>NC_090936.1:222901006-223204037 GCF_040938575.1 Ambystoma mexicanum
TGTGTTTATATGTCTGAAGAAGTCCAGCTTAAGCAGGGTCTATAGTTGTAGGTGGTGAATAATAAACTAGTTCTAGATTAATGTTCACTTCATATTGCATTCTTGTGCATGTAGCCCTACATGTACAATGTTTACCGGTGTCCATGCACATGCCACAGTGAATACAACATTATTCAAGAGCTCTGTTTTGGACCATGCATAGGAAACAGGAGTTTGCATACATCAATGAAGCTAGGTGAGAAAAGTGGATCGTGTTCTGTCTGCACCTCTACCTTTAGCAGGCGTATGGGTTTTCATGATAAGCAGTTACGTTGCATGCCTTTTAATGTTCGGCACCAGAAGAGAAATCATGCATATGCTCAAATTGTGAACAGGATTAATTACTTCTTTTATCTTTACACCATCGATAAAATAAATGAATACCATTTGACTAGGTAATATGTACATATATCATTTAGCATGTTGTGAAGCTACTGGTACTCACTGTGATTAGAAATCTAATCTTTCAAAACAGCTACTTGAATAACGAAGTAAAACCCTTGCATTTTTTGTAGCACTTGACATTTTTTCATCACATGCCGGAAGCTGCATGCCCTTGTCAAACAATAGCTACTAGCAGGTACCTTTATCATACCATTTCCTTTGTTGTGTGTCTTGAAAGTAGAGTCGTACAACTCGAAGAGATTATGTTTTTGTGCTCACATGACTTTATGTCCTGGAACAATGAAAGTGAGAGATTGGTTGAATTGTGTTTTTTGACTAGTTAAAAGTATTCCGTGGCCTAGAATAAATAAAATTTTGGTCTGGTCATTGGGAGACTGCCAAAGAAAACAAGTATATATCTCCTTTAGCTGTAGTGACCCCCGCCATGGGCCTGCATGCATGATGTGGCTGTCAATCCTGGCAAGAAATCTTGGCTTCGCCACTGTCCACTTGTACATGGTTGTGTGCTTGAGCGAGCCAGCTTTGGTGTGGGGAGAAAGAAAGGCAACAGGGCTTTGGTCCTCCGGGCTGACAAACAGGGGCCTTTTGTGTTTGGCAGGGCAGAGTAGTGCAATATAAGTGTTCATGCTTCTCATTGCCTGTTTCTTTTTTATTCCTTCAATTTATTGCTTCTGGCTCCTAACTTTCTCTTCAGACTACAAAGGGATTATAAATACTTTCTCCAGATCACCTGTTATAACATCACTGTTATTTGGCCTCTACATAAATAAGGCCAGTGAGAATATATTTTAGAAGATGTCTTGTATCGCAACTGGCCAATGAGCGAATGCATGATTACTCAAGGGTGCAAGTCTATTTTATGGGTACATCAGTTGCAGCTCCGGTGCCCACATGAATGACGTTTAATCAAAAGCAGGAAGAAGTAATGGTAATAGTGCAGCATGTGAGATGCCTGTGTCCATGCCCTTAGTAAGGTGCCCCAAACGATCACAATATTTGAATGCAACCTGAATAGAAGATGTCAAATCATGGCTGCAGTTCAGAGAGTGTATGTTTATGTGCATACAATATGTTGTCAAAAAACACATTTGTCTGGTGAATTGGATTCCCTCAATTGCATGGACGTAGTCCCCATTAAACAAGAGATACCTCTTTTTAGTTTGGGGTATTGGGTGGCACTGAAATTGCTGCCTATAAACTGAAACCTTTGTCATGGGGATTTAAGGTAGTTTCTTGTCTATTCATCATCCATTGAATGTTCATGGACTTGCCAGACACTATAGTCATTCCCATGACTGCCTGCTCTCACGGCTGAACTCCCCCCCACGCCCACCCGGATCACTTTACATCTAGCTTTGCACTTTCTGGCAGGGTTTTTAACAAGAATAGATGACATGCAGCTATAAAACAGCTAAACAAGATCCTCAAGTAACAAAACTATCTTAACTATGTGTAAATTTAGACACTTGCTTGATTTAAAAGTAGTATACCTGTCTGTGCATCCATTCCGTGCACTGAATTCTTTGCTTAAACATTCATTGGCAAAGCCAACAGTTTTGGCTCTTGTATTTGCATTAGATAGGAATGTGCCATGCAGTGCCATACTATGCCTGGGTACTAACACCATTTGCTAGCTGTTTCTGTCTTATGATCAGGTAAAACCATTATGCCAGCGACTGAAAAATGCAGACCCCATGCATCCTCAAAAGTCCAAACTGTTGGCTTTGCCAACACTTCATCAAAATGCACCTGAAAACTTGACATGCATGCATTCAGTATTTCAGATGGGCATTGTGTTTTAGAATACAAAAGTGCTATTAGTGCAGGGACTACACTTTCTGCAACGCAGCCACTACTTGGTCTGCACCGTTTCTTCTTAAGAATTCCTGTACCAAACAAGTATCCTGTAACAGCGCCACGATGCCCTAGCACCACTGCGCACCATATAAATGTAAATGAATAAAGAAAATAAATACACTTTATGACCATCTAACATGGATATTATATTTAATTTGAGGTGGAACAGTAGAGTGATTGTGTTTCAGTTACAAGTATGTGGCATTCTAAAAATCACTAGCTGATTTATTTAAGGGGAATAGAGATCTATCTATCTATCTATCTATCTATCTATCTATCTATCTATCTATCTATCTATCTATCTATCATCTATCTGTACCATATCTTTCTTGGAGAAACAAAAACGTGTGCCTGAAATGTGAAAGTAGAATCGTCAATTTGAGCCAAGTCACACATTCTACAACGCCACCTACGAGCCATTACTGGAAGATCATCTCCAGTTCCGAGCCAGGTTGTAGAATGTATGATTTAGGTCAAATTGACGATTCTATTTTCAAATTTTAGGTGAAAGGGATTTTTTAAGCCTTTTTAAACCCACCATAACTTTCTTGGAGTTTTGAAAACATGGCCCAATGCTTCAACCAAAAGGCTGTCAGGACTATACTGCACTGATGATCCTGAATAAGGTATGTAGTTGTCCTGACTGCCTTGCAAAATATCTGCCTTGGGTTGATTAAGCTATTTACAAAGTAGCACTGTCCTCTAAGACAAAGACAATTTCTTGGAGAAAATGGTTTGCTTTTGGGCAAATTTGCATACCAAAATGCTTGCTGGTGTGGCTCAGAAATGGAGGTGAACTTCCAGCGTTGACTAGTTGGTGGCGTTGTGCAATGTGTGACTAAGCTTAAATGGACTAGTCTACATAAATATATATATATATATTCATATATTATAGGGTGGTGATAGCCACCCTATAGTTAAGGTGAGTTGGAGACACGTAGGAATCCCTCAAAATTCTATTATTAAAACATTTTGATTCGAGTAACAGATTCTTGACTGACATTTCAGAGGTAATTAAAAGTCTCTGGGGCCCCTAGAATGCAAAGTTTCGTAAACATACGTTAAAAAATAAAAAAGTTATTAAGTGTCAAATACATTTTATTTTGTCCAAAAGTGCAGCCTACTTCCTATTCATTTTCCCATAGACATAGACAGAAAAGGTCAATTTTTGCCAAAGTGCATAGCCCAAAGAGCTGGACTGATGTGGATCAGGTTCAAAACAACTTGGGCACAAAGCACGCCATGCATGGTTTGGGGTTATTTTGTGCAGTAATTATTTAAATATTTCACGGAGAAGGGCGTTCTCCTTCCCCCCAAAAAATAGGTATCTCCCATGGTGCATTGCAGGATCATGCTTTTCAGAAATAAAATGACTGCCATCTTGTTTTTCTATCGATGCAAGAAATATTTGCGGCTATAACCGAGGTTATGAGAAAATGAAATGCAGGAAAAAGCTATAGGCAGTAAAAGAAAACATACAAATGCCATTATGGTAGAGGTGTGGGGATGGCTAGAGGGCACTGAGTAAAATTGAGAGTTGGAGGGGGTCATAGGACCAAGTTTGCAACATGAAGCTTTCTGTAGCCTCGGCTATAGCAGCAAATAGCCAACATCTGAAAGCAAACTGCGTCACAGAAGCAGCGTGTGTTCTGGGTGAAAGGGAGAGGGCAGGGGAGGTGAGGAGGCCATCTTTGGAGTGGGTGGAGCTGACACATATGAGGAGGTGATGGCCCTAAGGGGCGAAGCATTTTTTTTTCTGATCGGTTTGCTGATATTTGTGGCTATATATGAGGCTACGAAGGACGTCAAATACCAGCAGGTGAGAGTAGTTCTGTAGTCGCATCTATATTTTTGGGGGTGTCTGTGTTTCATTTATTTTTGAAAGTTATTTGTATAGTTATAGTGACGCCGGGGGTGAAAAATCAAAGGCCCTGGCCAGTGACCTGGTAGGTGTTAGAGAGTCTTTTTTATTTTGGATGTGTTTTTTCAGACTTTAAAGCAGGTGAGACTTTCAAGAAAATAGAAAAAATAGTTGAACAAAATTCATATAAAAAGGCGCAATTGTAGTGTAGTTTTAGATGCGCCATACAATGTATTTTTGGTTGTTTATTCTCACTTATGGTATTATATTGTGTGGCTGTGAAATGTTTGCCTATCTAGTTTATTGTTATGTATTTTTCTATGCTTTCTTATTTTCCAGTTACTTTACTTAAGTACATGATTAAAGTTGTACTGTAATGATCATTTAAGTTGGATTGTAGTATAAAACTTGAAGTCAGTCCCTCTTTTAACTGACTTTTTGTAGCTGCGGTTATGATAAAAGTCAATGAACTGTAGCTGCGGTTATTATGTTTAATGTTATTTATTATATTTGTGTATTTATGTATTGTGAGTAGTCTTTAAAAGGACTGTTTTGGGGTGCGTTGTGTGTTGAAATTTAGCACATCAGGAGTACTGTTTTGATGTTATGAAGGAAAATGCATTTCCTTCATTGGTTAGGTGTACTCTGGCATGTCTGTATGTTGTTGATCGAAATCCATAATTAGTTGTGGTCTATCATGAATGCTGAAACTGCTTTGTTAACATTTCTCTGGTATTCCTCATTTTTACCATTACATCTGGTGGTCCATCTCAATGTTTGCCTTTGAGTGAGATTGGAAAAGATAAAGGAAATAGGTCAATATGTTTTCCCATGTCTTGTTTTATCATTAACCCCTTAAGTGCCAAGGACGAGATAGACATTACCTCTGTGCTGCCAAGGACCAGATAGCTTGTCCTTTTTGGCACCTTGGTTTGAGCGATCCCTGCAAGGCAGGGATCGCTCAAAGCAGTAATCCAAACCCCGGGCTATGTGAGGGGGAGGTCACCTGCTGGATTACCTTCAATTTCACATGGGCATGCATAAAGCAAATGTAAATGAAAGGTGAGTCTCCATCTTTCTCCCCTTCGATCTCCAGCTGTATTTCAAGTCGGAGATCAAGGGAGGTGTCGTTGGAAAGGGGAGATTCTCCCCTTTCCAACAACACCTTTTGTGAATGCGTTGCCGGGCACGCATCGGGTGCAGAACACTCGATCCGCGCCTAGCAATGTCCACTAGACCACCAGGGATTTGTTTTGAAAGCGCCGGGGGAGGGCTGCTTACAGTAAGCAGCCCTCTCCCCCCTGGCCCACAAAGCATGGGGGCACTTATGGATAACCCTGGGGGCAGATGACTTATCATCTGCCCCCAGGGAAGGGGGCAAAAGAAAAAAAAATAATAATAATGAAGTGAAACAAGGATGGGGGTTGGTGTGGGGGGCCACTAAGCAGCAGGGATTTGTTTTGCCCCCCAAAGGGTGGTGGCCCTCCCCCTCACACACCAAGTGGATAGGGGGGCAACCCCTGCAGCCCTCCCTGGGGGCAGATTTCTGCCCCCAGGCAGGAGTACATGAGGTGGCCCCCCTTCCAATTGGAGGAGGGGGCACCACGAATAAGTGTACAGCCCCCCCCTGCAGGTTAGCTGATCATCTGCCCCCAGGGAAGAGGGCAAAATGAAAATAAATTAAAAAAAAACAACAAAAGGGAGATTTGGGTGGGGGTTGGGGGGGCAGTAGCCACCAGGGAATTATTTTATAGAAAAGGGGGGTGGCCCTCTCCCCTCATCCCAAGGGGAAATGGGGCACACCTTGCAGCCTTCCCTGGGGGCAGATATCTGCTCTTAGGAAGGGGCATCTGACCATAGGGAGGGCTGAATGAGATGCCCCCCTCTTATTTGCCCCCAGGGAGGGCTGATTGAGATGGCCCCCCTTTCATTTGGTGTGGGGGGAGAGGGCCACCCCCCTTTATATTGGAAAATTCCCCGGCGGTTTAGGGTGCCCCTCAGCCCCCCTAGTGTGAAGCCTGACATTTTCAATGTTTTTCTTTGTTTACCGAACTCCCCTTGGTGCAGATAGGCACAATAGTGTGCCATTCTGCACCCAGAGCGCCCAAGCCTTACTGCCCCACCCACTAGGGGGCCTGTCTGAAGGATTGTGGTGCGCCTCTCCCCCCACCCCAAATGGAGTGTGAGGGGGCACCTCATGCAGCCCCCTGGGGCAGATTTCTGCCCTAGGACGGGGAAAATGTGTTTTCATTGGGGGGTAGGGAGGGTGAGGTTCAGTAGACCACCAGGGATGGCTTGTAAAGTGGGGGGGCATGATTAGAAAGTATGAGTGTAGATTTGTTTTTGCTGGGGTGACCGTAGGTAACAAATGTGTTTTGTTTCATTTACAGCTTCAGTCTTGCTCAGTAACATCGACTATCACAGCTTCTTGTTTGTTAGAATTCGAATTTAACAGGTCCCACAGACATCGGGTGTTTTTGTTTCTGAGGATAGACATCATATTTTCCGCATTCTCTTGTTCTTGTATCATTTTCGAATTTTTTAACCAATTTTTGAATTTCTGCTTGGCTTTATGTATTTTTATTTTTTGGTTGAACTTGTTTCGTGTTTTGCTCTTCTAACTTCTCTTCGCATTTCTTTTTCTTTTTGCAGCAATCAATTCATTGTAGTAGTACTGATGCCTGGGTTGTTGGAGGTCTTTCGGGACAGAGGTCAGTTGGAATTGATTCAGCAGCCATCCATAGTTTATTTTGCTGTTGTCTTTTAAATCAGCATTCTTAAGTGTTTCCGTCAAGGTTTTTAATTTGTGGTGGGCAATTTTAAGTCAGTTCCTTCTGGAGTTCACCGTTATTGGAGGGATGTGTATTCTCCTTGGAGAAATGCCACTTGAGTCCCACGAACGCTTCAGGATGTAGCGGTCACTTAGGTTGCCTCATATGTTTTCTACTTCCTTGATGGCTGCTGAAATTCTTTTCGTGACATAAAAATAGTCTATTATGGGTTGCTTATTTCCACATAACCAAGATGGAGTGGGGGTCATTGTGTCTTTGTTTATTGCATCCAGGCGGTCGAAATTCGTGTTATCTAATTCAGCTGATCATCTTCTGGCGCATAGTTCAAGTCGATGTTCTTCTAACATTTTTCCTTTCGAGTCATAAATATGGAAATTAAAGTCGCCACATAAAATGTGGTCTAAACCTTCGTATTTCTGTGTGTTGATGTCAATTATGGAGAGGATTGTGTCTATTATCTGCTCATCTTCGTGTTTCTTTGGGTTCCAATAAACATTGGTAATGCTCAGATATTTAGAGGGATTCCCTACATCATTTGAGCTTTGTTCCAGTCCCGGTGGTATTCATTTTTTGAGTATTAGTTTCCCTGATTTACACATGCTAAGTACGTCTGTTCAGGCCATAAGCATAAAACTCCTGTGTACCAGGGCTCAGTGTTTGGCTTGTGGTATTGCTTGTTGTGTGAAACACTACAAAAAATATGTGATTTCCTAACTGCAAGCATCGGGGGAATGCAGCGGAGCATTGTTTTTCTAAAAATTCATGGAAGCCATTGCCGTACCAAGCCAACCATGTCCACAACATACCTTTTTTTCGGGCATTTTCCCACTTTTTCCCCAAACTATGGAATTTTCCCCTACCTAGTTGTTGCCTGACCTGCACAAATCACCCTTACGAAACTTGGAATTTCATCTACTTTTCAGAAATGTATGCCTTTCTGTCCTCCAATTTGGCTTTCCTACCCTTTTCTTCCATTCCGTCCACGGAATGTCACGCATGTCCAATTGACAAAAATGGCCAAAATCACCTACTTCACCTACTTCTCACAAAATGGTTGATAACCACACCAAAATAATTGTTTTTCATTTCCACTCTTGAAAGCCAGGAAATTGGGGAATTCAGAACAGCAAACCATTTGTTTATTGGCTTATTTTCTCTCACCCCCCTACAGCAATGTAGGATTCCTGGGTGGTGTTATGACCGCCTACATGTGGGAAAAAAAGGGGCCAAGATATCTCACGTAACAAAAAAGTTACAAGTCATTGAATGGCGACATAACGAAATCACCATAAAAGGCCTTGGCACTGGGGGGGAAAACCCATGGCACTTAAAGGGTTAAAAATAAGGCACTCCCCTTGTACATTTCCCAAATCATTGCCTCCACAATGAATTAGTTTGATATGTGGGTGCCCTCTACTTCTCAGACTTAACAATTCTGTAAAGACTTGGAAACAATGCATTCTTTGAAATCCAAACCTTTTAATTGTAAATACTTTCAAACCTAGGTCCATGTTAATATTTACAGGGTAATTCATAGAATTTCGTAGAAAAGTGTCGCAAGCGGCTGGCGCAGAGTGTCCGCGTGCGATTGACTGCGCCAGGCACGTGCGCTAAAACCGATTTCCGCGCACAGCGTATTCATGGATTTCAGGCTCCCAAACCAGCCGTGGCGCAGAGTATCGCAGCGACCCTGCAGCAGCGCCAGTAACGCCCCCAAGAACGCCCTCGCGCAAGGAAAAGCCATCAAAATCGCTAAATCATCGCAAAGGGCAGCCCTAACCCTGGACCAGTCCACAGGGCTGCCAAACAAGGAACGCAAAGCGGGTAACGTGCATATCAGGGGTACGCGTGAAGTTTTACACGCGATTAGCCAGGGCACGTGTATCACAGGGGTACGCAGGAATTATCACACGCGATTTGGCTGGGTACGTATATTACAGGGGTGCGCGGGAATTATCACACGCGATTTGGCTGGGTACGTGTATTCCAGGGGTGCGCGGGAATTATCACACGCGATTTGGCTGGGTAGGTGTACTACAGGGGTACACGGGAAGTTCTACACGCGATTCGGCTGGGTACGTGTATTACAGGGGTGCGCGGGAATTCTCACATGCGATTTGGCCAGGTACGTGTATTACAGGGGTGCGTGGGAATTATCACACGCGATTTGGCTGGGTAGGTGTATTACAGGGGTGCGTGGGAAGTTCTACACGCGATTGGCCAGGGTACGTGTATTACAGGGGTATGTGGGAATTATCACACGCGATTTGGCTGGGTACGTGTATTACAGGGGTACACGTGAAGTTCTACACGCGATTCGGCTGGGTACGTGTATTACAGGGGTGCGCGGGAATTTTCACATGCGATTTGGCCAGGTACGTGTATTACAGGGGTGCGTGGGAATTATCACACGCGATTTGGCTGGGTAGGTGCATTACAGGGGTGCGTGGGAAGTTCTACATGCGATTGGCCAGGGTACGTGTATTACAGGGGTATGTGGGAATTATCACACGCGATTTGGCTGGGTACGTGTATTACAGGGGTACACGTGAAGTTCTACACGCGATTCGGCTGGGTACGTGTATTACAGGGGTGCGCGGGAATTTTCACATGCGATTTGGCCAGGTACGTGTATTACAGGGGTGCGTGGGAATTATCACACACGATTTGGCTTGGTACGTGTATTACAGGGGTGTGCGGGAATCATCACACGCAATTAGGCTGGGTGGGTCCTCACAGGTGTTCCCTGTACACCCTCCACAGCCCCTGCAGGCAGCCCACAAAACAGGGGACTACCCTGCACACCTGCTCATGTCCACCTGCACCCCCACCCCCCAGCAGTGCAGGGACAGCCTCCACCAGGCCCCCACTCATGTCACCCACCACCCCCACCCCCCAGCCACCAGGGTCACCCTCCACCAGGCCCCCACTCATGTCTCCCACCACCCCCACCCCCCAGCAGTGCAGGGGCAGCCTCCACCAGGCCCCCACTCATGTCCCCTATCACCCCCACCCCCCCGCCACCAGGGGCACCCTCCACCAGGCCCCCACTCATGTCTCCCACCACCCCCACCCCCAGCAGTGCAGGGGCAGCCTCCACCAGGCCCCCACTCATGTCACCCACCACCCCCACCCCCCCGCCACCAGGGGCACCCTCCACCAGGCCCCCACTCATGTCTCCCACCACCCCCACCCCCCAGCAGTGCAGGGGCAGCCTCCACCAGGCCCCCACTCATGTCTTCCACCACCCCCACCCCCCAGCAGTGCAGGGGCAGCCTCCACCAGGCCCCCACTCATGTCCCCTATCACCCCCACCCCCCCGCCACCAGGGGCACCCTCCACCAGGCCCCCACTCATGTCTCCCACCACCCCCACCCCCCAGCAGTGCAGGGGCTGCCTCCACCAGGCCCCCACTCATGTCACCCACCACCCCCACCCCCCAGCCACCAGGGGCACCCTCCACCAGGCCCCCACTCATGTCTCCCACCACCCCCACCCCCCCAGCAGTGCAGGGGCACCCTCCACCAGGCCCCCACTCATGTCACCCACCACCCCCACCCCCCAGCCACCAGGGGCACCCTCCACCAGGCCCCCACTCATGTCTCCCACCACCCCCACCCCCCAGCAGTGCAGGGGCAGCCTCCACCAGGCCCCCACTCATGTCACCCACCACCCCCACCCCCCAGCCACCAGGGGCACCCTCCACCAGGCCCCCACTCATGTCTCCCACCACCCCCACCCCCAGCAGTGCAGGGGCAGCCACCACCAGGCCCCCACTCATGTCACCCACCACCCCCACCCCCCAGCCACCAGGGGCACCCTCCACCAGGCCCCCACTCATGTCTCCCACCACCCCCACCCCCCAGCAGTGCAGGGGCACCCTCCACCAGGCCCCCACTCATGTCTCCCACCACCCCCCACCCCCCAGCAGTGCAGGGGCAGCCTCCACCAGGCCCCCACTCATGTCCCCTATCACCCCCACCCCCCAGCAGTGCAGGGGCACCCTCCACCAGGCCCCCACTCATGTCACCCACCACCCCCACCCCCCAGCCACCAGGGGCACCCTCCACCAGGCCCCCACTCATGTCTCCCACCACCCCCACCCCCCAGCAGTGCAGGGGCAGCCTCCACCAGGCCCCCACTCATGTCCCCTATCACCCCCACCCCCCCGCCACCAGGGGCACCCTCCACCAGGCCCCCACTCATGTCTCCCACCACCCCCACCCCCCAGAAGTGCAGGGGCAGCCTCCACCAGGCCCCCACTCATGTCACCCACCACCCCCACCCCCCCGCCACCAGGGGCACCCTCCACCAGGCCCCCACTCATGTCTCCCACCACCCCCACCCCCCAGCAGTGCAGGGGCAGCCTCCACCAGGCCCCCACTCATGTCACCCACCACCCCCACCCCCCAGCCACCAGGGTCACCCTCCACCAGGCCCCCACTCATGTCTCCCACCACCCCCACCCCCCAGCAGTGCAGGGGCACCCTCCACCAGGCCCCCACTCATGTCTCCCACCACCCCCACCCCCCAGCAGTGCAGGGGCACCCTCCACCAGGCCCCCACTCATGTCTCCCACCACCCCCACCCCCCTGCCACCATGTGCAGCCCCCACCAGATCCTCACAATGTGCGTAATGGTCAGCCTCCACAGCCAAAAAGCCCTACCAAGTAACCCATTCACCCACATGGAAATGGAAATCACATGTTACACCCCCAATGTTCATGAAGCAAATGAACCCATGTCCGTCACACACATATTTTCCAATTGAATGGGAAAACACACAACATGACATGCATGAAACCAATGAGATGAAACCACACAGTGAACAATGTAAAAAAAAATGTATTAGAAAAAAATACGAATGCTAAAGAAAGAAAACTAACTACAATGTAAATGTGAAAAAAGAAGCTGCATGTCCGCATAAAAACACAAAACTAGAAAATCTAATCCAAAAAATTTTGTCCAAAGTGAAATGTCAAAACTCTCTGTGCAACAAAGAACTATGTACAAAAATAACAAGGGTCCATCATCACAACAGAACTAAGGAAACCTCCTAAAAAACCTACCTAAATATCAACTATATACAAAAAGTGGAGCAGTGTCCGTCGACTCCAAATCATAAGAAAAAACAAAGGAAACCTAAAACTAAAGAACTATATACAAAGGCGGCGGGCAAGTCCAGCGGCTCACTCTGTGGTGTTCCGGGCCAGGGCATCATCGAACTCCTGTTCGATGTCCCGGAGGCGGTCCAGTTCCATGGCCCCGAGGGTCCGCAGGGACGACGCCGTGTCCTCCTCCAACCCCCTGCGGATTGCCTCGAGGCACTCGGCCCGCCTCAGGGCCCTCCGCATGGAGTTCTCCGCCCTGACCATTGTGAGCCGCGCCTCTTCCGCCCGCCGCCGCTCCGCACCTATGGCGTGGCCCAACCGCTGCCACACGGAAGACACTCTCTGTCCTGGGTCCTCCTGCCCTCCGGCCGATGCCTGCCCCTCCGATGTCGAAGGCCCCGAGCCTTCATGGCTCCCACCATCTTGCTGCTGCTGCTGCTCTGCCTCTGCCCGTGCACTGCCTCCTGCTGCCTGCACATCCTCCGCCGGCTGGGGTGCAGTTGTTGATGTGGCCACCCCTGCTGGACGTCCGACTCCCGACTGTGGCAGGGATGCCTCCTCCACCAGCCTGGTCGCACTGTCAGAGGCAGCTCCACAGGGCACCCAGGTGACTGATGGGTGGGAAGATGGCACAGAGGACGACTGGCGCGTAGGGGGTCCAGTTGAGGAGGGGGTCGGAACAAGCCCCATCAGACGGAGGAATCCGGTCTGGGTGACCTGTCCCAGCAGGCTGACGTGGTCAACGAGCCATTCGAGATGACGTGCAGTCTCTCCATGAAAAGACTGCAGGTCACCTCGCATGGCCCGTTGACGCAACGCCACACCAGCCAGGACAGGCTCAACCCGGACCTGGATAGCCACGTCCGCAGGCAGAGGAAGGCCAGTTGACGTCAGCTCATCCCCTGCCTGAAAACGGGTCTGGACGTAGGCATCCCTGCTGGTGCAAGATGATGCAGGGACAGGATCGGGGACAGGATTGCACACAGGCACCTCCGCGGCAGCCTGTGCTGCCTCCTGTCCCTGGTCCTGCACTGCACCACTAGCACCAGTGGGATCCCCACCTCCAGACCCCGTCTCTGGTGCTTGCACGGCCTCCTCCTCCACCAGACCCCCCACCAACCTGGATGACTCTGTGCCATCTTCCCCTGTTGGGCCCTGTGGGGTCCCAGCTGCCCCTTCTGCTGCCGAGGAGTCCAACTGCAACCTCCGCCTCTTGGACCTCCCCCCGGCAGCTGCGGCCTGGGACGCGGCACCGGACTCCTCACTCCCCGACGAGATGACAACACGGGAGGGGAGCCGGGCCTTGCGTCTCCGGCTGGCGGTCGGATCCCCGCCGCTGTGCTCCACAGCACCTTCTGCGCCCTCTTCATCAGTTGACGCTGCAGACAGGGAGAAACGAAACACAGGCATCAGGGCACTGTACAATGGACACATACACGCACGACAGTTGCACATGAGTGGCATTGGCAAACCTCAGACATGTCATCACAATCCCCAACACACATGTCATTGCAACTGGCACACATGAGCCATACCACAGCCATATCGCAACTGCCACCACCATCCCTACACATACAACAGCATCAGCAGCCAAAGGGGAGCCATACATCACATGCAACACAGGAAGTGCACCACACATGTACACACACCACCACACTTGCATGCATGTCTACACCTCTGCCAAGTGTCGCACTGTTCAGACGGGCATCCATGTCACATCTGCCAATCATGCTTCCACATACCGCTGTCACATGCATCCATGTAGCATCACTGTTGCACCTTTGACAAATACACACACATGCACATGTACACAGTGCTCATACATGCAGCCGAAAACAACATACATGCCTGACATCACGGACATGTCTACTTACATACACATTCATCCAAACATGTGTGCACGCACAACTGCATTTGCCATGCAGGCCCACACACACAAGCACCATCCATGTCTCACACATTACAGCCCTCGCATGTGTCAGCCCCACGGCCCTGTACACCCCCACCCATACTCCACCCCATACAAACAGATGTGCAACCGGCACAATGGGGAATGATCACCACACGCCCTGCTCACAACCAGGATGCATGTACACTCACCGCTCGACTCCAGGCGGCTCTGCTTCTCTAGGACCTGGACGTGGAGCGCTGGGGATATGCGTTCCAGGACCCCCATCTGTTCTTCCGACAAGTGGCCCCGGCGCCCCTTGGCATCCGCTGCCTTCAAGAGGCGCCGGGCCTTGTTCAGGGTCCTGGACCTGAAGTCCTCCCAGCGCTTCCTGACATGTTGTAAGTCCCGGACTGCCACCCCCTCCGCGTTGATGGCAGTCACGATGTCTGTCCAGATCCGAGTCCGTCCTTCCTTGTCGGCGCGGGAACTTCCAAAGAGGGCATCATACTGCCCCAGGACTTGCTCCACCAGGACACCAACTTCGGTGGCACTGAAGCTGGTGCCCCTCTGCCTCTCTGGCCGGGGGTTGTCAGTGGTCACAGATGGTGTTAGCCCCGACATGACAACCCCAGAGGCAGGAGTGGGTGGGCAACTGGGTCCTGGGGCTGGGCTGTGGAGCGATGGAATTCCAGTCGGGAGTCTTCTGTTCCAGCAGGGGTGGTCACAGCAACAGCACCCCTGGCTGATGTGCAGGCAGCAAATGGCAGTGCACGTGGGCAGCAGGCAGTCAGGCAGCAGCAGATAGCAGGTGGGAGCGTGCTCAGGGCTCTGGGGGGCAGTAATTCGGCCTTCTGGGCAGGAGCGTGGTCTCCCGTGTGCTCACGCGTGGCCAGCTTGGTACGGAGTGAATTGGCACGTGAAAATCCTGCACGTCAGCGTGAAAACCGAGGAAAGGCCCTTAGCGCGTAAGTACGTCAGCACGCATACGCGATTCCATTGGACCAAAGGCCCTCAGCGCGTAAGCGCGTCTGTGACGTGACCCGCACGGGTGTTTCCCACACAGCACGTGATGACAGAGCACACGTGGAAAGACTGCACGTCAGAGTCTCATCGCGTGTAATTGGACAAAAGTGCGTGTACACACGATTGGCCTATGTACGTGTATATGAGGTGTGCGCGGACACTTACACACGCAAGTACGTCAGCGCACCTGTATCCCGGTGTACGGCCATTTCCACCAATCACACGCAATGAGACTCTGACGTGCAGTCTTTCCACGTGTGCTCTGTCATCACGTGCTGTGTGGGAAACACCCGTGCGGGTCACGTCACAGACGCGCTTACGCGCTGAGGGCCTTTGGTCCAATGGAATCGCGTATGCGTGCTGACGTACTTACGCGCTAAGGGCCTTTCCTCGGTTTTCACGCTGACGTGCAGGATTTTCACGTGCCAATTCACTCCGTACCAAGCTGGCCACGCGTGAGCACACGGGAGACCACGCTCCTGCCCAGAAGGCCGAATTACTGCCCCCCAGAGCCCCGAGCACGCTCCCACCTGCTATCTGCTGCTGCCTGACTGCCTGCTGCCCACGTGCACTGCCATTTGCTGCCTGCACATCAGCCAGGGGTGCTGTTGCTGTGACCACCCCTGCTGGAACAGAAGACTCCCGACTGGAATTCCATCGCTCCACAGCCCAGCCCCAGGACCCAGTTGCCCACCCACTCCTGCCTCTGGGGTTGTCATGTCGGGGCTAACACCATCTGTGACCACTGACAACCCCCGGCCAGAGAGGCAGAGGGGCACCAGCTTCAGTGCCACCGAAGTTGGTGTCCTGGTGGAGCAAGTCCTGGGGCAGTATGATGCCCTCTTTGGAAGTTCCCGCGCCGACAAGGAAGGACGGACTCGGATCTGGACAGACATCGTGACTGCCATCAACGCGGAGGGGGTGGCAGTCCGGGACTTACAACATGTCAGGAAGCGCTGGGAGGACTTCAGGTCCAGGACCCTGAACAAGGCCCGGCGCCTCTTGAAGGCAGCGGATGCCAAGGGGCGCCGGGGCCACTTGTCGGAAGAACAGATGGGGGTCCTGGAACGCATATCCCCAGCGCTCCACGTCCAGGTCCTAGAGAAGCAGAGCCGTCTGGAGTCGAGCGGTGAGTGTACATGCATCCTGGTTGTGAGCAGGGCGTGTGGTGATCATTCCCCATTGTGCCGGTTGCACATCTGTTTGTATGGGGTGGAGTATGGGTGGGGGTGTACAGGGCCGTGGGGCTGACACATGCGAGGGCTGTAATGTGTGAGACATGGATGGTGCTTGTGTGTGTGGGCTTGCATGGCAAATGCAGTTGTGCGTGCACACATGTTTGGATGAATGTGTATGTAAGTAGACATGTCCGTGATGTCAGGCATGTATGTTGTTTTCGGCTGCATGTATGAGCACTGTGTACATGTGCATGTGTGTGTATTTGTCAAAGGTGCAACAGTGATGCTACATGGATGCATGTGACAGCGGTATGTGGAAGCATGATTGGCAGATGTGACATGGATGCCCGTCTGAACAGTGCGACACTTGGCAGAGGTGTAGACATGCATGCAAGTGTGGTGGTGTGTGTACATGTGTGGTGCACTTCCTGTGTTGCATGTGATGTATGGCTCCCCTTTGGCTGCTGATGCTGTTGTATGTGTAGGGATGGTGGTGGCAGTTGCGATATGGCTGTGGTATGGCTCATGTGTGCCAGTTGCAATGACATGTGTGTTGGGGATTGTGATGACATGTCTGAGGTTTGCCAATGCCACTCATGTGCAACTGTCATGCGTGTATGTGTCCATTGTACAGTGCCCTGATGCCTGTGTTTTGTTTCTCCCTGTCTGCAGCGTCAACTGATGAAGAGGGCGGAGAAGGTGCTGTGGAGCACAGCGGCGGGGATCCGACCGCCAGCCGGAGACGCAAGGCCCGGCTCCCCTCCCGTGTTGTCATCTCGTCGGGGAGTGAGGAGTCCGGTGCCGCGTCCCAGGCCGCAGCTGCCGGGGGGAGGTCCAAGAGGCGGAGGTTGCAGTTGGACTCCTCGGCAGCAGAAGGGGCAGCTGGGACCCCACAGGGCCCAACAGGGGAAGATGGCACAGAGTCATCCAGGTTGGTGGGGGGTTTGGTGGAGGAGGGGGCCGCGCAAGCACCAGAGACAGGGTCTGGAGGTGGGGATCCCACTGGTGCTAGTGGTGCAATGCAGGACCAGGGACAGGAGGCAGCACAGGCGGCCGCGGAGGTGCCTGTGTGCAATCCTGTCCCCGATCCTGTCCCTGCATCATCTTGCACCAGCAGGGATGCCTACGTCCAGACCCGTTTTCAGGCAGGGGATGAGCTGACGTCAACTGGCCTTCCTCTGCCTGCGGACGTGGCCATCCAGGACCGGGTTGAGCCTGTCCTGGCTGGTGTGGCATTGCGTCAACGGGCCATGCGAGGTGACCTGCAGTCTTTTCATGGAGAGACTGCACGTCATCTCGAATGGCTCGTTGACCACGTCAGCCTGCTGGGACAGGTCACCCAGGCCGGATTCCGCTGTCTGATGGGGCTTGCTCCGACCCCCTCCTCAACTGGACCCCCTACGCGCCAGTCGTCCTCTGTGCCATCTTCCCACCCATCAGTCACCTGGGTGCCCTGTGGAGCTGCCTCTGACAGTGCGGCCAGGCTGGTGGAGGAGGCATCCCTGCCACAGTCGGGAGTCGGACGTCCAGCAGGGGTGGCCACATCAACAGGTGCACCCCAGCCGGCGGAGGATGTGCAGGCAGCAGGAGGCAGTGCACGGGCAGAGGCAGAGCAGCAGCAGCAGCAAGATGGTGGGAGCCATGAAGGCTCGGGGCCTTCGACATCGGAGGGGCAGGCATCGGCCGGAGGGCAGGACGACCCAGGACAGAGAGTGTCTTCCGTGTGGCAGCGGTTGGGCCACGCCATAGGTGCGGAGCGGCGGCGGGCGGAAGAGGCGCGGCTCACAATGGTCAGGGCGGAGAACTCCATGCGGAGGGCCCTGAGGCGGGCCGAGTGCCTCGAGGCAATCCGCAGGGGGTTGGAGGAGGACACGGCGTCGTCCCTGCGGACCCTCGGGGCCATGGAACTGGACCGCCTCCGGGACATCGAACAGGAGTTCGATGATGCCCTGGCCCGGAACACCACAGAGTGAGCTGCTGGACTTGCCCGCCGCCTTTGTATATAGTTCTTTAGTTTTAGGTTTCCTTTCGTTCTTATTATTATTTGGAGTCGACGGACACTGCTCCACTTTTTGTATATAGTTGATATTTAGGTAGGTTTTTTAGGAGGTTTCCTTAGTTCAGTTGTGTTGATGGACCCTTGTTATTTTTGTACATAGTTCTTTGTTGCATGGAGAGTTTTTACATTTCACTTTGGACATGATTTTTTTGATTTGATTTTCTAGTTTTGTGTTTTTATGCGGACATGCAGCTTATTTTTTCACATTTACATTGTATTTAGTTTTCTTTCTTTGGCATTTGTATTTTTTTCAATACATTTTTTTTTCCATTGTTCACTGTGTGGTTTCATCTCATTGGTTTCATGCATGTCATGTTGTGTGTTTTCCCATTCAATTTGAAAATATGTGTGTGACGGACATGGGTTCATTTGCTTCATGTACATTGGGGGTGTAACATGTGATTTCCATTTCCATGTGGGTGAATGGGTTACTTGGTAGGTCTTTTTGGCTGTGGAGGCTGACCATTACGCACATGATTGGGGATTGTGAGGACCTGGTGGGGGCTGCACATGGTGGCAGGGGGGTGGGGGTGGTGGGTGACATGAGTGGGGGCCTGGTGGAGGCTGCCCCTGCACTGCTGGGGGGTGGGGGTGGTGGGAGACATGAGTGGGGGCCTGGTGGAGGGTGCCCCTGGTGGCGGGGGGGTGGGGGTGATAGGGGACATGAGTGGGGGCCTGGTGGAGGCTGCCCCTGCACTGCT
This sequence comes from Ambystoma mexicanum, assembly GCF_040938575.1. Taxonomy (NCBI): domain Eukaryota; kingdom Metazoa; phylum Chordata; class Amphibia; order Caudata; family Ambystomatidae; genus Ambystoma; species Ambystoma mexicanum. Next base: position 222,919,924 of record NC_090936.1, read on the forward strand.
GGGGGGTGGGGGTGGTGGGAGACATGAGTGGGGGCCTGGTGGAGGCTGCCCCTGCACTGCTGGGGTGTGGGGGTGGTGGGAGACATGAGTGGGGGCCTGGTGGAGGGTGCCCCTGGTGGCGGGGGGGTGGGGGTGATAGGGGACATGAGTGGGGGCCTGGTGGAGGCTGCCCCTGCACGGCTGGGGGGTGGGGGTGGTGGGAGACATGAGTTGGACATGGGTGGGGGCCTGCTGGCAGGTGCCCCACAGTTCTGGGGGGTGGGGGTGGTGGGAGACATGAGTGGGGCCCTGGTGGAGGGTGACCCTGGTGGCTGGGGGGTGGGGGTGGTGGGAGACATGAGTTGGACATGGGTGGGGGCCTACTGGCAGGTGCCCCACAGTGCTGGGGGGTGGGGGTGGTGGGTGACATGAGTTGGACATGGGTGGGGGCCTGCTGGCAGGTGCCCCACAGTGCTGGCGGGTGGGGGTGGTGGGAGACATGAGTTGGACATGGGTGGGGGCCTGCTGGCAGGTGCCCCACAGTGCTGGGGGGTGGGGGTGGTGGGAGACATGAGTGGGGCCCTGGTGGAGGGTGACCCTGCACTGCTGGGGTGTGGGGGTGGTGGGAGACATGAGTGGGGCCCTGGTGGAGGGTGACCCTGGTGGCTGGGGGGTGGGGGTGGTGGGAGACATGAGTTGGACATGGGTGGGGGCCTACTGGCAGGTGCCCCACAGTGCTGGGGGGTGGGGGTGGTGGGAGACATGAGTGGGGCCCTGGTGGAGGGTGACCCTGCACTGCTGGGGGGTGGGGGTGGTGGGAGACATGAGTGGGGCCCTGGTGGAGGGTGACCCTGGTGGCTGGGGGATGGGGGTGGTGGGAGACATGAGTTGGACATGGGTGGGGGCCTACTGGCAGGTGCCCCACAGTGCTGGGGGGTGGGGGTGGTGGGAGACATGAGTAGGGCCCTGGTGGAGGGTGACCCTGCACTGCTGGGGTGTGGGGGTGGTGGGAGACATGAGTGGGGCCCTGGTGGAGGGTGACCCTGGTGGCTGGGGGGTGGGGGTGGTGGGAGACATGAGTTGGACATGGGTGGGGGCCTACTGGCAGGTGCCCCACAGTGCTGGGGGGTGGGGGTGGTGGGAGACATGAGTTGGACATGGGTGGGGGACTGCTGGCATGTGCCCCACAGTGCTGGGGGGTGGGGGTGCAAGGGGACATGTGTTGGTGTTCATTAGTTCAAGGAGACATGTGCCTTTGCTGGGGGGCATGCCCATGTTGGGTGGGCTGCCTGCGGGACATGACCAGGGATGCAGGGTAGTCCCCTGTGGTGTGTGCTGCCTGCAGGGGCCGTGGAGGGTGTACAGGGTACACCTGGGAGGACCCACACTGTCAAATCACATGTGGGACTCCCCGGCAGCCCTGAAATACACGTACCGTGCAGAAATCGTGTGTAAAACTTCCCGCGCACCGCTGAAATACACGCGCCCAGGCTATTTGCGTGTAAAACTTCCCGTGCACCCCTGAAATACACGCGCCCAGGCTATTCGCGTGTAAAACTTCCCGCGCACCCCTGAAATACACGCGCCCAGGCTATTCGCGTGTGGAACTTCCCGCGCACCCCTGAAATACACGGGCCCAGGCTATTCGCGTGTGGAACTCCCCGCGCACCCCTGAAATACACGCGCCCAGGCTATTCGCGTGTGGAACTTCCCGCGCACCCCTGAAATACACGGGCCCAGGCTATTCGCGTGTGGAACTCCCCGCGCACCCCTGAAATACACGCGCCCAGGCTATTCGCGTGTGGAACTTCCCGCGCACCCCTGAAATACACGCGCCCAGGCTATTCGCGTGTGGAACTACCCGCGCACCCCTGAAATACACGCGCCCAGGCTATTCGCGTGTGGAACTTCCCGCGCACCCCTCAAATTCACGCGCCCAGGCTATTCGCGTGTGGAACTTCCCGCGAACCCCTGAAATACACGCGCCCAGGCTATTCGCGTGTGGAACTTCCCGCGCACCCCTGAAATACACGCGCCCAGGCTATTCGTGTGTGGAACTTCCCGCGCACCCCTGAAATACACGCGCCCAGGCTATTCGCGTGTGGAACTTCCCGCGAACCCCTGAAATACACGCGCCCAGGCTATTCGCGTGTGGAACTTCCCGCGAACCCCTGTAATACACGTAGCCCGCTCCCCCAGGCCCGATCGCGTGAGGAACTTCCCGCGCACCCCTCAAATTCACGCGCCCAGGCTATTCGCGTGTGAAACTTCACGCGAACCCCTGAAATACACGTAGCACGCTCCCCCAGGCCCGATCGCGTGAGGAACTTCCCGCGAACCCCTGTAATACACGTAGCCCGCTCCCCCAGGCCCGATCGCGTGTGGAACTTCCCGCGCACCCCTCAAATTCACGCGCCCAGGCTATTCGTGTGTGGAACTTCCCGCGCACCCCTGAAATAAACGCGCCCAGGCTATTCGCGTGTGGAACTTCCCGCGAACCCCTGAAATACACGCGCCCAGGCTATTCGCGTGTGGAACTTCCCGCGAACCCCTGTAATACACGTAGCCCGCTCCCCCAGGCCCGATCGCGTGTGGAACTTCCCGCGCACCCCTCAAATTCACGCGCCCAGGCTATTCGCGTGTGAAACTTCACGCGAACCCCTGAAATACACGTAGCCCGCTCCCCCAGGCCCGATCGCGTGAGGAACTTCACGCGAACCCCTGTAATACACGTAGCCCGCTCCCCCAGGCCCGATCGCGTGTGGAACTTCACGCGAACCCCTGTAATACACGTAGCCCGCTCCCCCAGCCTCGATCGCGTGAGGAACTTCACGCGAACCCCTGTAATACACGTAGACCGCTCCCCCAGGCCCGATCGCGTGAGGAACTTCACGCGAACCCCTGTAATACACGTAGCCCGCTCCCCCAGGCCCGATCGCGTGAGGAACTTCACGCGAACCCCTGTAATACACGTAGCCCGCTCCCCCAGGCTCGATCGCGTGAGGAACTTCACGCGAACCCCTGTAATACACGTAGACCGCTCCCCCAGGCCCGATCGCGTGAGGAACTTCACGCGAACCCCTGTAATACACGTAGCCCGCTCCCCCAGGCCCGATCGCGTGAGGAACTTCACGCGAACCCCTGTAATACACGTAGCCCGCTCCCCCAGGCCCGATCGCGTGAATAACTTCATGCGAACCCCTGTGATGCACGTACCCTGCAAATCGCGTGTGACACTTCCCGCGCACCCCGGTATACATGCACACGTATTTTTTGTCAGCGGGTGTCCGTGTTTGTGGGTACCCCTTTGCACGTCATTTTTCCTGGAGGCCCACAGTATGGGACATTCATCATGGCAGTATATAGGTGCTATTTGTTGGCGCACCTTTTGGCGCACATTTCTTACAGCCGCAGAGACGCTACCGCCTCCTTTCTTGTGGCGGTCGTGTTTGTGCCTGTGCGCTGGTTTGAGCGTGCGCTTTTTTCCCCTATTCTATTCCATGAATACGTGTTGTAGGCGAGCGTGTGGGCGTTCCGCGCACTTGTGCCCTGTACTTCCCCCGTGACGCCCACGTTTTGGCAAGTTGTTCCCCATTCCGAGTGTTACGCCCGTGTTCCGCCTACTTTTATTGCGTGCGCCGCGCTATGTGCGAATTTCGCTGTGGCCTGTGCGATTTTCGCTGTGACCTGGCGCACGCTGTTAGATGGCCTGTGCGCCAACGTGCGCCAACGTGCGCCGCGCACTTTTTTATCGCACATCCGCTGGTTTTCTCGCGCACGGCCTTCCATGAATCGACGTGCGCTGCTTTTCGTGCGATTTTCGCACTTGCACTGCGATTTTCGCTATTCCACTGCGATTCGCACGTTTTTGCCCACTTGCGCCGCACTAATTATTCCATGAATCGGCCTCATTGTTTCTCACAAAAATCCAGTAACCAAAACAGCCAACTGTCTCCGATCAGCCACACAGTTTTCAAACCGGGCATGATATCTGTGGTATTTGTCTGTTTCCAGGAATCCAGGAAAATGATTCCTAGTTTGATTTTGTAGAAGTTTATACGAGCAGGGGACTTGTGATGCATGTGTGTGTTGTAGTTTCTAATTGGTTGATGTGCTGTTGATATTATTATGGATATACAGCAGCCACCCAGCAAGCAGCATTGCTATTCGAGGGTAGATACCCATGCCCCCCCTGCACCCGCTGCTATGTTCGGGCAAATAACACGTCATGTGTTTGTGAACGTGTGGTAGCCGCGGTTATCCAGAATTTTTGACAGGGTGGCATCTTATATGAATTGAGAGGGGATTGTAAGAGACTAGGGGACTTGAGTAGGACTATGAGTAGTGGGCGGGGGCTGGTAGGCATGTTGGGGACAGGTTTTGGAGTTTGGTGGAGTGGAAATGCAATTTTGAATCTGTAGTTTTTGCGATTTGCCGTGGTTATCATCAAACGTTCAGGAGGTTTTTTTTGTGTAACCGCGGCTATGGAAAGCACATCTGTAGGGGCATTGATATTATTCTGCATTTTATTTGTTGTGTTCATAAATATACATTTCAGTGCACTAATCATATTACAGAATATTTTTTATGTGTATTATTTTATGTACTTAATTGTTCACTTATTTGATTTGAAGATTTGAAGGCCACTTTAGTTTGATTTGGGGCTTGCAGAAAAATGTGTGTGTAGCCGTGGATATAAACCAAGATCACTAACTGCGTCGAATAGCCATGGCTATGAAAGATGCTAGTTAGGGAAAAAATAGATTTCTGTCAGTTTCATTGTTTTCTATTGGTTGTTTTTACTTTTGTTTGTGTGTTGCTGACTGTGATAGGTTGTGGCGAAAATATGTCATCCATTTCAGTAATTTTATTGGTGTATAGTTGGAAAGTATAAAAAAAAAAATTCTGTAGTTTTATCCTTTTGATTGCAGAACTCTGCGTGTGTACATGGCAAGGGTTTGGGTGATGTGAAAGTAAGTGTTGGCTTATTTGCAGTGTTGTGTGTGTTAGTTATAGCAGTTACTGCTAGTAGATGGTGTTTATTATCATTTGTTTCATCTGCTCCGATTGTGTGGCAAGTATTTTTTTATGTATTTTTTAACTTTCACTAACATGGACCTACACAATTAGATTTGTCAACCAGTGGCATTTATATGCAGGAATTTTGTTGTTTGTTTTATTCATTCTATTGAGGTGGAAGGTTTATTTGATTGTATTTGTTTGCAGTTTCAGCTATGCAGTGCTCTTACCTGTTTTGAGATTTCGGTGAGGTAGTACAATTGATCGTGTTTTGTAAATAATTTTTTGTCATTTCTTCTTTTTTTTTTTTGTTGTTGTAGCTGTATCGTTCTCATCATCCAAGTGGATTTGCACCAGATGTTGGACAGTTAACTTCTCTGAAAGGTCAATGTATATTCAAAATATAGTGGTACTGCTGGAGATAGGAGCAGCACATTTGTAGACCGTTTTTAAAAAGGTTTTTTAAAAATAAATCTGTCTACCTTTTCTGATGATTGTTGAAATGGAGTTCTGCAGGTGTTTCAAGTCTCTGGTTTGATTCCAGAATTCTCAATGTGGAGATGGCAGGCGTGTGGCTGATGTGCAGATTTATCTGCATGTAATGCTTGACCCCCCATGCATTTTTATTTTGTGCTGGAGGGTGTGCAGGTGGTGCTGATCTCTGTCTATGCAAGGAATGGCCCCCATCCATTTTTCTATTATGATGTTCTTGTACTTTGCTTTGCGATAGTGATCATCCACCTCATTTCAATGGACTTGCATTGGATGGTTTATCAGTATTGATGTTCCAAAGCTTTGAGATGGAACATCAGAAGGAGCACGACGTAGAGTTTTGTTACAGAATGTGCAAAGTATGTCCTCTGCATCCTTTTTGAAAGTGTTCTTAGACTTTAAAGAATCAACAAACATTATCAGTGGGTTTCATTCTGGATGTCAATGGATTTGGAACCCAAATGATGACATTATCACTACTGCTACTCTTGTTGTTGGACATGTTGGAATGTCCATCTGGGCAAGAACATGAACATGACAACTCTTAAAAGAGAATGGCTCAATATTACCAAGTATCTGTGTGGTGTTCATTTCTTTTTTAAGTGTGTTTTCTACCCCTTGTTCTCCAAGTATACTTAACCTTCCCCTTCCTTTCTCCTAAAACCACCAAGTATAATGTTCTTTGTTTATTGTCACCCAGTTTATATGTCCTTGTTCTCCAAGTTTACTTAACTTTCTCATAATTTTTCCTGCATGCAACTAGAATAATGTTCTTTGTTTATTTATATTTATATATTCCTGTTCGTTTATTGTAATGGTATTTTCTTATAGTTTTGTATATTGTTTTATGTTTTTTTAATCCAAGTTGTTTTTTTTCTCCCAATGAATACTGTGTGCAAAAAGAACAACAGAGTTCTATAGACTAATGTTGTATCAATAATATAGTGCATGTGATGCACTGCAGAGAAAATATGAGGGTCATAAAAATGTGTGTATTAAATTGTGTTTATTAAAGTTTGTGTGTTTATTAAAGTGTGTGTGTCACAGAACTGATTATGTTTTCTTTTTTCAGATAGAAGGATATTATTATTTGTTTTGAAACATGGATGTTTAACCACAGCTACGTTTGAGTCCAATGGGCTTTGGGTGTTGGAGGCGTGGTTAACTTCAGCAACCACCAGGAGACGTCCTAGGTGCGATTTTAAAGACTGTAGCCGAGGCTATTTCAGTAATGTGTTAAAAGTGAATTATTTACATACTCTTTTTTAGTGTGTCTTCTGTTATTCATATTTTGCACTAAGTTTATGAAAAGAAACACATGCGATAGCATAGCTGCAGTGGATTTGGGGCGTCATTGGTTTTTTGGTAACCGCGGCTTTACGTAATCTTTGAGAATTTTTTTTTTTTAGTGGAACATTTTCTTAGAACATTTGAAATGATTTTGTTTATTAATAATGCATATAAGTGTACATACTTGAAAAGGTTAAATAAATATACAAACACAGTTGGTTGGAAACAGGTTTATTTGGGGGAGTGTGGTTGTGGATTTTCTTTGTCTTTTAGTTGGAACACATGATACATCTTCTTTAGCCCAATTCTCTGGATTTTTACAGTCCATGATTTGTCTTCAATTTTGAATCACCTTTTTCATTGATTTTTTTCTTGTTGAATATTAAGTAATAGTTCTTTTGGTTCTGTTATGAAATCCATCATTATATTTGTGGGTGCTTGTTGTGGTGCTTACTGCTTGAAATATCTTGGAACTTGAATGACTTCTTCATCTGTTGAAAATATTTTAAATATTTTTAAACAATTGAAGATATAATACACTTTAAAAATATGTGTGTTGGCTGCATGTACATTTAAAATTAGTTAGATAAATGATATCTGTTTGGTGACTGATATTTGTTCAATATCATATTATTGCTAGTCTAATTTTACATACATATAAATAATGTACTCACAAAATCCTGAATGTGATGTATTTTCTTTTGGTTCCTTTTCTTGAGTATCTTCTTTTTAATTTCTTCCTCTGTAGGATAATTTTCTTCCAGCCATTCCATGCAATTTTCCATTGTACTGTGATAGACACACATACTGCTTGTCACCTTAGATATTAGAATTAGAAATGGAGGAAGATTACATGAGGAGAGAAGGTGGAATTTCTTGTATTTACTTTCTAATTGGTTGTTTATTGTATGTGGCATGGGTGGCTGCCAATAGGATGCCAAGTATCTCAGGCGCTGTGAATTTTTATTGTTTGTGGGTGAGGTGTACTTTTAGGAGATAGTGCTGGTTCATTGGTATATTTATTGTTTCTTTGGATTTGAAACATAGAGCCAATTTCAGAAGGAGAGGAATCTCTTTGTTCAGAAGAATGTGGAAAATTTGCAGATTTTGAGAATGTGGTTAATAGTGATGTTGAGGACATAGGTGATGAGTTCTCAAAGCATTGGCTTACAAGTTTTTTTTTTCTTTTGACATTATGGATGTTTCAACTCAGATGTGTACATGTGTTTCTGTTTGGACGGTCTGACGTGAAGGCTAATGTGAATTGATTTTGAAATATTTGCAATATGTGTTTTTGAGCGCATTTGAGAAATGTACGTGTAATCTAATCTATAGGTGGGTTTTCATTGTGTTACCAGGGTTATAGCCTTGGATATTGTATTTGGAAAAAATAAAATATTGTTTTCAATACAGTGTGTAAATATTGTGTAAAGTATTCTTTGAAGGATTGTGTTGGGGTTTATTGATTGATTTAGGTAGTTTTTGAGCGCATTTGAGAAATGTACCTGTAATCGCATCTATAGGTGGGTTTTCATTGTGTTACCAGGGTTATAGCCTTGGATATTGTATTTGGAAAAAATAAAAGATTGTTTTCAATACAGTGTGTAAATATTGTGTAAAGTATTCTTTAAAGGATTGTGTTGGGGTTTATTGATTGATTTAGGTTGTAATAAAAATGTGTTCACCATTTTATTTGTTTGCTTTGTACAGTCCTCTTTTTATGCTATTGATTTGCGAAAGCTATGAAAGTGACCTTTTTGTGAACTTTTGACAGTGTGATCCAAGAACTAAGAGTGTGCACATGTTCTGTGTTTGGCTATGGGGAAAATCTACTCATTATTTGGTTTTTATATATGTTATGTACATTTTAAATTGTATTTGTGAGAAAAATGAAGTATGTTTTAGGTGTCACATTTGGTCAGGTTAATAAATATTGTTTGCAAAATAGGGTTTTCCATATTTTACTTCCATGTTTTTCAGAGAGTGGTGAAGCATTATGACATGTTGTGCTATGCTTTTGTTTGACAGAACATATATTTCCATATAAAGGTTGTTTCTCAGTGACATTGAAGATGTGATATGAATGACAGTGCATAAGAAACCCTAGTGTGAACCAAGCAGTATAGCTCTACCCTTGACAAATATTGTGGCAGTGTGTCTGCTTTGTAGATAATATTAAGCTGTTATTTGTGATCCTAAATTGGTGATCTTCTACTGTGTTAGGATTGTGCAAGTGTAAAATTCTGAATTGAAGAAGGTGAATTTATAGTGGCTAAGTGGGTAGGAGTTGATAGTATATGGGACTTTTCTTTATACTGCAGGATTTCCACTTTCATGTAATTGTTGGTAGCCATTTAGACATAATAATGAAGATCATATTTGACACTTTTCCAATTTGTTTGCAAACAGTGTGCTTTGGAAGGGCAGGAATCTATTTGGGTGCAATGCTATGTAATGCAAGATGTTGTTATGAACAGGGAGATGTAAAATGAATTGGGGTGCATAGGGTTGGGTGAAACAGTATTATTGATGAGGTTTCCTAAAAAGGTTTTCTGGGGCGGCTTAGGGCACATGGCCATTGAAACATTAGTGGAATGGGGGTGGACAATGAAGGGGGGACATACATGCCAATATCTTTTGTTCATTAGCAGTAGTAGTTATTCGTTTGTAGGTGAAATGCAGGATAGTGGATCAGGCTATTGTCTTATCATGCTGAAATAGGTGGAAACAGGTGAGGTAGTTAATGTGCATGTTTTTGTTAAGGATGGCTAAAGAGGTGTAATTAAATGGGTGCTGTGAGAATCAAGGGTGTGGTAGGGAGTAGTTATGTGACCACGAGTATACTCAATGGTGTGTGCATGGAGTTGGCATTCAGCTGTAAAGTACAGGCTTTTGAGGTGTGAAAACTTGCAGTGCATTATCTTGGTGCTAAGTTTTCTTATCACGTTACTTCTGAATTGAGAACATAGCATAGATGAATGAAAAGTTGGTTGGCATATGAAAGCAAAGATGTGTTGCATATTATTTTGGAACACCTTTATGAATGTGAAAGAAGAAATGTCATGTTTCTAGTAAACATTTCTTCTATTTAGAAGTTGTTTGAGAATTATACTGTGTAGAGTATGTGAGGTATAATTTAAGAAGTGTTTAGTGGTATGGGGATTACGGTATTATTGATTAGGTTTGGTAGGGTTGTTTTATGGCGCTGCCAGGGGCCTTAGCCATTCAAACTGTAGTGATAGTGGGGATGGGTAGTGGAGGGAGGATATACATGCTGATATGTTTTGTTGAGTAGTAGTAATATTAGTTTAAATGTTCCTTTTTGAATCATGCTGGCCAATTTACAAAATGTTTTTAAAATGTTTGCTGTCATCTGAAAAGGGAACAAGTCCCTTTTTGATTTCAAGAGTGGTCGCAATATATATATTTATTTCTGATGGGAGGGGTCCTCCATTTGAGCATATCTATTGTTAGGAATAAAAAAAAAAGAAAATGATTTGCACCCAGCCAAATCCCAGGGTCCGAATAACTATTACACCTCGGCTGACGGGAAGACACAGGCTTTTACGTCCTGCAGCTTTGACTGAGTCAATTGTTTCACTTCGCCGTACAAATCCTGAGTTAGTGAACTGTTAAATTATATCTCCACCTATCAGCCTGGGCTTGAAAGTAATATTGTTTATTGAAAATATAAAGAAACACAATGTGTGAACTTAATCATTCCAATTTTTCTTATAATGCTTTTTTCATAAGCTGCCATCCAGAAAGGAACAACAACGAGTCATAAAAAAAGGGTCATCTGCAGGGAAGTAGGGCTCTAGAATGTCATATTTCAAAAAGTAGTGTTTTTAAATCTGTAGGTACAAATCCTGTAGATAATACAACAATACCTGGTGTTGATGATTGTTTTAAAAATGTGCAAATTCAAATAAGAGATATGCCACCACAAAGTACTGCTGGAACCAAGAATGTTTTTCTTGAAAGTATTAATAGCTAGTAAAAAAAAAAACGATTTTTAGAAAAAAAGGTAGCAAATGTGTTACTAATTTGAAACAGAGGAATAAATATATATATATATATATATATATATATATATATATATATATATATATATATATATATATATAGGAAAATGTATCATTCTCAAGTTTTTACAAATCTATGGAGGAGTGTGAAACCAAAAGCTAGATTTGTGGTAAAATGGTTTTGGCAAAAGAAAAAAGTAGAATAATTAAGAAAGCTTTTGAAATGAAAAGAAAATTTTAATTTTCATATTGAATAAACTTACGAAATTACTTAAGGTGACTACACCATTCTATACAAATATAGAAACAGTTCATGTACTTACATGTGACAACATATATATATATATATATATATATATATATATATATATATATATATATATATATATATACTGCAATGTTTGATTGGGTTGTTCGTTGATGCACATAAAAGTTGCATGCTGGCGCCTGTAGGCGTGGCGCCGCAGCACATGATTTGATTGGTTGATGGATCATGCCATAAGAATGGTAGCCACGTTAAAGGAGTTCAATGTCCTATTGGCTCATTTTGCATGCGCGGGTTACATCAGATGGCATTAAAGTCACGGGTAGGCGCGGAGACGCAGCCTGTGATATGATTGGCTTGCCTATTAGGCATGGCGATACGTAGCCGTGTTGAAAGATGTCGAAGTCTATTGGATCATTTTGCACACGCAGGTAACACCGCCCCCAGTTGTTACTGCTTGTAGCCATGCATGCATCCTTAGTAGACGTGGCTATGAAACCTTTTTTTTAAACAAGTAATATATATATCTACATATAGATGGGCAGTAGTCTTGTACATTTTTATTTTAAAATATATTTCAGTGTACTCTATCTACACAGTTATTGCAACACTTTAATAATTATTCATGAACAGTACATATACATGTAAATACTTTAAAAAGTTAAGTACACATGCAAACACATGCGTTGTAACAACAGGTTTATTTGGGGGGAATGTGGTTGCACAATTGCTTTTTATTTTACTTTCTAGACATAATACATTGTTTTGTTTAGCCAATTGTCTGTATTATTAATGTTAATTATGTATGGATTAACAAAACCCTTGATGTTCAAGGAAAAAACGTTAGTTGCAGGAATGGTAAGGTGAGCAATACATTGTAACAAAACCCTTTTCAAGAAAAAACCTTCAGTTGCAAGGTCGTTAAGATGAAAACTTAATGCAACAAAAGCCTGCAAATTCAGATAAAGTCACCTTAAATTGGCACCCCCTGTAGCGCAGTATGACCACAGTGATGACACCACCGATCAAATCACTGATGACCTCACTAATTACATGTTGTATGAGACTGAAATCACAAATCTCATCACTGATGCCATCACTGCTGACAACACTAATTGCATTGCATATAACTGATTGCATTAATAATGAAATTAGACATAACATCATTTATAAGTTAGCTCATGAAAACTTTGATTACCTTCATAATAATTTACGTTGAGGACTTGGCCATGACAAAGACTGGGTCACTGGACAGCATCAAAGTGCATAGCTAGTGGTCGGTTAGTGTTTAAAAATATCAATGTGCATGGTTAAAAGCCATGCTTAGTAGGCCATCATTGTTTTAAAATATACAGTGGGTAACGTTGAAAGCTGTAGTCATTCGTCCTGGCTAAAGGCATAGCTAGTGCCCATTAATATGTCAGAATATACAGTCGGCACAGCCAAAGGACATGGCCACTGGCTAGTATTATGTTGAAGACCATGGCTAGCGGCTGGTTAGTGTATATAATATACAGTGGGCACAGTCGAAAGCCATAGCTAGTGTCTGATTAGTGTTGTGTAATTGACAGTGGGCACGGCCGTAGGTCATCACTTATTGCATTTTATTATTTTAAAATATACAGTGGACAAGGCCAAAATATGTACAAACTGCTCAAGGTCAAAGGCCATGGCCAGTGGCCTATTTATATGTTAGAATATGTGTTAAAATATATTTGTCCATGCACACTGACCATGGTTGTAGGCCATGATTTGATGTCATCACTGATGTGATCTGTGATGTCCTTACTGTGTTCATAGGCTGCACAACAGGGGCACGAAGTTTAGGTGGCTTTAGCTGAATTTCCAGGGTTTGGGTTCTCACCTCAACATCCTTGCAACTAAAGTTTTTTTCTTGAATATATCGATATATGCTGCAAACTTAACCATGGGCTGGTGGGAGAAAACCATAGTGTGGACAGAGAACAACAGTAAATATGTGAACCAGGTGGTCCTATGGTTGCGTTTATCGATGATTTATGTATTCTTTGGAACGGAAATGACAAAGATTGGCTGACTTTTGTGAGTATCATGACTACCAATGCTTTGAAACTTAAATTCACAGAAACTCATCGCAGAAAGTAAATTGTCTTTTTGGATGTCATGGTAAGAGCTGAAAAAGATGAATTTATAACAGAGCTATAACGCAAACCTACAAGCTCAAACATGCCTTTGCTAGCAAGCAGCAATCACCCTATTTCTAGATTAGATTGCTTCAACAAAGAAGCAAATTCACGGCTAAAAACTTTGTGAGACAGCGATATGCTAAGGCCATGTTAGAACGAGCATATGCAAAGACACGTGGCCTAAGTCGGGCAAGTCTATCCAATACAAATCGTGTAGCAGAGATAAGAGACACTGATAATACAAACCGTTTAATTCTCACATAGGGCACACACTCAAATGCAATCCGACATATTTTACAGAAACATTGGCATGTTCTTTTATCAGATGAAATCCTTGCATCCCATCTTGAAGACAGAGTGACTTAACTTCCAGAAAATCTGCTTCCTTGAAGGATCTACTGGTTAGCAGTTATGTGGCCCCGCAGACCAAGAGCATGAACACCATGTGGCTGGATAAGAGCATTCATAGCTTTTTTAAGTGTACGAAGTGCAAAGCGTGTGTACATATGCTAGGAATACAAGTGAGTATGTGCATCCAGTGTTGGGTCATACAATTGAATTGATTGAATTAAAATCTAGAATTTCGTGCAATACTGAATACGTTGTATATGCCCTCATGTGCTCATGTAAACTCTGGTGTATTGGGAGTGCCATTGGGAAATTAAAATTAAGAATTTTACAACACATGAGGGCTATAAAAAACGTTGACGCTTCATACCCAATGGCGGTACATTTCCGAGAGGCCCATGGTGGAAAAATTGATAGGTTGAGGTTGTTTGGTCTGCATCACATTAAGGCAAATCCTCGCGGGGGAAATAGACAACTAGAACTGGGCCAAATGGAGACCAGGTTTATTCTAGACTTTGAAACAAAAAAACCCAAAGGACATAACCTCAGTGAGGAATTATACACACTTGTGCGGATTTGAGTACATGCAATAATGCAATATACTGAAAGGGGAATGTTCAGCTGCAGAGTATACTATGTTTACTTTTTATGTCATCTATCTATAACCCTAACTTTCTTTTCAACCGACTCTTAAATTTAATTGAATGATTTAGCTGGTTTCCTTAGATTGGGGTGTCTCACATATGGATATTTTCATTTATGTTTTTTTGAATATACATTTTTGTCACTGTTTTTAATTTTTCCTTTCTCTAAACCTGTTTTGTAAATTATTTTATTACATTTTATGACTAACAAGTATGAAGATAACGCAAGGTATATGTTAGTAATGGGCAGGCCTCAATCCTCTTCTTTCCAAAGAATTGCGCAAAGACTAGATGATGATACAATGGAAAGCACTAAGCACTTTATTTTCTATATTTATCATGTCTTGGTTTTAGCGATTTGCAATTGTGTATAATCAAAAACCTCAAAGTGAACATCATGATTACTGCCCCCCCTTTGTCATTCAAATGAGCGCAATATTAGCACAACACTTGTTAATGCAATAGGCCCATGTAGCTAATTTCAATGAGTCATTGGGGCGGATTCATGGAATTATTTGCGCCGAAAAAAGGGGATTTGGTGGCCATTCTGCCTACAAATCCCCATTTGTTAAACAGGGATTTGTGGGCAGAATGGCGCACAAATCCCCGTTTTTCAGTGCAAATAATTCCATGAATCAGCCCCATTGTATAATCCACAAACTTTGCACTTTAACTATACAATCCGTATACAATCCTTGCATTTTGTTATATTTTAATTAGGATGCAATAATAGTTGATGGAGATGGGATGTTGAGGAATTAATTATGGCAGCTAAGAAATATATGCACTAAGCACTTTAAAGCCCAGAACATGTCAGGTCCATATTGTTATGGGCAAACTTGTTAATTATGGCAGCTAAGTTATAAATGTACTAAGCACTTTATTAAGTCTACATACAAACGACATGCCGCAAATGATCAGACTGCTTGTAGCGCCTATATTTGATGGTGCTGGCAATAACTTAAAAAAGGGCGCATGCAGGAAAGATCTATCTCAGGCTAGGCATCGGCTAGAGGTGAATTAAGCAGCATTAATGACCTGTTACAAAATGGCACTACCACTATAGAATCTAAACTACTTTTTGCGAAACATGGAAAATGAGAAAGGACTAACAACAAAATTCAACCATAGAGTACTTTGATAGATGTTAAAAGTGTCACTGGGTGTGTTCTATTTTGTGCGTGAACAAGCGGCGAGGACGCTGCGAAATGCGTCGCTCCGTGTTATGTTTTCCTTTTTAAACGTTTGCCAAATTAAAACCAGGATATTATGAAGAGCTGATGGCTGTTGATTTGGTTTCTATACTATGGCAGTATCACAAGCTGACATTTTGTGAGGAGTGCAAATACCCCTGCAAGAATGTGTGAATGGTTTCTTGGTTTTTGCAAATAGGTATATATATATTCAGTGAAAAAACGTTGTTAAAGGGACGTTATGGTTAAGTTGCGCTACTAAAAACCTATGAAATTCAGTAAAAAAACTTTGTTAAAGGGACGTTATGGTTCAAAGTAAAACCGAAAAACCCCTGAAATTCGGCAGTTATGGTAACATAAGCAACCATAACTCGCGCCACCGTGCACTGCTAACACTAACACCCAGGACATCAAAGATGACATCACAAATGTCATTGATGACATCACTGATGACATCACATGGCTGGCTCTCCCTTTTTATCCTTTACTGACATATCGAAGCCACATAGTGTCACTTAGGACTGCAGAGGACTGGGCGCGTTTGATGACGCACCCTGTAACGTCACGGAGAGAGGCGGGGAATATGAATGCTTTGATAATATCAGGCTTAGGGGCGGGAGATATGATTTAGTGTTGCAAAAGCAAGTCAGCCAGGTCAATAGCGCCAGTCATAGGATTATCACATAATGTCGGCGCACACCAGCCGGATTTATCGTTTCTTTAGTGGACAAAAAGTCGGTTGACGCCCATAGGAAATTGTACTATTAGCGGACAAAAGGAGTGGTCTTAAAACACTTTCACCCTGACAATGAACAATACAAACAAAGTTCTCAGAACACCCCCATTTTGTGTAATTGCAACCATTTCGGGACACCGCGAGTGTTCTTAGAACACATTCAACTAGACAGATTACAATACGGACAGCGTCCTGAGGACACCCCCAGTTTGTGTATTTACGAACAATTAAGTACACCGCGAGTTTTCATAGCTAATTTTTACCTTCCTTGCGAACAAAAATGACACATACTCCGTCCTCTAAACACCCCACCATTTAGTTTATTTACAAAATGTCAGAACAGCCGTGTTCTCCGCGGACAAATCAAACGCAACAAAAACGTCTAGCACATAAAAAAACAAAACATTGAACCTATCTCATACTCCCCCACCCTCCCCAAACACTCTTACACACCAACACACGGCACTAAATACAATTTTTTATCCACGTTTCACCGCGCTGTACGCAGTCGACGGCGAATACAAGATGGCGGGCGCCACAGAAAATCTGATGCGCTCCACGCCCCTCGCCGTCCAATCAGCGAGCACGTCGCATGTCCGCGGACATGATGCAAGGCCATGGACCAATCGGGGTGCTGTCCACGGAGCGAACAGGGAAGTCCGTTCGCTAAGCGAACACAGATATCACACATTTTTTTCCTTACGTTTTGGTCATTTTATAAAAAACTACTGGACGGATTTACACCAAATTTGCAAAAGCACGCTTTCGGGACCAAGCCCCCGCTCATGCCGCAAATTTGGTGTAAATCCGTCCAGCGGTTTGGCCTGTGGCCGTGCGCAAAGTTTTTTCCCATTATGTCTATAAGAAAAAAAAAGTTTTGGGACCCCCTTATAACTTTGCCCCCCCTGGACGAATCCTCACCAATCTTTGCAAAAAAATTCAGAGTGACCCAAATACTTTTTTTGCAAAGTTTGGTGAGGATCCGTCCAGGGAGAGCAAAGTTATAAGCCGCCCAAAAAGTGCTCTTCCTATGGAAACACCAACTTAACCATAACTAAATGGCCACTACCGTGGCCATGTAATGTATATATGTATATATATATATATATATATATATATATATATATATATATATATATATATATATATATATATATATATATATATATATTACACTGCCTGCGGTAGCGGGCGGGTAGTTA
The DNA here is from genome assembly GCF_040938575.1 of Ambystoma mexicanum. NCBI lineage: Eukaryota > Metazoa > Chordata > Amphibia > Caudata > Ambystomatidae > Ambystoma > Ambystoma mexicanum. The sequence continues at coordinate 222,937,282 of NC_090936.1, forward strand.
TGGTTAAGTTGCTCATCTCATAGGAAGAGCACTTTCTGGCAGCTTATAATTTTGCTTCTCCTGGACGAATCCTTAACAAACTATTGAAAAAAAGTATATGGCCTGCTCTTAATTTTTCTGGCAAGTTTGCTGAGGTTTTGTCAAGGGAGGGCATAGACGTAATGGAAAAATAAAGATGCTTACACCTACAGCCCTAACAGCTGGATGGATTTTCACCAAATTTGCAGCAGGAGTGGCGGATTGTTCCCGAAAGCTTGCTTTTGTAAATTTGGTGTACATCTGTCCAGTAGTTTTTTTTTAAAACAGGCAAAATGTAGGTTGCCAAAAATTAATGATATCTTGCTGATCTATTTCCCTGTTTGCTCCGCAGACATGACCCCGATTGGCCCAAAGGGCTGCGTGATATGCGCGGATAAGCAACGTGCCCGCTGAGAGGAAAGCATAATCTGCGTCTTTTTTTCCGAAACGCCTGCCATGTTGCATCCACGGATATCCACGGATAGCGCGGTGGGGGACAGGGCTGGGAAACATGTTTTGGGGCTTTTGGTGATGGGAAGAGGGGATGCGAAGGGTGGGGGAGTGCAAGATGGTTTATATGATGTATTTGTTTAGGTGAAAGAAGAAGGTGTGGGGCAAGGCAGTCCATGGACACAGCGGTAGTCCGTGGACAGGGCCTTGGGCACGGCAGCTTGTCTGGTGAATGCTGGGAGGCTTAATTAGGGTAGGTGAGAGGAATGTACGTGATATGAAGATGTTTGCATAGATTACAGATAGGCCCTGCACCCAAGAATCTAGGCACTGGCACAGTACTGCAGTGTTATATGGCCATAGCACCAAGTATGTATCCACAAGTACTGCAGTAGGTAGTGTTTGGTGGGCAGTTGGAGAAAAATGTTTGGGCTTATTTGGTGATTGCAAGAGGGCTTCTTAGAGTAGGGGAGTGGAGTCTGATGATATGGTGATATTGCCATTGGTGAAAAATGGTGTTGGTGGTGTAGTTTGATATCTGTTGATGGTGTTCGAATTGGGAAGTCAAGGGCAAATTGTTGTGTGGTCACATTCTTGGGTGCATGATAGTATTATGTTGTGGTGGTTGTAACTAGCCCCTAGACATTTGGGTGTATGGTTGAAGGCCATGCACCCAAGAGTTTGGCCACTGGCTGAAAGTACTGTAATAGGTTGTTTACAGAAGTGGAGAGGGCCTCGTGCGCCTGGCTTATGTGTGTGGGTTGTGGCCACTGGCCAGATTCTTGGGTGCATGGCCGTATTATGATGTGGTGGTTGTGGCCAGTTCCTAGATTCTTGCGTGCATGGCAGTAGGCCGCAGGCCTTAGGCTATGCACCCAAGTGTCTAGGGGCTGACCACAAGTGCCACAGCATAATACGGCCATGCACCCAAGAATCTGGCCAAGGGTTATAAGCATTGTAATAATATTGAAGCATTGCTTTTGTACTTTTTCAGAGCATGAGTTGCGTAAAAGGTGAGCACAGTGAAGTAGGAATAGCAAATGGTGGAAATGGAAAAAATGTGGAGGGGGATACCATACCACAAGGGGCAGTGTGGGGGTGGGGTTTGGAGGTGGGAGCAGAGTTCTGATGAGGCAGAGTTCAGAAGGGGCAGAAGTGCCAGTTGAACTCCGATCAAAGGAAATGTTAAAAATAATATTTTTAAAATGGTGCAATTTGTTTAATTGCTTGAAACATACACAACACATATTAAGCTTACCTTGCTATGGTTTGTGTAATTTTTAAGCGAGCACTGTCTGTGTCAAAATTTATTTTGACATCCCAAAATACAAATACAAGAATTCATTTGGGAAAGACAACTTTCATCGAGCCCGCAAAGCTGGGGGCTCGGTGATCATTGTGTTTTCAAAATGGATTTTACTTTCTGCTCAGTCACTTGGTCTTTGACTCTCAGTGAACCTGGGTGCTCACCTCAGTGATGTAATCTGCTCTGTGCAAGCACGCTGTGCACAGTGCGCTCACACAGAGCCAGTGTTGCCAACTCCTCAGTAAAGTAAGGAGCTATTGGCTGTTCTAAAAGTAGCTAGAAGTAACTAAATTACGTAATTGCCTCAATTGCATAATTGCCCATGTGCATGATGGGTGATTGGTGATTAAGAAAATGTGCATTTATTCCTGCAACTCAGCACACACATTGTTTGCGTGACCGTGTACAAAATGCAATATGCGAATATGCGCAGCAGAACGAATGCAAGTACAATTACCAACATAGAACTAACAAGCTACAAGAGCAAGACTGCCCAGCCATGCACCATGCCAACATTGATGGAAGCAAGGCATGGCTAAACTCCATGCGCTTAGATCCATGCTGACTGACATCGCCTCTGGTGCCCTTTTAAGTTCCCCACTGTTAGCATCCTTCTCAACCAATTCCCAGATTTACATCCTCCACACTCCACAGTCATTTTAAAACCCCCCCTAACAACTTTTCTAGGAGCCTTTCACAGTCACCAAAAGATGCCCATAGCACTGCAAGTCAACGTAATATTACTTCTATTGTTTTGGAAACTTTTTTCTATTGGTTTGGAAACTTGTGTAAATGAAGCAAATCCCCAAACAAATCGAAAAAAGCAGCTATATTTTTCGCTAACCACTTTTTCAGCACAAAGTCACTAGGGGCGTGATTTCTCACTAAATATAGCAAGAAATTCAGCAAGTTGGCAACACTGGACAGAGCAGATTAGGTCCGAGAAGCGAGCTCCCAGGTTCGCTGAGGGTCTACCTTGGCTTGTGTTGCCTGTGACATAGGTAGGGGCGGTGCCAGAAGAGTGCTCATGGCGCCAATGTGCTGTGTAGGGCTGCACCCCCCACTCCCTACTGAAGCATGGAAAGCGCTACTTTTTTTTTTTCCTTTTCAATGCCTTTTTTGTGAAGAGCTATTTGGCGCTGAGGCTGGCTGGATCCCGAGATTCGGCTACACATTTGGTGCCGGATCTGGCGAGAGCTGGCCCATTGTCCAGCACTCGGTATAGCTCCCAATGGGTTCGAGAACCACATGCAGAAACCAAGAAGAAGGATAGCAACCTTTCAGGAGGTACCACAGACAGATGTTATTATAACCAAACTGAGAAGATTACTGATGAAAAACCAAACCTAGTGCCCACGGATAATGTTTACCCACTGCCCCTTGCCCCGGACACGGATTTTATGAGTTTGTAGGATGCAACGGTATGTTCCATGGGACAAACCGGTTTAGATATCACTACCCTGTATACTGGTGGTGTTTGCGGGACGTAGATGAATAATAGTTACAATATGCTATAGCTAACAACCCAGAACACGGCCAGTTTGCACGTTGTTTAATTAGTTATTAGAATACGGCATTCTGGTCATTTTTAATCCCAATAATAATATTATGTAAACTTGAATTTACATAATTACGAGAAATTCCATTGTGACGTTCTGTCGATGAAGAACCGCTCTGAAAAACGTATCGCAGAAGTGTAAACTAACTTTTGGAATGTCCACTCTCAATATAGTAAATGTTATCATTTTTTGTGGCTATTTGACAACTTGTGTCCTTTGAACGGTTGCTGACTAGCGGTCAAGGCCAAATAACAAAAGGAGCTTGTTTTCAATGATTGAAGATAGAGCCGTGTAGGTTTCTATTTTGTAAAAGAATGCAGAATGAAATAGGAAAAGACCATGATGCGTGCAAGTAGTAGCAAGGAGAGTCTTAAACAGATTTGTAAAATATGTTACGCAACTTGAACGTATGAATATTACCGATTGTCGTGTGTTGCTGGAACGGTTGTGGATATATCATCCGTCCAAGAAAATCGAATAGAAACCACAGCGCATTCTCGTCCAGGACTGTTTAATGTCACCATGCAGAAGGAGTTGGTCAGTGTGACTGTATTTATTCCACTGTTTAACATTGCAGTATCCCATGGGCATTCCGGGGCATTCTGTAGTGATGTAATAGTTGGATTAGCATATTATCGTACTTTACACAATGTAACTTGTGAGAGACCTGATCTTCACTATATAGATAAATGAGTCCAGCTTACCCATGCTGGAATCTAGAGACGGCTGAGCAACAAACACATTGAAGCCTGCCTGGGTCTTGAAGAGGAAAGTCTGTAGACACAGGGTCTCGAGAGGCCATGTGAACAATGGTCCCTGTGCGGAAGGTCATTTTGAGGTGCACATGGTGTTCCCACCCACCCAGCCCCCTTATAAGCGCACTGCCATAGCTGTGAACTGTCATTGATACTGGAGGGGGGATGGATCGGGATGAGGTGATCGAAAAGGGTGGCATACAGGGCTTGACTAGCCTACAAGTTACTCTGGAGATTTTCCTGGTGACTGGCCAACATCATACCCTGGATATATTCCTGGTGTCCCTTTGCAGTCTGGGCCTATTTTGTATTTTATTTTCACATTCTTTCATAGGAAAAGAGTTGAGCTAGCTCAAAATGTGTATATGGGGTCATCTTGAAAATTATTTCCAGTGCCACCATTGGTTCACACTCCACCCCTGGCACCAACCATCCTTTGATGACACTTATAGACTATTGAGCGTGTTCTTGACTCACTGAAAAACTGAACACAACAATTAGTATATTCAGTGAAAAAACTTTGTTAAAGGGACGTTATGGTTAAGTTGCACCAATAAAAAGCTATGAAATTCAGTGAAAAAATGTTGTTAAAGGGAAGTTATTGTTACAAGTAAAACTGAAACCCCCCAGAAATGTGTCAGTTATGGTAAGCTAAGCAACCATAAATTGCGCCACTACCGTGCACTGCTAACACTAACACCGAGGACATCAAAGATGACATCACGTAGGCAGACATTGCAAAAGCCATTTCTTTCATTTTACTTTCTTTCCATTCACCCAACAGACTTCAACTTTTTGGCTCATTTGAGAAATGCTGTGCCTGGGAAAAGAGATGACCTTGTAGCTGTTTTCGTTCCAGTTCAAAATCGTCTTACTTGGACTGAGGCCATCATGACTTAAGCTCCAACTGGATGTACTTCTTTTTACAGACTTTAACCTTTTGTAGACTTGTCCTTGCAACGTTTATGACGATTATAAAGAAATAAGGTATTGGAACTCTAAACCTAGACGGACGGATGAATATTCCTGTAATGTTCCCAGAACCGTCAACCCTTCTCCTTTAAAATAACCCTAGAAGCAGTATGAAGTCGTAAAACCAGCACATGATTTAATATTTATTAACTACATGGAATAATGCATTGCTGCAAAGAAACCTCTGCTATACTGTTGTCAGAGATAACATGTAGCAGACACCCTGACAACACCTCTGGCGTAGGAGGGCCCCCAACTATAAAAGGGCCATCACCCAAAGTCAGTCTGTGTCACTGGATAGTGGGAACAATCCGGGCCCTCCCCACATTTTGCAGTGGACCCTCATCATTTTTTACACCGCTATGTCAGCATGACAAGTAAATATCCAATAGAAAATGATCTGTCGAGCTTGATAGTTCCTTTTTAATTTTAATTCGTGTTCTTATTTATTGGAACGTGTTGCATATGTTTTGTAATAAATGTATTAATGTTTTATTCCTGAATTACGTATGAGCGTTGCATGGCGCAATATCCAAATAAAGCTTTACGAATTGAAAAACAATGAGAGATCTCCTGAAAGCCTGATCAATAGCCCCCATACCCACTCTTAAATGTCACCTGTGCAATGAGATCATGGTATGGTTCAGTTTCCAAGCCTGGTTAATTTGTCGCAAGTAGTTTGCCAAACAACTTAACCACTCAATCAAGGCGAAGACGGGCCATTAGTTGCCTGGTTCACTCTTGCCCTCCTTTAAATACAGGTCTAATAAGTAAACATCCTCAGGATCCTGGGGTAAGAACACTAGAAAAACAAATAAATAAATACAACACATAGAATCGTGAGAGCCCAGAACATCACACCCAAATCACCTAACAGCAATAGGGAACAACAAACATTCTTGCCCTCCCACCATATCTGAATGACAGACTTGATGGAATATCCACCATGAGGTGAACATTCAGATATCTAAATCACTGTACCCCTAAAAAGTCAAGAACAACCTGTGCAGCATTAGTGGACATAGAAACGTCATACATCGTAGGGGATATTCCCCATCATGTTTCCTCCTTTCAGAACTCCTCTCTTGAGTCATCCTCATCAGTGAATGTTGTGTTCTGATTCCTTCAGTTATTTAAGTTGGTATGAGGCTAGAGTTTTCTCTATGGCTGCTGGAAGCTGAGTGTTAACGAGGAGTAACGCCCTTGGAACAGGAGAGTCCTAAGATAACTAGGGGTCTGGTTTATAGATATTTAAGATGATAGTCTGAACCCTTGCCTTCCCTACCAGGAACATCTTTAAACTATTGGGTGAAGAAGTGTCTGTCACATGAATTGATGTTGGAAAGTGGACAGAGAAAAGAGTGAGAAGCCGTCCTTTACACCATACACAGGGTCATTGTGTAGCAGGGATTGAATTACAAATCAACCTTTCAAAAACTAAGTCGCCAGGAAACAGCAGACATGATAACCTTTGGCAAAACTACACTGGTTCTTCAGCCAAGGAAATGATTAAAACAGTGGTTTAATTTACAGCACAACCTTTTGAATATTGTGTCAAAAGCCACATAGTTTGCAATTTGCATTTCTTTATTTTTTTATTTATTGGACATCTATAAGGCATATATACAGCAAGAAAGTGTTTCAAAGTGCCACAAGGTAAAAGAAAAGGGAGCAAGGGAACACATAAACGATAGAAATTACAATAAATAAAAGACAACAAGCTGTCCTACAAGGCCTTGTGACATTCAGAGAGTGCAAGTGGAGTGAAAGAGAAGGGGGTGGGGTGGGGCGTGGGATGCAAGTGCTAGATGGTACCATATAGCGAAGTGCAAGAGGTGCCTGCTGATGTCAGCAGCTAAGTGCACGTGCAGAGACATCCCTAGTCAAGCGGGGGGGGGTCTAACACCCAATAGGTAAGTATGCACCTGAGACAAGTCATCCATCAGGCAGGTGTGGGCCCAGAGGCCAGTGCAGACGGGGTGTGGATGCTTGTGGCAATTGAGCAGAAGTCCAGGACCCTATTTGGACTCTTGAGGGGCCTGGCCAGCAATCTCAGCAACTGTGGGGGTGGTTAGTATGGGAGGGAGATAGGAAGGAAGGAGAAGAGAAAAGCCTTGAGATGTTTGCGGAACTGGAGGTGGACCAGTTCAAGATGGAGAGAGAGAGAGAGGGAGACTGTTCCAGAGGAGGGAGCCTGCGGAGGAGAGTGATCTGCCCCGAACACTCTGCTTGGAGAAATGTTTGACCAGCAGAGAGTTGGAGCGAGAAGATCGAGGGATCTGGAAGGAGACGATTTAGTGAGAGAGAGCTGCAGGTAGCGTGGTCCAAGGTCCCAGACAGCCTTATGGATGATGCAAAGGTTCTTGAATCTGATCCTTGTAGCAACCAGGCACCAGTGTAGAGATTTTAGAGCTGGAGAGATACAGTCCCTGTGCTTGAGGACAAGCCTTTGTCTCGCAGCCCTATTCTGGATTAGTTGAAGAGAGGCAGGTTGAGGAAGACGCTGTTGTAGTAATCCAGCCTGGAGAGGACCAGAGCTATAGAGATATTGAGCTTCTGGGGGAGGTGAGGAAAGGGAGAATGCCTCTAAGGAGGTGGAGTTGAAAGTGGGCCTTCTTGGCCAGGTCCGAGATGTGAGGAATGAAAGAGAGAGAGGAGTCGAATATAACCCTGAGATGTCTGGATCAAGTGGAAGGAGAAGGACGAGAAACCATAGAGGACGGCCAGAGTGCAGGGGAAGTGGGGAACGGGTGTCCAGATAGGAAGAATCTCAGTCTTACTGGCATTAAGATAAAGATCGTTGGAGGTGCACCAAGACTGGATAGCAGATAAGCAGTCAGAGATGACAGAGGAGGGATAGAAAGTGGAGGCGGTGAGTTTGAAGAAGAGTTCTGCATCATCTGTATAGCATTGGAAGTGAGGGGAGAAGGCAGAGATCAAGTGAGAAATTGCTCTTGTTGGGCAACTCATGAAAAACACCAAAAGATAAAAGTCTTGAACAGTGCACAGGAGTATTTCCCAATATATTTACATGATGCCATTTCCCACAGTGAAAAAACATTGTTAATGGGACGTTATGGTTAAGTTCCACTAGTAAAAACCTGACACAATCTTTGGAAAAACTTTCTTAAAGGGTTATTATGGTTACAAGTAAAATCGAAAAACCCCAGAAATTCCCCAGTTATGGTAAACTAAGCACCCATAACTTCCGCCACCACTGTGCACTGCTAATACTAATACCGAGGACATCAAAGATTACATCAATAATGTCATTGATGATATCACTGATGACATCACATATCGGGCCACTTGTTTTTGTTTACTAACATGATTTGGCTAGTTTTTTGTTTTTAGTGACATTGAGAATTTCCAAAGTTTAAAAGGTGCTATATATCTACCCATTAACCTTTTTATATGTTCTTAAAGTACTTTCCTTAGGGTTTGGTCTCAGCTCATGATGCACATACATGGGGCAATAAGCAGGCCTCCAAAACACATGTATTTGTCTACAGGAAGATACACTTTAATGTTATTAACATTTTCTGGTAATGCTGTTTCTTTCTACCTTACTTTAGTTTCCCTGTATGTGCCTCTGATTTGTATGCATTGTGGCTCTTCATAGCTAGTATTTGTACTAGCATAAGTGTTGTAGTAAGTACTGAATTGTTAGCTAGTTATTTCATTTTTCACATTACTCACAACTCTGATAAGGTAGCATTCATTATTTTACTATCCAAAATCACAAGATTTTAAATATTATACTTCTTGAGTGCATGCTGCATTAATTGCCTATGTTTAAGTACGATTAGGGTCCTGAATAAACAACAACACTCCAATATAATGCTTTGTGCAGATGAGTACATTCTTTAATAGATGAAGTAGTGCATGATAGGGCTCCCGATCATCCCTGACATCTTGTTACCAACATTGTAAACACAACCCCTTGTAGGGACTTTTCATCAAAATTAATTCCATATGTGATGTCATCAGTGATGTCATCAATGACATTTGTGATGTCATCGTTGATGTCCTGGGTGTTAGTCTAAGCAGTGCATGGTGGAGGTGTGAGTTAAGCCAGTCCAATAGCACAGCGAATAGAGAGCTCGCTTTGACATCTAAGCAGAGCTTGCTGATGCAGGTTTGAATCCCATCAGGGCCTAACTCAGCCTTTCATCCTTCAGAGGTTGATAAATGAGCACCACACACTGTGGGTAATAAGCAGCACTCAGATTCCTTGAGGGTTTGTAGCGCAATTTAAATGCTAAAATAATTAAATGGTTGCTTAGCTTACCATAACTCGTGAATTTGTTTTTTTATTTTTATTTTACTTGTAACCATAATAACAATTTAAGAAAGTTTTTTCACTGAATTTCATGGTTTTTTACCAGGATACCCTTAATTTTTCTACATGTCCCTTACATCATACTGATCCACCTGCCCCATCATGGCAGCCACAGAGTCCATGGACTGCAAGCATGTCCACAGACCGCGGGCAGCATTCATACTGCCAAAAGGTACAGGGTTTTTCTTACATTGTTGCAACGGGCAAAGACATGTACTTTAAACAAGAGATATATGTAGCACATTCAAAAAATAAATATGTGTATACATTCTGTACTTAAGAAACCAGAAATACATTGTCATAGGTTGTACAACATAATGGAATGCACCAAGCACAAAGGTGAACTGTACATCTGACAGTATTACCTCAGTGCAACCTTGCATACACACTCACAAACAGCTCACAGTTACTCAGAAGAAACACTTACAGAAAGTAGTAAGTACACTATATTTCTTTCTGTAACATTACAATTTATTATGTGTTCATGACTGGTAAAAAATAGCAGTATTGTTTTCTTTGAACAGAAATGGCAAGCACCCTGGAGTGGTTAGAAGAACATTTCCCCCATGATTACATGAGTGAAGGAAACAACTCTAATGATACAGAATTACATTTTTAAACTAGAAGAAAATATGTAAATTGTTTGACATGTCACTAAAACATGGTTTTCTTTTTAACAGTACATAGTGTAAATGAAGAAAGTGGCCAGGCATTATTATTAAATGACCAAGAAGAAGGCCACAGACAGCCCCTAACTCCAAATACAGAAAATCAACTACTACAGCTATCTGCATAAATGGATGAATTGAACAATAATTTTGTACAGTTGATGACATTTGTGAAAAATCATGTTAAATAAACTATCCTATACCACTGCCCCACTTGTACCTGTACCCAATCAACCTGTCCCAACCAATCATCCCCATCAAATTCCCTCAATCGAAGATGCTACGATGAAACCTCAATCCCTTCCGCCCCTAATGAACAGTCTCTAGAAAATCCCAACTCCCCCATATATGTTAGACATTCTGCTATCTCATCCCTTTCCTAATTGATTGTATTTGTTTGTCTTAATAAATATTAAAATGTGTACTGTTGGTGTGTGTGTGTTTTTTTTAAAGCCCCATTTGGAGTCCGTGGACAGTGTGACGGACCGGCTGTCCATAACCAAAATGGAGGTGCCCCCGAACATGGCACCTGTCCTGAGGTGTCCGCAAGGTCGTGATGCAGTTTTAAATAGTTCCAGGGCTCCACCCCTGTCCTGCGGAAACCTGGATGCATGCACACCTGATCCCTTCGTGCCCCCGAACACTGTGCCTGCCCAGAGATGTCCTCTAGGTTGTAATGCACTTTTAATTTGTTTGGGGGCCCCACACCAGTCTTGTGGACACCTGGATGCATGCACACCTAATCCCTTTGTGCCCCCGAACACCATACCTGTTCGGAGATGTCCGGTAGGTGTGTCGCAGTTTTAATTTGTTCAGGGGCCCTACCGCTGACCTGCGGATGCCTGGACAAATGCGCACCTGATCCCTTTGTGCCCCTGAACACTGCACTTGTCAGGAGATGTATGCTAGGTCGTGTTGCACTTTTAATTTGTTCGGGGGCCCCACCACTGTCCTGTGGATAACTGGATGCATTTGCACCTTATCCCTTCATGCCTCCAAACACTGCACCTATCCGGAGATGTCTTCCTGGTCATGTCACACCTTTAATTTGTTTGGGCGCCCTACACATGTCCTGCGGACACCTGGACGCATTTGCAAATGATCCCTTTGTGCCCCCAAACACAGCGTCTGTCCAAACCTGACCACCCACATGTGTTTCACTTTTAATTAGTTTGGGGGCTCCATCCCTATGTTACGGACAGCGGCACACATGTGCACCCTGGCTATTGTGCTCTATTTGACCGCAGGACAGCCGTCCTATCCACGGTCGTCCGGGGATGTCATCATGTGACCACACCCGCGCTGCACATCAGGAGTATCCGTGGATGCAGTCCGTCCCACCAGACAGTTAAAAACTGTGTTTTTGGCCAATCCAGGGTGTTTGAAGCTGGAACTTTACCCTTACAGAGGTCCTGGGTTATGTCCTGGTTGACCTAGCGACTTTTTGTAACATTTGGAACCCCATCTGTGGATCGAAGTGTCCGTGAACAGTTGCACGGTCTGCGGACAGTCCCCCAAAAGAGACACACCCGGTACTGCTGATCATTGTGTTTCTAGCTGTCCAAGAATGAGCACTTGCTGCAGATTTGGGATATTGTTGATCTATGCTTTGTACTTGGAGATAATGGCACCCATGGCCTCTGCAGCTGCCCCACCACCACCACCATCTGGAGGGCCTGGAGAGGGCAACAAGCGTGGAATTACAGAGGTGAATCAAGAGGAGGAATAGAATGAGGTAGTGGAAATCCCTGTCACCAGCTCCCAGCGTGAATCTTGGGTGTGGTGGCTTTTTACCACGTGTGGGCGGTACCCAAGGTGCGTGCAGACACGGTTCAATGAACAGAGTGCAAAGTTGTACTCAGTTGTGGAAAACTGGGTCTGTATAGCTACAGGACCACCTCGATACGGTGACAACTAATTCAAGCCACAAGGGAGCAGTGCAGAGGGTTGTACCTTTTGAATGGGGTAGCATGTTATCATCCACTGTCACATCCTCATCATCCGCTCCTGCCACCACAAGAGACACTCCTGTAGGGTAGAGAATCCCTGTGGAAGCCATGCAGGCCATACATGATGTGGTCGACCCTTACCTTTTGAGGGTGACAGTGTTCTGTACGCACTGTGACAAACCGCTCTTCAGGGGGGAGTGGTTTTGAAGTGCTTTCTAGGCTGTGGTAGGGGAGCATGGCAAACACTTTCCCCTCTAATTAAGGCCCACCCAACATCTTCCTCTCTCCACCAGGCCCTTCGTCCCTGTTTTTGGTGCCCCTTCCCTACACTCCCTTTCCTTCCCTCAACTCCTTTGTGTCTCCTGTGAAAAAAAGCCCTAAAAAATATAAAACACAAAACATTTTAAAAAAGGTTCTTTTCAAAACCACCTTTCACACTTCAAAAACAGAAATACCAAAAAAAGGTGCAGGCCCCTGTGCAGCCTCCGAAGTCCGTGGACAGCGCAAAAGTCTGCAGACATCAAAAAATGTAGGTGATGGCAGCATCCAAACCATTGCACTCTTTTGCGTGAGAACGTTGGGGTTCTCAAAAGAGCTTTTTTGTATTTTTTTGTTTCTGGAAAGTTTTTTCAAGTTTTAAAGTGAACTAAACAACATTCTACTGAACTAAACTTGTCAGTGCAACTTGCACAACAATAGGCATTTTGTTTTTACCATCCTTCCATGCATTTTTTCTTCCACCTACTGGAAAAGGCTTTCTTTATTTACCAAAAGTGCTTTAAAGCATTTTGAATATTTTGCAGAAAAAGCTGATTGGCAGCATCAGTAAGATGTACTCCATATCTATGAAAAATATCGGTAATATCAAATTTTATATTTTCATTATCGAAACACATCATGCCAAAATCTACCAAATATGCACAAACAGCCCTTATTATATTGCGCCTGGCTTTCTCCATTTGCAGATCAAATGAACTGGAACGTAGCCACATCTGTCTCTGGGCAATGCGAGAAAATAATTGTCAGTAGGTCAGGAACATGTCCATCATTTTCCCAAATGTCTCCTTCATTGCAAACTGCAGTGAAATTCCAGTTACATGGCATAAACTGTCCCCCCCTCAATGAACAATGATAATGTCCGGATGTTGGAGTGTGACCAAATTGACACAAAATGGGAGCAAGTCCATCCACTTAATGCGCGCACTCCATAACACTTCACATCAACATGATGAAATCCAAGATGTTCAGCCACTCCACACTGTTCTGCAAACACCAGCAACCAATGGATGCACAAGTCCCCCAAAATCCACACACTCTGCCTCCTGAAAGACACAGCCATAGCCATAGCCATAGCCATTGCCATCTGTACTCCTCTCAGCAAACAGACCTTCTGCCACACTCTCTCTTTGCATACCACACCCAGGAAATCTGATTGGCCAATCCCCTGGGCTCCGCAGTCCAATTTCCATGCCTGGCATCCTTAAAATCCCCAGATGTGGCACATGCTGTCTATGGACTACCCCAGTGTCCGTGGACAGATCGTTCAATTCAAGGGGGTGGGAAGACAAATGAAACACAAGGTAAGGTATTCACTCTTTAGTGGTGTCTCTGAAAACTGCCTTATTTTTTTAAGGGGCTTGTAAACAAACACCTTTTTATCTTTTTGTCTTTTTGTTTTTGCTTTTATGTCGTTTGTTTTTTCTTTTTTTCCCTTTAAGGAAACTCTTTAATGCATACCTTACATTATAAAGGAAACGTTAATTTCCAATATTTGAAAAGTGAATGCCATCCGCAGCAAAAAATTCACACACTGAGAATTGATGTAATCTTTCTCAAATGTTGACTTCCCAACACTGCACAAAAAAGAAGATATGCCTTTGTTGACAAGATACATTCCTGCATATAAGAAAATATCACCTTTGCACATGGAAAGAGCTGCATTTGTGCCTTTAGCAATTCCTTCACTGCACTCTGCAAAGTTACTGCACTAATGTACCCCAAATACAGTCCTCCACAGTCCACCACAAGGACATCTGGAGTTTAAAAACAGCCATACTTTGACAAAGTACAAGCACACCATTCAAGGTTCACCCAGGCAAACCACACCACAAAGCCTCCACTCCCTCCAATCCAAGGTTGTCAGAAATGCCACATATTTCTGCATACCCCTGCAGATTAGTTATAAAACAATCTCCCACCATCCACACACTGAGTATCCCCATCTCTGCAACCACAGCCATCTCCACTACACACGGCAATGAAAAATCAATTACACTCTCTTCCTTTAAAGCACAACCAGAACACCTGATTAGCTAATCCTCACTGTCCCCTTTCCATGCCAGGAATCCTGAAAAGACCCAGATGTGGCACGCCCTGTCCATGAAATACAGCGGTGTCCGCGGACCCCGTAACACAGGACTGCCTTTCTTCCCTTTCCACTTCACTCTTTGCAGCTATCCCTCATTGACTACTGTTCAGCAGTCTCATACCCATCCACCAATCACAGACAAGACCTCTACATCTAACTCTGTCATCTCAGTTCAACAATGCAGATGTACTGTTGAACAGTCAGAGTACAGGTTGTTATTCCCATGCACCTGCATCAAAAACTATTGTAAGACTCTCCTAGATTTCTACATCCAGATTCATCCACATCTGCACTTATCAACACAAAGTACAGGTATACATATCTTTTTAAAATTACATTTCCAACTATTTTACAATAGTACATATCAACAGGGTTCCTACCACGTACCCTGCATTAGCCTATTCAATAACCATACTCTCGTTTGTCCCACCTCCTGACATTAAATGGCACTCACTTGCAATGTTGTAGTTGCAAACGTTTCCTTTAATGAAGATTTTCATAACCCTTTCACAACACATATTTGCAATTTCATCAGCACTGTCTGTGTCTTTTTTGTGAAACCAATGAAAACCACATTTGAAACATTTCCACAGCATGTTTAAGTACCAGATCCTGTCTGAAACCTCAATATATTAACAAGACATGCATGCTTGCCCATATCACCCATTGTGATGTACAAACTGTTATTTTCTTCTTTCATACTGTCACTTTTAAAACCACTTCTTCCACTAACAAAGCTACACTTAAACTCCCACAGTGCACACGCAAAACGAAAACTCCATGTATGTTACTAAAGCATGGCATGTACATGGAATGAAAAATGACAAAATCCAATGTGTATGAAACTTTTCATTTCAGCACCAATTCAAGGAAAACAAATAAATGCCTGTGTACCTTTACAACAGTTCTGTGTGTCATTTTTAATAAGTGAATGAAACAAAATGGAAAAAAGTTCTCCAACACATTGGAATTACACTCAGTGTGTGCAATTTCATTAACTTTCCCACACATGCATACTTGCTACCTAACATTCTCCTTTCTAATTTGTACATGCTTCTTGGCTTCTTGATTTTTCTCTGCATACTGGGACTTGCAGTGAACCATTTCTAATACAAATAGTGCAACAGCAACTCCCACACTTTCAAAACTCCAGCCCCGTAAGGCATACTTGTCATAGGACCACCGGCCCCATTACCAATGCTGTCAGTGCTCCCATGTCCCCATTCCCATACAGTGATATGCAACTCCACATACATAGAGACTAACATTTTCAACCACCTGACTTTCCAAGCCAACATGAGCTGTAATGTCCTAGTGACACTGGGAAGCTAGCCGTCAAACAATTATTAGGAATCTTGTGGCAACCCGTCTGCAGCAACCACAGTATTACAACCATACTCATAATCACATGCAATGTTACTAAATCTTCTTCCCAACAACTCCTTCTACAGTGCAAAATAATGTCTTCTTTTTCTACAATTACTTTGCCATTACCACACATACCCACAGATTTTCTTCTTTCCTAATTGCACTGAAGAACAGGCTCCTGAAGAACAACAACATTTCTCCTAGAAGACAACCACTTGAAGAAACTACTCTTCACACCCTACAAAGAAAGTGCACTAGTGTAGTAGTATTAATTCTGTTACTCATACAATACAATGTAGCCGTGTACAAGATTACAAAAATTCTTTCCAGACCAACAGCATTTACTTCACTCTTATCAATTGCACCTCAGCAGGAACACTTGTTGTATTCTCATCTGAACTCCAATATCATAACACCCACTACTATTGTGAAAACATTGCAATGTCCTTACTTATTCATGCACAGTAAACTATCTTACACACTAACCCAAACCATTTACACATCTACACACACAGCTACTCTTACAGCACCCCAACCAGAACACACAGCCCATGGCACAATCACACAGCCCTATATTTATGTCTGGCCTCATATTCACACATTCAGTCACAATGCCGGCAAATACATTCCACACATTTCAAAACCACACTTTCCTTTTTTCTCCAAAAGACAGATCAGAATGCCTAATAAAAAGCAACTCTGTAGAAAACAATGAAAACATACAGAAAATAAAACTAAAAACATGCAAAATACCTCTAGCAGAATTTATAGCCAATGTTGAAACAAAACTGCTAATACAGTCAGTCAACAAAACTCAACCAGCTAGGAGTAAACAAAAACTAGGGTCCCTCTTCCAATAAGTAAAAATAAAAACACATGTATAAAGATGAATACAACTACTAATAGTGCTAGCAGTACATCTAACAATGTCACAGTTAAGCATTCCAAAAAAATAATTTTTCAAAAAAATTTCCACCATAGAGTACTTCACAATCTTATAAAAAACAGCAGAAAAGTCATGCTCAACCCTTAAAAATGACTGCAGAAGACTAATACTGGAAGCTCTCAATGACAGCACAAATGCTTCTAAAAAGGAAATTGTTTATATTAATTTTAAGAAGAATGAAACCAGTAACAAAATGAATTAGTAAACTACAAAAAGTACTTCTAAACATGTGCAATGTCAACATAGATACCTTTGAAAACTTCTGTGCAGGTAAATAGATTCACACACGCAGCATAGAACCATATTTCAATCTAGAGGCATATAAACAAGAGCAGAAAACCTTAATTGCCATACATAGTAGTGACCAAGGGTAAGAAGTGGTAGACAACACAATTATGGCACAAGAAACCCTCATTGAAAACATTTCTGCAACAAATTTACAATCAACTCTTCAGTACACCAAACCAATCCGTCCAGTCTACAAATGGCCCTGCACCTCAATGTGTAGCAGATAGAAACAATCCTTCCAATCTTTATGCCAATTCCTCAATCACTGTGTGAAAACAAAGAGAAAATTAGAATCAAAACTTTGCAAACCATGGACCCCTGAACAGTGAGTAATTACACCGGATTGTGAGGACATTCATTAGCCTGCATTTCAGGATCTGCTTGCAAAAGCATCTTCCACCACATCAAAATGTTAGCAACACACCATTCCACTATACATAATCTTCTCCAGAAACTGTACTATGCAAAAAGCCCTGCTTTAGAACTGCAACATTTTAATAACATTCTCCTACATGGCACAGCTAAAGAACTCCTTCAACAAATAGACCACATCCAAAGAAAATATTTTGGAAGTGAACATCACTTTGTAAATTCAGTAACTTTAGAGAAGAGTAGTGAAAACCTTACAAATGCCAATCTTCTAATAAACACATACAAAAAGAAACAGCAAAGTTTTAAAGCATATCTGATGAAGTAACAAACCAAGTATATGTGTGTAATCGCAGACATTTTTTTAATAAAAAGAGCACCAAAACTGTAGATAAAACTGTGGATATAACTTCTAACTGTAGAATCCCAATGGTTCCAATTAGCTCTATATATTACTACAAAAAACAAATACAAAATAACCAACCCCTCAATACTTTACACATACTGCAATACAAAGCTTGATAATAACCAAATGCCATCAAGGGCTAGCACTAATACCTTGGAAATATTCCTACTTCCAAAACCTCTCCAACAGCTTAATTTGTAGGAGAGCATTATAATCCAAACAGTACACCTATTTTAAGCTATAATACACCTTCAGCCAAATTGCCTCCTTCTGAATTATTAAAAGATTAAAAGGCATCTGTGGCAAAGTAGTTTATTTGTCATTAGATCTTAAAGAAAATGTAGACACTCTAGGAGTGTAACCACGAATAGATAATTGTTTGATTATCCTAATGAATTGTGTACCAATGAAAGACAAACTAATTTGGCAACAACTAGTGGACTTAAACAAAGTTATAAAAGCCCTACAATATCTTAAAGAGAACAATTAGTACTACAGAGAAATAAACATTGACCAAAGCCTAAGGGAAACCACCAAAATAATTCCAGATTCCTCACCAACTGACCAATTTGAACTTGTATCTCCCATTATGGCATCCAGTATTTATACAATTCACCCACTACACTCCAAAGAAAGCATAGACGATGCACTAGAAACATATCAAATGCGTCAAGCCAAAGGATCTCCAATCAGCATATGGGAAAAAAGTGTAGACGTACAAAAAGGGGGAAGATATGATGAAAGATGCACACAAATAACAGCATCAGAATACCGCTCTTTACGAATGTATTCTGAAGACCCCAGATTCAGAAAAAATGTTGAACACATATTCCACCTCTTGTTTGAAAGTGAACTAGCCACTCTATGTTACGGAGTTGCACACACAATGAAAATAGGTTTGGATTTTTTAAACATGTCTGCTACCAAGCTACTTCAAAAGATAAAGTACAAAGATGAAGTTTTGCAGTAAGTATCACAAATCTCTTGGCAAACATGCGTGGTACAACTGAATACTGATTTGGACGCCATGCTGATGTACAGTGTATGCTAAAGTGCCTTGGCCCACCCACATGGTTTGTCACTTTGAGTTGTGCAGAATATGCATGGGAGGACTTGCAGGACCTCCTATGCACAGTAAACCAAAACAAAGAAGGGATATGCATACAACACCAGGAGAACTGTGCTCTCATGACCTTGTAAATATATCATGATACTTTAACCACTACTTTTCTGACATGCTGCATTTCATCTATAATAAAAATATTCCTCCCCTTGGAGAAGTGGAACACTTCTTTTGGAGAAAAGAATGTCAATCCAGAGGAGCACCACACATCCACATGCTTTTCTGGATAAAAGATGCTCCTGAATCTGGTCATGACAGTGATGCTACTGTTTTGCAGTTTATTTACAAATATAAAACCTGCAACATCCTTTCAGAAAGCACACATAGTGAGCTACATACACACATTTTAAGCTTTCAAAAACATTAGTGTAGCAAATAGTGCTGACACTAATATAAAAACAAAGGTAAATACTATACCAAATGCTGCTTTGGTTTCCCTAGACTAGTTTCAGCAAAAGGACAAGTAAACAACTTTATGTCTTCTGTTAGACACAATGTGAAAGGAAAATCACATACAAACACATACTGCATTAACAGAATCAAAGCTTCAAGTACATCAATGAATACAATGCAATAATAGCCCTTTTGTGCAATGCAAACATAGATATACAATATTTTGAAGACAATTCCACTGCTGTTGCAAAATATGTCACAGCCTACCTAACCAAAGCTGAGAAAACAGAGCTAAAAGACCCCAGGGATCACATATCATCCCGCAAAACACCTTCCCATAAATTGTACAGCTTTAGCATACAAATGCTTATAGATAATGTGGATGTTATGAACTGCATCCATTTAACAGGCACAGCCTTAAATGGCAAATCTGAATACACAGTCTGGCAAAGACTTTGTTCTGCTTCAACCAGAAAAAGAGTGCTGAAATCGTACCAAGACATAGGGGTCATTATGACCCTGGCGGTAGGGGGTTAATGGGGTCGGTAGACCTGCCAGCCCGTTAACCCCCTACTGCCACATTACAAGATTTGCTTGCAGGACCCAGTAAGGATGCCTGGTAAAACCAGGTGTCCTTAGAGGGTACCGCCAGCAGACCAGGATGCAAAAATGGGCCCGTTGTTAACAGGCCCGTTATTTGCATCCTCGCCATTCCCATTGAGCCCAATGGGGGCTCGAATGGGAATGCGGATGTACAGGGTGTGGGTTCCTGGAATGGGGAAATACCGGGCCCTCCAATATCGGAATGGCCTGATATTTCCCCATTCCAGGAACCCGGACCCGGTACCCGGAATGGGTGTAGCCATGCCGCAAGTAGCGGCATGGCTACCTCCAGGGTCATAATGACCCCCATAGAAACAATTGCCAAAAATTATCCCAGCTGCCAAGCCATTTTGAAAAACAATGTATTAGACACATACTATCCAAACAAAAGTACTGCTTTGGAAAACATATGCCTATACCACTTAGCCCAACATTTCTCCTGCAAGAATAACGTTAAACCATGTAAAGAAAAGTGGAAACCCATGGTCAAAACTTGTGAAGGCACCCTCGTCAAACTTACCAAACCCAGCCTAATTAATCTTATGTAGTAATCATTTGAAACTGCTTAAAACAGAGACATTTACGACATGTCCCTTCTCCAACTTTTTAAACCATAGAGAACAGAAGAAGATTTATTGGGTATGCATGACTCATGTGAAGTTGCATTCAATGCAAATGAAAGCAGTATAACAAACGTCACTTTCAAGCAATACAAAAACATGTTGGACAATGAACGCCAACAAGTGGAAGAAGTTCAAGCACAATTAAATGAAGACACTCCTGAGGGCAGTCAAACTTAGGATACAGGAAGCCAGGAACCACTTGAAGAGCCACTCATAGTAAATGAAGCAGAATTAGCCATGACTGAAGTAGAAAACACCATGTATCAATATGAGCAATCCGAAGAAAACTTGGCACTGCTGAAATCACAATTCAATGTAGCATTTTCCTAGAAGTGACAAAAGAAATTGAACATGCTTTGCAGCATGAAATTACATTTTGTAGCTGTCAAAATGATAAACCTGTACTCCTCTATGTAATTGGTGAAGCTGGTTCAGGCAAAATATTCTTAATAAAAATCCTCAGCAAATTCCTCCAAAAGTTAACCAACAACCTTTCAGCTGTTGTAACAGCCCCTGCAGGATTAGCTGCCTACAACATAGGTGGTGTTGCTTTACACTGACTACTGCTCCTTCCAGTAGATCACATCACAGATTAAAGTACTACAAACTATCAACAGAAGCTGCTACTGAACTACACAGAATTCAGAAACAAATGAAAATGCACCTAATAAATGATGTGAGCATGATCTCCAACCTAATGTTGTCTTTAATTCACCTCAGATTACAAGAAGTCCTTAAAATGGACAACAAAGAACTCTTTGGAGGAAAAAACCCTACTGTTTTTGGAGATCGCATACAATTAACACCAGTGAAAGGTGAACCTATTTTTAAAACCTTAGTCAGGAAATGGGAAAGGATCCTAATTTACCCCCAGGAGCTATCCACGAATGGCCAATTCAGTCTGGTCCAACTAAATGTGTGGTACAAAACCTACATGACACCTAATAGAATAGCAAAATTTTGCAAAGGCACACGCCCACTATGCCCTTGGTGTGGGCCAGAGGAGGCAGGGATGATGCACATGTTTTGGGGGTGCCTGAAGGTACCGCTCTTCTGGGTAAAGATAGAACAGACTTGCAGAAAGGCGGGAGTGATGCCTCTTAGGGGCTTACCCAAGAATAGGCAAAGTCAAACATGTGGTCAAATTAATGGACATGGCATATGTACAGCTAAAAGGTCCATTGCATGGAAATTGTGTTGAAAACGGCCAGAGACCCACAATATATTGATGGCATAGCAAACTGGCACACTGGACCGAAACAGAAACTAAGGTGTGGGGTGACAGACTTTCTCAGGCTGGGGGTGAGCCCAGCCCTGCATATGAGGCCTGGAAAGCACTGATCTGGGATATGTTTCATCCATCAGATGACAAACTCAGTGAACAATTAGATTTTGCAACAGAGTGCTTGCAGCTCATAAAGTTCTTTTCCCACACCAGGGATGCCTGCAAAAATGCCCCATGGCATTGGATAGATATAAATGCTCCCAACATCGGCGGACAATTGAAGTTAACAGATGAACGCCCTCAAGAATAACCATGAGGAAGACAGTTTGTTGTTATTATTTAAAGATACTTGTTACTGTTAATCAGAAATTGCAAACACACTTGACAAAAATGTTGACTTGAGATGCAAAATGTGAATGTTAATCATAAATGGTAATACAAATATTTTAAAATTTAAAAATTAAAACCTTCGACACAAACAATGCTGCAACACACTTGGCAGCATAAGAAATGTAAATCTCTGGCAACATTTCCAATACAGAGAACTAACTCAAAACATGCGTCAGTCTGCAGGCCTCACCTATGCTAACATTTAAAAAAATTAGGACTGGTCTTCTTTCGAAAGATGCACAATCGGTCTTAAATAGTAGACTCATGCATGAGCTATATGGTCATGACACATCTGCTCCTGATGTCATGGAACAATGAACACATAAAATGTAATATGTCCTTGATGCCAACCCTAGCAAGCTGTTCCCAATTCAATGAGATAATGTTAGAAAAAACGAAATGCAACAAATAGTGCATATTAGCTTCACAGACAAACTGGAAGTACACTACATGGCACTCCCTATGTGTCAACAAGCCAAAGCATGACTAAATAGCTTAGAAAAATATTGGCGAACATGTTAACATTAGTTTAAACTACAGAGTAATTTTGAAACGTAACCTTGATGTGGAGCAAGGTTTAGTCATTGGAGGAATTGGTACAGTTGTTTGCTTCCAGAGGTATCCACGTGACAACAACATTCAGTTTGTCAACATCCACTTTGACAAACTTTCAGAAGTTAAAAGGATAGGAAACTTAACAACACAATTCCTTCTTTTCAAAGACATGTATGTATGCACAGAACAATTCTCTCTGTCTCTTGCACATGCAGTCACGATTTACGAATCACAAGGTGTAACCCTAGATCAGGCATTGGTTGACATTAGCAGCACAGTATTTAGAGAAGGTATGAGTTATGTAGCACTGTCATCACTACGTACACGTGAAGGACTATTTCTAGTAAATTCTGATGCAAACAAAGTCAAGGTTGACATTCCTTGCATCGTGGAGCACAACAGTCTGTGCACTCTACACACCCAATCTCGATATGTACCCTGTTCCTCAATAAGGTAAACTTTTGCAAAGAAAAGTAATGCAAACAGAACTTATAAAAGATCTACGAACAGTACCATCAAAGAAACTAAAAACAACTTCTACTCCATCAAGTAGTACAACCACAAAGCTATCTAATGCAAACACAAGTGCACATATGCAGTCACTATTCACAAATCACAAGGTCTAACCCTAGATAAGGCATTGGTTGACATTGGCACCACAGTATTTATAGAAGGTATGAGTTATGTAGCTCTGTCATTACTACGTACACTCGAAGGACTATTTCTTCTCAATTTTGATTCAAACAAAGTCAAGGTTGACATTCCTTGCATGTTGGAGTACAACAGACTATGTGCACTCTACACACCCCATCTCAATATGTACCATGTTCCTCAAAAAGGTAAACTTTTTAAAAAGCAAGTAATGCAAACAGAACTTATAAAAGAGCACTGGCCACAACCACCACAGCATAATATGATCATGCACCCAAGAATCTGGCCACTGGCCACAACCACCACACTACAACTTGCCCTTACCTTCCCAATTCAAACGCCACCTGCAAACATCAAAATAGATTGTCAACCCTATTTTTCACCAATGGCAATATCGGCATATCATCTAGATTGCACTCCCCTACTCTACCAACCCCTCTTGTAGTCACCAAATAACCCCAAATGTGTTTCTCCAAATGCCTATCAAACACTTACTATTACAATGGTTGTGGCCAGATTCTTGGTTGCATGACCATATTATACTCTAGTAGTTGTGCCAGTGTCTAGATTCTCAGGTACATGGCCTATTTTTAACCTATGCAAACATCCTCATGTCATCTACATTCCACTCCCCTACCCTAATAAAGCCTTCCTGCAGTCACTGAATTAGTCACCTTCTTCCACCTAAACAAATAGCCCCATATCATTTTTCTTTCACTCTTCCACCATTCACAGCTCCTCTTCCCAACATCAAATGACTCAAAATGTGTTTCGCCGCCTTGTCCCCCACTGCGTTTGTCCGCAAACAGCCGTGGCTATCTGCAGATAGAACATGGCGGGCGTTGCAGAAAATATGACGCACATCACGCTTTTCACCAATCAATCAGCAAACACGTTGGATGTCAGTGGACATCACAACGGCCCCTCAGCCAATCGTAAAGCCTGTCCACTGGCCCTGTAATATATAAACATGTTACACGGCCCGCGGTAGTGGCCTTGTAGTTATGGTTAAGTTGCTAAACTCATAAGAAGAACACTTTTTGGGCAGCTTATAATGTTGCTCCCCCTGGATGAATCCTCCAAGTTGGGTGAGGTTTTGTGCGGGAGCGGGGGCTTGGGTCAGAAAGCCTGTTTGGTGGAAATCCGACCAGTACTTTTGTTGCAAATTACTGAAATGTACGGCCAAAAAATGTGGGATATCTGGGTTCGCTCGCTTGACCCATTTCCCTGTTCGCTCCGTGGACGGAAGTGTCATTGGCCTGTGGTACACCATGATGTCGGCGAACTATGGACATGGCCGGTGGTTGGCTGGAGGTGTGTGTGCTGTGCGTCAAAGTTTTTGGGAAACGACGCCATGGTGTATCGGAGGACACTGCAGCGGCGGAAGGGTCTGCATCTACCATAATGCATGTGTTGGTGGCAAGAAGGGAGGGAACAGGTGTGGAAGTGAGAAGTGGTTCATGTGACATATGTGACATATGTAGGTAGGTGGAAGAAGACAGAGCAGTGCCTGCAGTTTTTGCGCATATTGCGTCAAGTCACAAGTAGCTAGACAGGCGAGTACTTTGTGTGGTGATTGGAGGCAGGGGCCGTAACGGCCCGAAAGCTTCTACAGCAACCTGTTTGTGGCAACCTCTTTCCATGGTGAGTGGTGGCAAGTCAATTTTAGAAGGGGAATCAATTGCACATGACATAGGTTGGGTGAGAGTGCGGGTGGATGTTCTATGAAGATGGAATGAGGTAGTTAGTCACATGGTGTCATGAATGGGTGAAGGAAGTTGCGTTGGATCTGTGGAAGGATTAGACTATTGGGTGCATGGGCAAAGGCCGTAGACCTTAGGGCATGCACTGAAGAACGTAGGGTTTTAGCATACCCACTGCAGTAACGCAAGTGTGGGTATGCATCCAGTACAGGGTGGTGCTTGCATAGTGCGGTGTGTGCACATTGGATGCAGTAGGCCAGTGTGCGAACCGATTGTGGAAAGTTTGGCAGTGGCTCAATAGTTTGGGAATAGAAGTGGGGAAGGCCATAGTATATGAATGAAAGTGCACAGGGGTGCAGGAGAGAGTGTTTTCTTTCTACATTATGGTAACTGGTGCAATTTGTTTCTGGATAGCATAGTTGCATGGCGGTGCACAGGTTGTGTATTAGTGGTGGTGGTAGTGCTGTGTATGTGGATAGTCGAAGTTGGTGACATGGTGAAATCGATGGTGTCATTATGTAGCAGAGAGAGGGTTGAAGGTCTAGACTGTTGGGTGCATGGCCAAAGGCTGTAGGGCGTAGGGCATGCACTCAAGAGGCTAGGACTTTAGGACACAAATGGCAGCAATGCATTTTGGATTCTGCAGCAGTTAGAGGGTGGTGACCTGTAAAGAATGGGTCTGGAGCACATTTCAGATGGAATAGAGCAAGAGAAGTGAGCTGCCATGCATGCATGTTTGGTTTTGCAGGTAAGGACACTGTTACAACATGATAAAGATTTTGATATGTGTACTTGGCGATGGTGCTGTGGAAAGTCATGCGGTGTGGGCACTGGGTGCTGGGTTTGCATACTGTTAGCATGGAAGAGAGTATGGCAGAAGTGCACCTTCATTGTGCTCGGTTACTATGCTGTGTGCTGAATTGTTGAAGTAGGGCCAATGTTGGGAAAAAGTTGTGGTTAGATTGGTAGTGACACAATACTTTGTGAATGGGTGTGGGTAGGGGTGATGGAAGCTGTGATATGTTTGTGTATTCTGCTGATAGTGACCTGTTTTCATGAATGAGTGCAATGCAGAGGTTCAGTATGTGATTGATGGATATGTGTGCAGGTTGGGTAGGAGTGTTGTTGGTAGTGGTGTGTATGTGGATTAGCATAATTGGTGATAAGGTGAAATGCATGGTGCCATTATGTTGCAGTGTGTGTGTGTTCAAGGCCTAGCCTATTGGGTGCAATAGAGCAGCAGAAGTGAGCTGCTATGCGTGCATGTTTGGTTTTGCAGGTGTGGACACTGGTACAAGATGGTAAAGTTTTTGATGTGTACTTGGCAATGGTGATGTTAAAAGTCATGCAGTGTGGGCACTGGGTGCTGGGTGTGCATACTGTCAGTATGGAAGAGGATATGGTAGAAGTTCACCTTAAAGGTGCTTGGTTACTATGCTGTGTGTTGATTTGTTGAAGTAGGGCCAACGTTGTGAAAAGGTTGTGGGTAGGTTGGTAGTGTCACATTACTTTGTGAATGGCAGTGGGTATGGGTGATGGAGCTGTGATATGTTTTTTAAATGCTGCTAATTGCGATCTGTTTTTGTGAATGGGTGATTTATGGTATGAGGGAGTTGTGTTGAAGTGCTGCTACATATGTTATGTTTGTGCACTATGTTAGGTGCCCACCTCGTCACATGCATGGATTCATAGTGTTGTGCTGGGTGTGGGCAAGGGTGGACTGTTGTGTGCATGGTGAAAGGTGTGCTGGGTGTGCAGCAGGATAATTGTGGATGCTGAAATAGGACATCCTGTAGGAAAAGTTATTGGTGGAGGGGCTTTGGAAGCAAAGGGAATGTGTTCCCAGAGTTTTTAACAGGAAATATGGAGTTGTGTACAGAAATGATAGTGTGCAATGCTGAGGTTTAGTATGTGATTGGTACAGGCATTTTTGAAAATGTCATAGTCACCAATAGGCTTTACTGGGGTGTGGCCCTAGCTGTAGCTGGGAAAGCGCACGTGCCACATCTTGGCCTTTTGAGCATGGAGCCTTCGCAAATTGAACTGTGGGGATTGCCAATGAGGATTCAAGGGTGTGGTTCACCGGAAGGGGCGGGGACATACCCAAAGTTCGATGCAGTGAGGTTGGCAGAGATGGACAGGCGGCGAGTGCTTATAGTCGGTGATACCTTTGTGCACCATCTGCACAGATATGCCGTGGAAACAGGTTTCAAACTGACTTTCATTTGGAAGGAGTGCAGGCTTTTTGGGCACAGTTTATGAGTGGGGTTTTGGGTTCATGGAATTCCTTTGCAAATGTGTGGCCTCTATTGGTACTGTAGATTTGGTGGTCATGCATTTTGGAGGACTACAATTGGGGCACATGTCATGGTCACATTTTCTTGCTTACTTAAAGAAGTTGATGACAGCTGTGATGCAGATATTTCCTACTGCAAAGGTGATTTTTTCATCGAAGACACCAAGAGGACAATGGGAGCATGCCAGTGTAATTTGTCCACAGCCAGAGGTCGGCAGATGTTGGATAAATTGGAGCATGTGCAAGTTTATGTGCAGTGCTGGGAAGTTCTGCACCGACTATGAAAGCATCAATAACCTGCAAGATTTCAAGTGGTTCCAAGGAAATTACATTTTTTTCTACCTCCATTGGCAATGATGTTGTGTTTGCCACTCTGCACGAAGCGTTGCAGAAAATCCTGTAGAAATGTAAGATACGCATTCATCTTCAGTCCGGAAAAAATGTATTATGAATGCAGGTACATAACAAAAACACGACAAAAAGAAACAAATATATACAAG
The DNA here is from genome assembly GCF_040938575.1 of Ambystoma mexicanum. Classification (NCBI taxonomy): domain Eukaryota; kingdom Metazoa; phylum Chordata; class Amphibia; order Caudata; family Ambystomatidae; genus Ambystoma; species Ambystoma mexicanum. The sequence continues at coordinate 222,965,108 of NC_090936.1, forward strand.
TGTTTTTAGAGACAATTCTAAAGACACAATCCCCACCCCTGTCTTACATCATTCCCCCCACACCCTCTGAACCCTCCCTCCAGTTTCTCGCCACGGTAATGCTGCGCATTCCACCGGACTTTGAGGATTAGACGTGGCACATCCAGCTGTTTTTAGGATGGCAGCTATAGCTTTGGCACTGTGGAGGCTAAGCCATTGGACAATGTGGTTGCTGGTTGTGGTGTGTACACAAACACTGTGACAGAAAGTCTGTTTGTGCAGATAAATGTAGCAGGCTATGATGAAAGTGTGCAAGGATAGGGGCATGCATCCTGTTTGTATGCATGCACTGCATGCACTTGCTTAACGTTTCTAATATACATTCCCTGCTGCTTTTGTGGGATGAATTTTCTGACATTTCTAGTACATGCATTACAATGGGAAGACCATATTGTGAAGTGTACAAGGTATGTGGCAGGCATCATGTTGTTATGAATGCAGTGTGTGCATCATATGATATGATGTGCTATGGTATTTTGTGCCATTTGTATCGCGCCTACATAAAAGTGTGTAAAGGCGCGCCGAGGAAAGGGAGGTGGAACGGAGGCCACACAGAGACATTAATTCCTCTAGGCCAGCTGACATTGAGAGTGTGCAAGTGAATGGGAAGGGGGAGGGCAAAGTACAGTAAATGGGAACAATAAAAAATAGAAATACATGCAACTACGGCCTCTGCTGGCATGTGCAAGGATAAGTATACACATCAAGTGGTGGCTGGACTGTTAGGATTCTAGAAAACAGTCCCCAAGTGCAGGGGTTGGCAGAAAGCCATTACAGGGGTGGAACTGTAGGGAGGGAGATGGCTTGGGCACATATTATAGGGTGGGTAGGAAACCAGTGCTCAATATTTTTTAGCCATGAAGTGAGCAGGGGAGAGGAGGGGAAACCGAAGAAGCACATGGAAAGGTTTTCAGGTTCTTTCAGAGTCTATGATGCTTCTCCTCAAGGTCCAGGCAGATAGAAAGCGGAGTTCCACAGGGAGGTCCCAGCAGAAGAAACACATCTACCACCATCTGATTGCATGTAGAAGCAACTGACCCGGAGGGAGAAGGAGACGGATGAGGGAAGAGCTGGAGCAAACAAATATTTAGGAAGTGAGAGTGCAAGGTATTGAGGTTCCACGGACCAAAAGGCCTTCTGCATAATGTACAGGGCTTTTATTTTATTGTTTGCAGCCACTGGGAGCTATTGCAGACATTTTAGTCCAGCAGAGATACGACCCCTGCCATTCAGGCCAAGGACAAGTTATCCACCCCTCTTTTGGATGAGTTGCTGAGGGTGCAGAGTGGAAGCTGGCAGAATTAAAAAAGAGCTTGTGGCAACAGTGCAGTGTACAAAGCACCACAGCTGTGCAGCCACTGACCTTTTGGAAAGTGACTGTAGATTGCTAAAATACATTCAGTGGTGTCTTTCGTGACTTCTTTTTACGAGTTATGTAGAAGGTGGGTTAGTGGGGAACACTTTTTGGAGCATTGTGGGAAGGAAAGAACAGAGTTCCTGTTTCGCTAATATAGTGTATGATATGGGTAAATGAAAACGTTGCAAGCACATACCAACACATTGTCACTACATGGTAGGAGATGGAAGGAACATCAGTATGCTTTTTAAACACATAGTGGATGCTTAGAGGCATATACCGTGTGCAGAGGCACTTATAGCAGAGTTGTGAACATACTGCCAAAACATTTTTCATACGTTTCTTTTCTGGTGCTGGGTGCTTATGTGGATAAATGTGCATGTATAACTCCTGGAATGTTTCACTGAACTTTCCACTGGACGTGCTTTCCAATAACAGCACATGTGCAGGCTGATTTGGTAAAGGTACATATGAAGTCTTGTGGAGAACTGACATTGTAAGATGTTGAAGTCTTGGCTTGGAGGGCATTGGTGGATGCGTGTGTGAGTATTTAGCGATACCTAATAAGAGCATGGCTGGAAGGGGATAGTGGAAAGTGAAGGACTGGTCATGATTTACTGGGGCACGTCTCTCACGATACTTTGCGAGGTGCACGTGCTTTTCTTCTGCACTTTTGAACATGCTGGCCAATTGAAATTTGATTGTTGCAATTGTCCAATCAGGTGGTTATTTTGTTTCATTAGTCTGTGTAGTGAGGCTAGCAGAGATGGCGAGATGCACAGTTTTCATAGTTTTTCTCATGTATACCACCACTACGTTTTATCAACAGAAGCATGTGTACATTTTTGCATACTGCTGGGAGGTACTCCTGTGAGCATGACAACATTGGTTATCGATATGTGCAACTTCTCAATGGAAATGGCATGTAATTGTCGCCCAGTGGCAATGACATTTGGTTTTCCAATCTATAGGCTGCACTGAAGACGCTATTGTAAGAATGTGAGGCACAGTGCAACAAATAAAAACAATTATAAAAGCCAGAAAAAAGTGTTGTTACTGTGGAAGTTGTTTTAAAAAATAAAAAAAACACTTTTTTAAGAGCCACCACTAGAAAGGACATCCCCTACTCTGGTTGACATTTATTCCCCTACTCCCACGCGCACACACCTGGAAAAGTCTGCGGACATTGCAACAGTTGCAGGGTTGTATGTATAACATATGCCCCTTTTGCACATGGCCATCTTATATTTGGGACTGTGGAGGACATATGATTGCGCAATAAGCTTTCTGGGTGTGGAGTGGTATACGGTATATTTGTCGACCTATATGCAGTGGGTGAGCTTATGGCTCTGTGTTGTACCATTTTGTACCATGTTGTCCACACTTCAGACTCAATTGCATTAAATGGCTCAAAGAAAATGACCTATAACTGACTACGCTAGGACTACTCACGCCTGACCCACCTGTTAATCTGCAGCGAAACGTTTACTTCCTTCCTCATCACCCCGGCTTGATCCACCTTTGCTCCTCGACTTTCAACATACACTGTGTATACACCCCTGTGTACAATCACCTGTGTATGTAACCATGTACTTTGTCATCACTTACTGTCAAATGCACCCTGTAACTTTCCTGAAATGTGTAACCATAATATGTAAGCTTAAAGTATTCTTGAACACGCGCCCGGATACCCTCAGGTCTGACGCGTGCTATAAATAAATAAACAAACAACAAACAAACCAGTCACAGTGTATGCTTTGTGGGTGAATTGCACATACATTACTTGACAGTGAATGGAAAACAGAGTTCGGTGAGAGTTATGTGTGGCGTGTATCATGTGGGTTTGTGCGCATATGGAGCACCTAGAATGAAGTGGTTGCTTTTGGTTTGTCTGTCTGAGACTTTGGTGATGCTTGAGCCCGATGATATTATTGTTGTTGATTGTGGAGGGACAAATGCAAACTATGTAACACGATTTTCAGTGCCGTTTGTGCTGTGGGAGGCAGTAGGCCAGGTAAGGCTTCGGTTTCTGATCTCCTTCATAATTTTGTATCCCAATATGCAGACACCCATGTAGACGCGTTATTTTTTATTTGGTCCGGAAATGGAGAATGTGCAGTACATTGTGAAGAAGTGTATTTGTGTCTTTTTACAACTTGTACCATTGTCGTGCTGTACAAATGTTATTCTATCATTTCACAGCACAAACAGTTTTCCCCACAAATAGCATTCTTGCTGATATTACTGCATTTCTGAATTCTGCGCGCTCTACACACATTGCCTTGCTGCCCTTTTTGGAAGTATAGGAATAATGTTTGTGCTTGCTGCTGTGCATTTGCGCTCTTGAAAAGGCACTGCAACACGCACAAACATCTGTTTCAATAGCCACCCTTTTCTACTTGTTTCCACTGCAGTGTTTTACACAGCACCACGGTTCCTTCCATTTAGCACACAATTGTGTGGAGGGTATACAATGCACGTCGCACTGCCTCCCTTCATTGCCACTCACATTGTGACACTCTGAAAGGAGCTTTAGATCATAATCAGCCACAAAAAATGTTGCTAAAGGGAAGTTATGGTGAAGGTGCGGTACTACAAACATAGCATCATTCCTAAATACACTATGGTAAAGCAACGTTATTTTTACAGTGTCCTAATGAAAACATATGAAATTCACTAACAAAAAACGTTCTTAAAGGGACGTTATGGTTAAAATGCACTAGCAAAAACCTATCAAATTCAATGGAAAAACGTTCTTAGAGGAACGTTATGGTTACAGGTCAAACCGAAACACCCCATAAATTTGCCAGTTATGGTAAGCTAAGCAGCCATTACTCACGCCAACACTGTGCACCTCTAAGACTAACACCCATGACATCAAAGATAACATCACAAATGTCATTAATGACATCACTGATGACATCACATGTGTAGTAACGTTTCATTAAAAGCCTGCACATGGGATTTTCAATGTAATGTTTGCAGAAAACTATCAGCGGCCATTCAGAGAATTATCATAAGATAGATAATTCATTGCACAATCCATTTCTATAAACACCACTGCAGTACAGAGTGCTTTCCAGTGTAGGAGCCAACTCATGCAGAAATGTATGTATTGGTCCTCATTACGAGTTGGAGGTACTCGCATCCGGGACCGGCACCCGCGAATGGGCAATTACCAGGCTACTCCGGCCCAGCCAGACCTGGTAATAGCCCTTTTGCGGGTGCCGGGCCTGGTGCATCCCCATTCCCATTTGAGGTCTATAGGGGTCAATGGGAAAGGGGAGGGTGGTAGCACCGGTACTGTACTTAATAATGGTTCCGGTGCTACCATCATGTTCTGTCGACGGGTGCCAGTACTGGTAACTGAAGGGATAGCCCGAATACGTCAGAACATTGGGCTAAAGATACTAGGTCAACAATGGGGGTCTATTCTGACGTGTAGCGTTTTCTGGGGACTACTATTGTGCTAAAGTAGACCTGGATTATTTCTATTATGTCAAAATCAGTACATAAACACTTTAAATGTGAAAGATGCACAAGAAGGAATTTCAGACACAGATAGATATTGAGCTGTCAGATTTTTAAATTTATTTCGCTGATGAATGCATTTATTAATCGTGCATTTTTTGATATTGAGCTGTCAGCTTTTTAAATTTATTTTGCTGCTGGATGCATTTAATAATCATGCATCAGAAAGTAAGAAAAAAAGTATATTGTTAAAAAGAACAGTTGCGAGCTGCAAAGGGTTCAATCACAAAAACAGAGTTTGCAAAACGATTAATTCTTAATATTTCCTCAAACAGCTGTTTTTGACAAAACAAATTTATAACCACCACCTAAAGTGACTAGTGATTAAGATATAAAACATACATAACAAACATAACAACCAAAACAAAAGCAATAAATGGAAAAGCTTTGGGTTATGTGTATCCAGGCTGGAGGGTGACCTAACAGGTGGTCGACGTCTAGATATGGATCAGGAAAGATGTTGTGACCAGGCAAAGTATTGAGGTACTGGTCAAAGGGACGTTTCGGCTTGGAGCCTTCATCTAGGGCCTGGGGTAGGTCTCCCTAAAAATAGAAACAGGGCGACTGCATTAGTGTCTGAGTGAAAAGTCTAAAACTATTGTTTTTAAAAAAACACATGACATAATAATCTCCGTGAATGTGGTACACCACTCTAAAAATCAAGGACAAGGAAGACACGGGACTGACCTTTGGGGGGTGCAGATCTGTTAAGATCTGAAGTTAATGTAACTCATGGATGGCAAGAGATGCTAATTGGTTTAGTCTTCTGGCAGTCAGCTATGGATTGCTGCAAAAATCAAAAGAACATGTGGTTCTGGGTGAGATTACTATTAGTGGAGGAAAATAACAGTAAGATGTTTAACCAAGTGTGCCACAAAGACAAGTTCTCACCTGACTAGGTTCTAGCTGCGCGACGACTCTCAGGAAGTACGCAGGGTGCCAGTTGGAATTGCACTTGATCGTTAAGATGTGGACCAGCACATAATGGTGGCTGGCTGATAGTTTATGGTCTGTAGTCGTCCTACAAGGGAAGCGAAATGTATGCGCCCGTTACGATAATTCGTAAGGAAAGGGTCTGTGCTGTGTGCCCAAGGAGAAAGAGGACATACCTGGTATTAAGTCCCAGGCTCGCTGCCGGCTGGCGTGTGGAGCCGCGTCTCGGGCTCGCTGCAGGCTGGCATGTGGGGCCGCGTCTGCTATTTGCGACTAGATCGCTGCGTGCAGGTTAGCGAACTGAAATGCACCGAGCACTTCACGTCTGTACTGAATGCGCATGCGCATCAGGAGTAGTGTTCTTTGAACTAGCGAGTGCGCATGTGCTGGCCCGCTGTGGAGTAGCGTTGCCGTAGGAACATGTCAATACAAGACACTGGTCTCTTGCGCATGTCCCTTTTGGGACGGAATGGCAATGAAATATATTTGCGCATGTTTTTAAAAACAAAGAGAATTACCAGTTGTTATGGATGATTCCAGAGATATCCTGAAGAGGGGTTCCTGCCGGGTGACTGCGTAGAATGCATCACAAGTGAAGTTGTGTGCTACGGAAGGAAGGTGGGGAAACCAGTAAAAGACTAGTAAAGAGCCCGCTTCCCGTGGGCTCATATAATTACATGAGAAATGGAGATGACAGAAGGAGAGGAAACTCAGGAGATTTTCACTAGTATAAAAGTGTGTAATTATCTACAAAAGCGCGTGGGATCTAACTCATTCAACCCAGTTGTAGTACTTTTCAATTTAAAAATCCACCAAGCTTCTTTGTGATTGAGTGAGTTGGTGGCATTGCTTGTATTTGATACTGAATCAGCTACCCACCATAGGATGTCATCTGGGCCATGGTGGTTTTCAGTATAATGTTGTACCATTGGGGCTGTGGCAGATTTGCACCGGATTCGAGATCTGTGCTCTCCTATCCTTTTGTGGATTTGCCTTGTTGTTTGACCCACATAGCGCAAACCGCAAGGACATTCAATGATGTAGATTACATTGGCTGTTTTGCAATTTGTGAACTGTCTGAGTTCCCAGTCTTTTTCACCAATCCTAAATGAAGACATTTTCCTAGTAAATCTACATACTGTGCAGGTGCCACAGGGGTGATGTCCCTTTATTTCCCGCATATTCCAGAGCGTTGATCTTTGAGATTTTTTCTCCAGTCTTGCATGTGATAACATGTCCTTCAAATTCTTGGATCGTTTCAGCGCCATTCTTGGTGGTTTTTCTTCTGGCAAACTCAATTGTACCAGGGGCCAGAACTTTTTCAAGATCCTTTTTAGTTTAGTTGTATCAGGGCTGAACGTGGAGACAAATGTAAGGGTCTCATCTCGGTCCAGATTTTTCATTTTTGGTGTTAATACACTTTCCCTGGGCGTGTATTTGGCTCTTTTGATAGTCCGACTGACAAGTTTTCTGGGATATCCTCTTTCTCGTAGTTTGCTTTCGAGCTTTTTTGCATGTTCTTGAAATGTATTCATTTCGGTGCAATTACGCCTTAATCGTAAAAATTGGCCATACGGGAGGTTATCCCTTAAGTTCCTTGGATGATGACTTTTGTAATGAAGTAGAGTGTTCCTCTCAGTCTCCTTTGTGTAGAGGTCACATTGTAATTTGCCATTCTTGGCTAAGATGGTCAGGTCCAAAAAGTTAATGGCATTATTACTGTTTTGCATAGTGAATTTTATCTCTTGGGTCTGGGTATTGATCCACTCGAAAAATGAGGTGAGGCTATTTTCATCTCCGTTCCATATAAGGATGATATCGTCAATGTATCTAAACCATGAAGAGATTTTGTTTTGGAACGGGTTGGATATGTCTATAACATGTTTCCTCTCAAATTCTGCCATAAAAATTATGGCCAGACTCGGGGCAAATGCAGCTCCCATCGCCGTTCCACTTATTTGGAGATAGTATTCGTCATCGAACGTGAAAAAGTTGTTGGTTAGTGCGAGTTCAAGTAGTTCCACTATGAAGTTAGTTGGAACTCTTGTTTGAGTCATGAAGTGAGTTAGATGTTGTCTAATACACTCCACCGCTGCTTCTTGTGGGATGTTTGTGTAAAGGCTAACAACATCCATGGTTACTAGGAGTTCCTGCTCGTTGTTGAACTTGCGTCCTTCAAATTTAGAGATGGTTGACATGGTATCTCTGAGGTACGTAGGTGTTTGTTGGCTCAGAGGTTTCAGAAAGTGGTCTATAAATTTACAAATGGGCTCAAGAATAGATCCACATCCTGATACAATCGGTCTTCCTGGGGGATTTTGACTGTTTTTATGAAGTTTTGGAAGAGCATAGAAAGCCGGTATTCTGTTGTCTGAGGTATTAAGAAAAGTTTCTTCGTGCTCTGTAATCCATTCATGCTCTAATGCAAATTTGGTTGTCTCCTGGATTTTATGTTTTATGGCGGCTGAGGGGTCTTTCCTTAGTTTTTTGTAGTTGCCTTCTTCATTCAGTAAGTGCATCACCATTTCTTTGTATTGTGTTATACTCTGAATCACAATCCCACCACCTTTGTCGGCTGTTTTTATAATCAAGTCTTTGTTTTTGGCTAGGGTGGTTAGGGCCTTGCGTTCCCCTATGGTCAAGTTCTGTCTCAGCTGCTGCTGGTCAGTTTGGAGTTTCCTCATTTCTTTCGTGATGCATTTTTCAAATGTAAGCAAGGAGCTAGGTACTTCGTTTTCCATAGGGTTAAATGTTGATTTTATTCTTAATCCGGTGTCATTTTGTTCTTGGCGAAGGTCCTTGTCCCTGAAGTACACTTTTCTTCTGATACTTCTGAAAAGATTGGATACTTCAGAGTCCAGTTTGAACCAGTCAGTATGTTCTGTAGGTACAAAAGATAAACCTTTGGTAAGGACGGAGATTTCTTCTTTAGAAAGCACATGTCCTGATAGATTAAATATTGGGATTTCCATTATACCCTGCGATTGACTCTCCTCCTCTGGTTGCGTGGTCCCCATTGGGGGTAGTTGAAAAATTGCATTGCATTGCAAAATTCACTAACAAAAAACGTTCTTAAAGGGACGTTATGGTTAAAATGCACTAGCAAAAACCTATCAAATTCAATGGAAAAACGTTCTTAGAGGAACGTTATGGTTACAGGTCAAACCGAAACACCCCACAAATTTGCCAGTTATGGTAAGCTAAGCAGCCATAACTCACGCCAACACTGTGCACCTCTAAGACTAACACCCATGACATCAAAGATAACATCACAAATGTCATTAATGACATCACTGATGACATCACATGTGTAGTAACGTTTCATTAAAAGCCTGCACATGGGATTTTCAATGTAATGTTTGCAGAAAACTATCAGCGGCCATTCAGAGAATTATCATAAGATAGATAATTCATTGCACAATCCATTTCTATAAACACCATTGCAGTACAGAGTGCATTCCAGTGTAGGAGCCAACTCATGCAGAAATGTATGTATTGGTCCTCATTACGAGTTGGAGGTACTCGCATCCGGGACCGGCACCCGCGAAGGGGCAATTACCAGGCTACTCCGGCCCAGCCAGACCTGGTAATAGCCCTTTTGCGGGTGCCGGGCCTGGTGCATCCCCATTCCCATTTGAGGTCTATAGGGGTCAATGGGAAAGGGGAGGGTGGTAGCACCGGTACTGTACTTAATAATGGTACCGGTGCTACCATCATGTTCTGTCGACGGGTGCCAGTACGGCCACCAGGTCAGACCTGGTGGCTGCAAGGGCACCCACAAGCAGAACGCCTAGTATGGTAGTACGGTAGCAACGGTGCCGGTAGCAATACCGGCACCGTTGGTGCCTTACCGCCATGCTTGTAATGAGGCCCATTGACTGCAGCATGCACCATAGAGGATCAATATTGATATTTTTGCCACATTGGATAGTAAAATGCAGAAGTCTTTTGTGTCACAGATTTGCGTACTGTGAAACATGTGATAAGTAGCTAATAGAGCCTCACTCACAACATATTTCTACTATTACACACAAAAGACAACAAGACCACAACGAACACAAATATGCCCATATAAAAGGAAAATACAGTAGGCAACAAAGCAGGAGTATTACCAGAAAGTGTTCTTAACCTAACTGGTTAACTTTATGCACACAAATGATTGCTCTGTTGCAGGTCTGCTTCTTCTCTTATGTACATGTATCACATGCTGTCACTGAACCCTTACAACATTAGTGTAAGAACATATGACAAGGGTGAGGTCTGCAAACATAGTACCTTTTCAATATTTACTTCTTGACTCTATGTGAAGAAAACTACCTGCCCGATATATGTCAGTGGACAAAAAAATAGGGAGCCAGACATGTGATGTCATCAGTGATGTTGTCAATGACATTTGATGTCATTGCTGTTAGTCTTAGCAGAACACATTGCTGGCGCAAGTTATGGTTGCTCAGTTTACAATTACTGGCGAATTTGTGGGGTGTTTCAGTTTGACCTGCAACCATAACGTCCCTGTAAGAACATATTTCCATTGAATTTGTGAATTTGATAGGTTTTTGCTAGTGCAACTTAACTATAATGTCCCTTTAACAACGTTTTTTGCTAGTGATTATATATATATATTTGTACATTCAGTGAGAAAAATGTTGTTAAAGGGACGTTATAGTTAATTTGCGTGACTAAACACCTATCACCTTTACTGAAAACACTACAATGAATGAACATTACAGTTAAGGTGGCCTACCAAATTCAGTGAAACAACATTGTTAAAGTGACGTTATGGGTCAGTTGCACTAAAAAAAAACTACGGAATTCGTGCAAAAACTTCGATAAAGGGATGTTATAGTTACTTTGCACTGACTACACCCTATCCATATTATACTTACAAGTAAAACCGAAAAACCCCAGAAATGTGCGTTATTGTAAACTAAGTAACCACTTTGCACTGCTAAGACTAACACCCATTACATCAAAGATGACATCATAAATGTCATTGATGATATCACTGATGACATCACATGTCTGGCTCTCTCTTTTCTTGTTCACTGACATAGGTGGGCCACGTGATTTTCTTCAGTGCCAGTCAGGAAGTAAAAATTCAAAAGGGGCTACGTTTGTAGACTTCACCCTTCTCATACGTTCATTCAGTACTTCCTTAGGGGTCAGGCATATCATATGCTACATAAGCATAGGGGAAGAAGTAAGAGTGAATCATAGCAATGATTTCTGTGCATGGAAATAATCAGCTAGGTTATGAACACTTTCTGGTAATACTGCTGCTTTTTTGCTTACTTTACTTTTCCTATGTATACACATATTTGGAAGTGTAGTTGTGTGTTTATGTTTTCTATGCAGTAGTAAAATGATGCATTAAGTGAGGCATTGGTAGCTACTTAATACATGTTTCACAGTACACAAAACTCTGAAATGAAAGCATTCATCATTTTACCATCCAACATGTCATGATTTTTTCTAGTGGACCTCTATGGTGCATGCTGCAAACAATGGCTACATTTCGACATGACAAGGTTCATGTACTGGAAAGAACGGTGCAATGCAATGGTATGTACATCAATGCATTGCTCAATGAACTGTGTATCTCAACAAAGTTCTCCCAATGGAATGTGATAGTTTTCTGGAAACATTATAACGTCAATACTTTGGTGAGGCTTTTCATGAACACTAAATGCACATTTGATGTCATCAGTGATGTCATCAATGACATTTCTGACATCTTCTTTGATTTCATGGGTGTTAGTCTTAGCAGTGCACAGTGGTGGCATGAGTTATGGTTGCTTAGTTTACCATAAATTTGGAATTTCTTGGGGTTTTCGATTTTGCTTGTAAATATAATATGGATAGGGTGTAGTTAGTGCAAAGTAACTATAACGTCCCTTGGTTTTTCATAGGGCAACTGAACCATAACGTCCCTTTAACACTGTTTTTTCACTGAATTTGATAGGTTTTTAGTAGGCCACCTTAAATGTAATGTTCCTTCATTGTAGTTCTTTCAGTAAAGGTGATAGGTTTTTAGTAGCGCAACTTAACCATAAGATCCCTTTAACAACGTTGTTTTCACTGAATTTCATTGGTTTATAACCAGGATACTCTTAGTTTATAAGGAAGTACTGTACAGCATACTTAACCCGCTGGCTCCATGGTAATGGCCACAGTGGTCACGGACAATGTGTGTGTTCACGAACATTTGGTGGCATCCAACATGCCGAGAAAGGCATAGTGGTACCATACACCAAAGACAAGGAACATATACAAACAGCTCCATGTACAGGAAGTGGAAGGGAAAATGCAGTAGGTCTGCAAATTGTGTGCTTTTGAAACAGACAGAGCAAAGGCATAGGGTATGCAGTATAATGGAATACACCAACAAGAGAAGAAACGTCTGCCATGTTTTTGTACGCAGCAATGGCAAGCATGCTATAATGGCTGGAAGAAATTTCCTGCATGATGAAAAGAGCGACTATATTAACCCCATTGATAGGCACCGCAGTGTGAAAAGTAAAACGATTACTGCAATGGCAAGTACCCTAGAATGGCTGGAAGAGAATTTTCCGCATGATGAAATGAGTGACAATAATAACCCCATTGGTAGGCAGCGCAGAGCGAAAAGTACAATTACTATATACTGCTACATGTTTACCAAACACATTTGTTTTTCTTTCACAGAACATACATGGAATTAAATGAATGCAGCACAAGGAGCACCTCTTCCACAACAGCATACGGGCAAAAGAACTGAAGGAAATGCTGTAAATAGCAAACTGGACAGACTGGAAGCCAAAATGGAGCAATTGGTGAACAATTTTGCCGCCTTAAAAGATTACATACAAGGACATATTATGGACAAAATAAAATACCACTGCCCGACCTGCATGTGTACCCCTTCCCCATTTCACAACCCGCCAGCCCCTCAAATTCCATATGATCAGAGACGTTACGATGATATCTCAATCCCTTCCTCCCCCCATGACCAACTTGTACAAATCCCCAATTCCCCACTATATGTATCCACTTCTGCTATTTCTTCCCTTTCCTCATAGTATCTGTGAATGTGTGGAAATAAAGGTTCATATGTAAATTGTTGCTGAGTGTATATGTGGGTTTTCCTTTGTTTTAAAATTCCCATTATGACTCATCGGCGCACAGTACTGGTGGGAATGACCACAATTAAGCAAAAGGGAGGTGTACTATGGACACCGCACCTGCCTGGCCTATCAACAATCACAATGGAGACATCTGTACGATGCCAGTACGCACCGCATGTCTGCATTTTATGCAACACCTATAATTAGTTGTCGGAGCGAACGTTTGTCCGTTGCACAAGTACACGCATGCGTATCTTTTCCTCTGTCTCCTGGTAACACTGGCCCTGTCCACCATATGCAAAGTAACTTGTGACAAACTTTAAGTAGTTCTAGGCGCCCACCCATGTCCTACAGGTAGCTGTACACATAAACATCCCACCTGCTATAACACAAAAACACACAGCTTGTCCCAAATTGGTCGGCGCAAGTGTGGCGCACTATTAATCAGTTCAGAGATCCCCAAGTTGTGCATATGCGCACAAAGTATTCCACCCAAAACACATCCTGCGGACAGCCGTCCCAATCGAGAACATTTGCGACGTCACCATGCGACTGACCCACGCGCCCTTATTTCGCGGACACGATCCTGAGCCTCGGACAGCCGAAAAGTACAGTGTTCTGCAATCTACAGAGTATTATTGTGAAAGTACACGTTTAAAAAAACCCCACAATGTATGTATTTGTAGGAACAACATAGACCTCTTTTCCGGTTATAAGGCCTGCACAGCAGCCCTACAAAAGGCAACACCCCAGAGCTGCTGTGGATTCTGTTTGTAGCTTTTCAGAGCAGAGCAGAGGGCCCCATTGCTTTGAGCTGCAATTGATTTCGGACCAATTCTGCTATGCTACATTACCTTTGCAACTAAGTGCAACCATGTCAGCCCGGCTCACTATGCACAGAAATGGAAAAAAGTATTAACGCCCCTTCCTGTGAACCACACCATCAGTACTGATAATCCCCACAGTTCCATTCCCATGGCAGTATGCTGAAAACGGTAGTATGTGGCACGTGCGCTTCACCAAGTACCGCAAGGGCAACGCCCCAGTAAAGCAGGAACAGTCATTCTTCCCTTTCCACTATCTTCTTTCCAGGACCCCCTCATTGGGTGCTGTTAAATAGTCACACACGCATCCACCAATCACATTAAAGACCTCTCCATGTAGCACTATATGTTTTTGTACAACACTCCTCTGCGTAGACATCACACCCAGAAAGGTTATTGCACAATCCCTTAGCCTCCACAGTCCCATGTCCATGCCCGCCATCCTAAAAAGCAGCGGATGTGGCATTCATGCTGTGTGTGGGTGTGGGGGAATACATTTCACCCTAGGATTTCCTCTTTAGTGGTGGCATGAATAGAGCCTTTTTTATTAATTTATTTAGCTGCTTGTAGAGAAACACCTTTTTTCCAGTTTTTATAGGGTTTTGTGGTTTCTTCTCCTCCTCACATTCTTACAGTAAACTCTGCAACCCATCCTGTAGATGGGCAAACGAAATAGCATCAGCAATCGTCGACAAAGAAATGCCATTTGCATGGAAAATTCTGCATTTCGAGAATTAATGATGTTATTGTTACAGAACAACATCCCACCAGCAAGAAGAAATTACACATGCTTCTGTTGATGAGACACCTTCCAACCTCTGGCTGGGAACAACGTAGATTAGGATAGCCCATATTCTTCTTGGTGGTATGGATGAGAAAAGCACCTTGGCAGTGGGAAAAAGCCTCTTCCCTGCATTCATCAACCTCTTCAGTTGATGGAACAAATGTGAACAGGGCACGTAACCCAAATGCATGCCGCCATACTGCAGGATGACCACATGAACAGTAATGAAACTGGCCACTTCTCTGCAAAGTGCAAGCACAGTCCCGAGACTGCAGACATCGACAGCGCACCACAATGATTCCTCTCCTTCTTAACCAAAATCGACATCAAAGTCTCTTTCCTGGGCATACCCGTGCAGATATAGCACAAAGGCATCACCCAAAATCAACACAGTGCGTCTCTCCATGTCAGCCTGCCTAACTACGCAGAAGAATGAAAAACAGTATTATTGCCTCTTCCTGTGAAACACACCCTTGGGACCTGATTGGATAATCCCGACAGTCCCATTCCGATTGGCCAGTATGCTGAGAAGTGCAGAATATGGCACGTGTGCTTGCCCAAGAACCACAAGGGCCACGCCCCAGTGAACCCGGAGCAGACCTTCTTTCCGCTAGCTTAATTGCAGCACTCCCTCATTGGTTACTTTTAAATAGTCACACACTCATCCACCAATCACATTGAAGACCTTGACATTTAACACTATCAGTTCTGTACAACACTCCATATATGGCGTTACACATTCAGAGTGCAAGTCTCGGGCGATTCCAGTGCAGATTTCTGTGAAACTATCCAACATTTGTGCATCCAGATTCATCCACATCGGCACCCAGCAATGGTGTATTGTAAATGGCAATAAGTGTTTAAAGCATGTAGTGAAATGGCTCACACCAGTTGTGTTTACAAACAATAGGGCTAGACAAAATTGCTGCACACAATCCTGAAAACAGTTACAGAGGCTCAGAAATAAGGCAGGAATTGGAGTACTGTGCTCACTGCTGCAGTAGAAAATGCATGTTAAGTAGACAAGTAAATCGACAGGAAGTGGTAATATACTTACTGCTGGTATTGGAAAGCAAAAAAATACCCATAAATTAAATTTTTTCTGATTTCCTACATGTGGAAACATACATGCACTCTCTGCAATCATGTCATTACGGAAGAAGTCACTAACAAACGCTTTATCTCTGTATCTATACCTAACGGTGATTCCATTCCATTTCAACAGGTGGTACAAAATGAAAACCATAGCATATTGTATACGCCTTCCAATTCCGATAATCATTCCACCTTACATATACAATACCATAGGCAACACATAACATGAATGTTTTCAACGTACAATGCGGATGGGAAAATAAATAACATGTCATGTGACAACAAAACGGTCACACCAATAGCCGTAATGTACCACACAGGCGAAACAACCAGGTCAGGTCACTACACTTCGTACATTAGAAAGCACGTACAATCTTTGAAACAGTTCTGAAGGAGTTTGTCTCCTTTCATAAAGCACAGACCCAAAAATCTCCTTCCCCAAAGGCATTAAAGTCCATAAGATGACCCTGACACCCACGTATGTGCACCCATTGCATACAGAGTCTGCCAACATACACTGTTGATTTGTAACTCCCTGCACATATAAATAGTAGATAGTGGCCATAAATGTACATGTATATATTGTGTCAACTGTACATTCAGTGCACCATGTACAATGTATCAATATGTCTCCATGTACATAAAGAGAAGTTCTATGTAAGTTGAGTACCTAGCATTGGAAATGCACAATCAAATGGTAACATGTTGCCGCCTTCATTTTGTCTTTTTAACTGCATGGTGGCCGGAAATGGAAACCTGTAATACCTCTCTATCAACAGGGGAAAAGCTGAGCGTAAAATAGGCTTCACTGCTAATCATGAATTGTGCCAAATGTACAGGTTGTATACAATTCAAAAACAAAACCCGTATACCAGTATCACATTGTTGGCATGCATAGCTGCATAACATTGCGGTGTGTGTGGCCAAGGCCTACCATCTTCGGTGCATGGCCTATGACTTTTGCTCATGCACTCAAGAGCCTAGGCCTTGGGCACACCCACCACAACGTTATGCAGCCATGCATGTGAACATGTGGCCAGGTACCAGAAACCACAAACGTAATGCAGCCACCGCACTCCTACCCAACCCCGCCTCATAATACAAACTTGTAGGTAGGTAGGAAAATCCATAAAAATAACACAGCTCTGGCACCAATACCCACTTCCACTCACATAGTATTTTTGTACTGCCAACCAAACCACAAAATCTTCAGACAATTGCCCTTGCAGGCAGCAGTTTATTAAGTACACACACCCAATACAGCAAGTACTCTGTAATCTGTGCAATAGCCACAACCCAACCACATAAAACATGCAATGGAACCGTACACACTTTTATGAACACAATATTCCAACACATCACCCAGTGGACACACTGCAGGATTGTGGACTCCATCTTGTCCAGCCACGGATGCAAAACTGTAGGATAGAACAAAAATCATTACACCCATTCAACCAAAAATATATACAACAGTGACATACCACACATACAAGGCAACAATGCAAAACCTACTTGCAACTAGTGCACAAGGAAGGTGTACGTAACTGCAGTACTTTGTATCAGAAATGCACAATGACATGGTAACACGTTGCCACCTGACTTTGTTTTTGCAGCTGTAAGGTGGCAGGAATTGCAACCCTGCCATACCTCTCCATCAACAGGGGGAGAGCCCATTGTAAAATAGGCTTCACTGGAACACATTATTTGCGCCAAATGTAAACCTTCTAGACAATTCGAAAAGAAAATCCATGTAGCAGTATCAGAGGGTTGCCATGCATGGCTGCATAATGCTGCGATGGGTGTGGCCAAAGCCTAGGCTTGTGGGTGCATGGCCTAAGGCCTACGGGCTTTGGCCATGCACCTAAGAGCCTAGGCCTTGGAAACACCCACCGCAACATTATGCAGCCACGCATGTTAACATGTGGCCAGCTACCAGCACCCACAAATGTCATACAGCCACCTGCACTCCTACGGCCTACGCCCTTTGGCCATGCATGCACCCAAGCACCATCACTTTGGACACATCTAATGCAACGTTATGCAGCCATGCATGTGAACATGTGGCCAAGTACCACAACCCAAAAACGTAACACAGCCACCGGCACTGCTACCCAACCCCCACACCATAGTACTGACATGCATCGAAACATGTAGGTAGTTAGTAAAATCCACAAACATAACAGAGCCTCCAGCACCTCTACCCACTTCCACACACATATTATTTTTCTACTGCCAACTAAACCACAAAATCTTCACAACATTGCCCCTGCTCCAAGCAGTCTATTAAGTGCACAGAACCAATGCATCATAGTACAATACACTAATCAGCAAATGTGCGCAATGGCCACAATATCGGAAATGCACAATCACATGTCCAGCCATACATCGCAGGTGCTAGGGGCTTACCACACACAAGCCTAGTAAACCCTGTGCCAAAAAGCTCATGTCATGTGGAATCCACTTCTTATCTTCAATTGAGCCTGCAGCACTCACCGCACAAACAGGTCCCCTCAGGACGTATCGTGCTGTAACGAAGGCTGCCTGCAGTCACCATACAAGTTTGTGGCCTGACGAGGTCTCCTTAAATTGGCGCAGTACGCACGGATACACTGCCCCTCCCTTTCCATTCTCTCTTCCCACCAGCAAATGCCAGAACGCATGTTTTCCAGCCCCTTTCGGCACCGCATTATCCTCGGCTACAGCATGGCAGTGTTACCCAAACTTATGATGCACATCACGCTTCCATCCAGCCAACCACTGAGTGTGTCCAATGTCCGCCAACATCACGCCACACTCCAGCCCAATCAGACTTTTGACTGCAGAGCAAACATGGAAATGGGACCGCGGAGCGGAGTCAGATATCACACATCTTTTGACACGTATATCTTACCTGCTTTTAAAATAAGTACAGGACTAATTATCACCAAAAATTCACTAAAGCAGTATTTCTGGACCAAGGCGCAGCTCCTGCTGCAAATTTGGTGAAAATCCGTCCAGACATTTGGCCTGTAGGCCTGCGCAAAAAGATTTGGGCACCCCATATAAATGTCGCCCACCTTCACGAAACATCACCCAACTTCCCAAAAAAATTCAGAGTGCGCCATACATATTTTTTTGCAAAGTTTTATACAAATTTGTTCAGGGACAGCAAAGCTGTAAGCCGCCCCAAAAATTGGTCTTCCTATGAGATGAGCAACTTAATCATAACTACATGCCCACTACCGCGGGCCGTGTAATGTGGAGGAAATCAATAAAAACATAAAATTCCTCTGCCGGGCCCTTTTACACTTTCAACCCCGAAAGTCGTTCAGCCCTAAATAGCTGTACAGGTTTCAACAGTAATGGAACCTCAAAGCCCCCGAAATTTGACAGTTCCAGTACTGACACTATGTAATTCTCTGCCAAAGCACCTCACCTAGCTGCTTCTGATCTGCAGAAACCCTTGCTAGGTGAGCGTCACATTTGAACTGGGCCATAACATTGTCTCAGGCACCAATGGAAAAGTGTCCCACAGTTGCAATGGCTCTTCCATCTTTTTTGTGGCAGACTTTTTCAATATTATGTAAGTGCCAGTTTCTGATAAAATGTAATGCAACTTGTGCAGTTTGCAGAGTATTTACTCAGAAACAATGGACAACTACTAGCTACGCGGCTACCGAAAAATCTAGCTACTTTTTTTGCATTGGTTTGCAAACAAATCAAAAAAACTGTAAGTTTCCAAACCAATGGCAGAAAGTATCTACATTTGTTGGTAGCTACTTTTCGGCCGGTTTCTGATAAAAATGTGATGCAACTTGTGCAGTTTGCACAATATTTACTCAGAAACTATGGGAAACTACTAGTTACACGGCTACCGAAAAATCTAGCTACTTTTTTTGCATTGGTTTGCAAACAAATCATAAAAACTGTACATTTCCAAACCAATTGCAGAAGTATCTACATTTGTCGGTAGCTGCTTTTAGAGTGCAAAGTTGCTAGGGGGGCGTGATTTCCCATAAATGCAGTGAGAACGTCACAAAGTTTGCAACACTGCCCACCTAACCCAGATACCTGACTGACCAATCCGCAGTCCCATTGCCATGACTACTATCCTGAATAAACCCCAGATGAGGCATGTGTGTTCCTGCAAATACAGTGCTATCCGCAGACATATCGTACTGTATACAAGCGTGAGGTAACACATTTCAAGCAGGGTATTAGATTTTGTCTGTAGTGGTGGCTCTGAAAAGAGACATTGTTATATAGGTACTTGCAAGCAAACACCTTCGTTTTTGTTTTTATTGGGGTTTTTCCTTTTCTTCTGCCCCTTACATGCACATTCTTACAGGATCCTCTTCAAAGATTCCTGTAGATTGTAAAACAAAATTCCATTTCCAATGGTGGTCAAAGAAATGCCATTAGCATGGAAAGAGTACACATTTCTAGGATTTAGGATGTCATTGCCACAGTAGAACATCCCCGCTGCTCACAAAAATTCAAACGTGCTTCTGTTAATTAGACACCTTCCAACCTCTAACTGCAGACAAATTACATTCTGATAATCCCATACTCTTCTTGGTGGTATACATGAAAAAAGGATTGTGGCAGTGGGTAAAATCTGCTTCATGCTGTCAGCAACTTCTTCAGTTGAAGAAGCAAACGTGCACAAGGCATGTAACCCAAATGCAAGGCCCAGTAGTGCACGACCACAACATGAACATTAGCAACAGTGGCCACATGTCTGCAAAGTGCAACCACAGCGCCAAAGGTGCACACACGCACACCCCACCACAAAGTCTCCACTCCTTCCATATTGAAATGTTCAGCAATGTCACTTTTCAAGGCATACCTGTGCAGATCTTGCACTAAGGCATCACCCACGAGCGATCTCTGCCATACTCACTACACAGAACAATGAAAAAAAGTGTCTCTGCCCCTTCCAGTGAGGCACATCCTCACCACCTGATTGGATACTCCCCAAAGTCCCATTTTAAAGCCCAGCATGCTAAAAAGTGCACCTGTGCCACGTGTGCTTGCTCAACTACTGCGAGGATCATGCCCTAGTAAAGCAGTGGCAGTGCTTCTTCCCTTTCTACTACTCTTTTGCCGGCACTCCCTGATAGGGTACTGTCAAATAGGTACACACGCATCCACCAATCACATCCAAGAGCTTGGCATCTAACAATATCATTTCTACTCAACAAGCCATATGTACCGTAAACCACTCACAGTACAATTCTAGTGTGATCGTAATGCACCTGCAGTAAAAACTTCTGTAAAAGTATGCAAAATGTTTGCATCCACATTAATGCACATCGCCACTCACCACCAGAAAGGACAGGTATCAATATATTGTATATAGTACTTTTGCATAAGCCTCTAAGCTACTCAGGAAACATACGCTCATTTCTCCCATCACCTATCATCATATACCACTTGCAATGGTATGGGCTTTCAAATGTTTCATTTACCCATATCAACCATTGCAATATCCAAATAGTTAATCTCTTCTTTTCTTCTGGCAATTGTACAACTGTTGTCCACACTAACGTATCTCGTATAACATTTGTAAAATGGTTGCAACAAAAGAGCACCTAATGCACGCTACCGATCCAAACCAACTACATACATTGAATGCATTAGAACAGGGTGCCTACCACTTACCTTGCACACTGCACAGAGTATAACATTACATATGAAAGCAGAAAACATTATCTGTGCATCCACAACACTAGCAATCGTAAGTGTGGATAAATGAAACCAACAAGTGAAATAATTGTTCCACTCATGTAAAAAACATATATACGCAGAAAAGGTAATGAAATGTCACACATGAAAACATTTTCCTTTCCAAGCTGAACACCTTTCCGAAACTTTTTCTCACCCTTCTACAAGTACAAGTAACCCATTTGCAAAGTAAATACTCGTACAGCAATGCTCACACTTGATAAACTGCACATCGTACAACACACTCACAAGTGAAGCTTTTGCCCCCTCACCAACAGTACTAATGCTGCCAAGTTCCCATTCATATACAAAGCCATCCGATTACACATACACACTAAGGGCCTCATTACGAGGCTTACGCTCCCGTAATGAAGGATGCCGGTACGGGGCCGGCACCATTCATTACGGGATGCCTGATTACGAGGTCCCCTAGCAGGACCCGGAACAGACGTCTGGTAAAACCAGATGTCCTTTCCGGGTCCCGCGAGGGGACCAAAGAGCTAGTAACGGGCCCGTTATTAATGGGCCCATTATTAGCTCCATCCCCATTCCCATTGAGCCCTATGGGGGCTCAAACGGGAATGGGGATTGGTTTTATGAATGAGGAATTACCAGGTCATCCAAGGTTGGAATGACCCAGTAATTCCCCATAAACAGAACCCAGAGCTGGAACCCGGTATGGAGGCAGCCATGCCCTTATTAAGGGCATGGCTGCCTCCATACTCATAATGAGGCCCCCAGTCTTCCTGCCAACACATCCCCTGACCCTTTTAAGCACTGTAGTCTCCAAATGCATACAGTATCCATTAAGAAACATATTGTCTTACTATATTCTTTCACAGTTGCCGTAACCACCTCTGTTCTGAAAGGCAGTGGTGTTTCACCTTGTAAATGCAACCCAGAGTAAACATCATTGTGTAACGGGCAGCACACCTTTATCAAGTCATTGCAACAGTTCCTCGACCACCATATAAAAGGCAACGAGAAAGGACACATTTATATACTACAAACTCTTAACTCCTGTCCAGTGCAGAAATACACAGGAGTACCAGGACATTTGGTAAGATGCATTTCTGAACCACATTGCAAAAGTAACTTCCACCATATGAAATTGTTAGCAACACACCATTGCAGTGTAAAAAAAAAAACTTGTTTGAAAAGTCTACTAAGTAAACGGTACTCAAACACAAAACTACCTGGTCCATATACATTTTGCAATACAAGTGGTGCACATTACAATGCAAATGTAGCAATCAATAATGTATTACACATGCCTGCAAGTTTTGAAAATAGGTCTGTAAACGGCTCTCACTACTTGTATTTACAAATGGTACTCCTGCACAGAAGTGCTGCAAACAATCCTACAAACAGGTATAGAATCTCAGGATTAAGACAGGAATTGGACTACTGAGTTAGAATGGTAAAGCCACGTTAAACAGACAAAGGGATGCACAGAAAGTTCTCATGTAGTTAGTACAAAAATAGGGAAACAAAAAAAAACATACCCATATATGAAATATTTGAGACTTCCTACATGTGGCAACATATATGCACTCTCTGCAATCATGTAATTCCAGAACAAGTCTTGCACAAATGCTTTCTCTATATATCTATGCCAGACTGAGATTCCATGGCATTTTAGGAAGTGGCACAAAATGCAAACCATACCCTATTGTGTAGGCCTTGCAATTCCGATATTCATTCCACCTTACATATACAATCACATAGGCAATACGTAATAAGAATGCTTTCAACATGTAATGCAAAAGGAAAAAAAAATAACTGCACGCTTACAACCTTCACCCACTGACAGGTACCACTTTCCAACAAAACCTTCTCACCAATGGCCATAATCTACCACACAGGCAACACAATCAGTTCAGTTCACTGTAATGCAGACATTGGAAATCATGTACAATCTGCAAATGAGTGGTAAAGTAATGTATTTCCTTTCATGAACAAGAGGGCCTGAAATGTCCTTGCCCAAAGGCAATACAGCGCGTAAGATAGCCATACCACCCAAGTATGCGCAGCCATTGCACACACACAGTCAGCAAACCAACATAGTTCAGTCGTAAGACTCTTCACATAGAGATAGCAGATAGGGCCCGTAAATGTAAATTTATATACTGTAGCAGATGTACATTCATTGCATCATGTGGAAGATAGTAGCTTCTTTCCATGTAGGTAAAAGTAAGTTCTACGTAACCACAACTATATGTGGGTGGCTGTGTACATTTTGCCTATTTTAAATGTGTGATGCAGAGAAACTCCTTTCGTGCCTCAATAGATTACTGCACTGCCTAGACTAAGGGGCTCTTCACAGGCTAACCACAGCAAACACAAGTAATGGCATATTGCTCCCTAATGTGGAACAAGTATTGTAGCCTACACCATATAGAAGTGTACAGTTAACAGCTCACTTCTACTGCTCTAGCAAGGTTAAATTGTCCTTCACAACCATTCTGTAAAGGTAACCACCCTTGGAGAGATGCGCAGTTGTAACTGTGGACGAAGCAGCAAAGTATCGTTATATCAATTTACCCAAAGGAGCGAAGGTGAAAAATAAAATGACTCCATAAACATAGTTGTGGCATTCATATACCAGTATAACATTGTTGGCATGCATGGCTCAGAGCTGAGCCCTCCTTCCACGCCTTCAAGTCTAAAGCCAAAAAATGGCTCTTTGAGCAGGATACCGACCTACACCTGTAACTTGTTTTGTGCCATGCACTGTATTTCCCGCTTATCTTGGTTCTCATTCCTTATGTTCTTTATTTATACTGTTTATACGCTCCTCTACACAAACTGAGCTCCTCTCAGCACCTTCTCGCCTGTAAACTCAGTATGATCTATGATTTACTTTCTTTGATTCTTGGTAACTGTTCACCCTTTATCTGTACATTTTTGTGGGACTTATTTATGACTCTATGTAAATGTCACCTTGATGCAACGTCTGTACTTCTCAATTTATGTAACCTATGTCTCTTGCAAAAAATGCGCACAGATGCCTCCAGGCCAGGCGCGCTTTATAAATAAAATAAATACAAATACAAATGGCTGCATTAGGTTACAGTGGTTGTGGCCAAGGCCTACCCTCTTGCGGGCATGGCCTACAGCCACCACACCGTAATGCAGCTATGCATGCCAGCATGTGGCCAGGTACCACAACCCAGAAACATAACACAAACACTGGCAGTCCTACCCAACCCACACAACATAATGAAGGCATGCATGCAAACATGTAACAGGGTATCAGAACCCACAACCATAACACAGCCTCTGGCCCCCCTACCAACTTACATTCACATACCATTTTACGACTTCCAACCAAACCACAACATTTTCACAACATTGCCCCTGGCCCCAACACTCTATTGACTACAAAGAACCACTACAGCATAATACAGTTCGGTACTGAGTAATCTGCACAATGGTGACAACCCAACCACATACACCATCCACAGGAACCCTATGCACTTCTATACACACAGTATTTGAACACTTCACTCAGTGGACACACTGCAGAACTGTTCACTCCACCATCTCCAGCCATGCACCCAAAACTGGAGATCGTGCTAACAATCACCAAACCCATGCAACCAACAATGTGAACTATAATGACAAACCACACACCCAAGGCAACAATGTGAAGCATACCTGCAACCAATGGACATACTTTTCGGTGCAAGGCCTGCAGCCGTGCATCCAAGGCCTGCCGCCATGCATCCAAGGCACTAGGAGCTTACTACACACAACAAAGCATACTACACCCTATGTGAAAATGCTCATGTCTTGTGCTATGCACTCACCATCTGCAATTTAGCATGCCAGTAGTAACAAGAGAATGTGGTCACTTCAGGAGCTATGCAGCCGTAACGGAGGCTACCCACATCTGCCACACAAGGTACTCGCCTAAGGACGTACCCGCGAAATGCCACAGTATGCACTGATGCTGCTGCCACACCACTGTCTTCTTCCACCTAATGAAATATTTCACATGATTCACTTCTCAATCCACCCTTTCCATCCCCTCTTCCCACCACCAGATGCTGCAAAGCATGTATTGCAGCCCCTTTCCTGTCCTCAGATACAAAATGCGGTGTTACCGAAAATGATGACGCACATCACGCTTCCCTCCAGCCAACCACCAGGCGTGTCCAATGTCCGCCGACATCACACCACACTCCAGCCCAATCAGACTTGTGACCGGGGAGCGAACAGGGAAATGGGTCTGCAAAACAGAGCCAGATATCACACATTTTTTGAGACGTACATTTCACCTAATTTAAAAAAGGAAAACAGGACTGATTATCACAAAATTTACAAAAGCACACCTTCGGGACCAAGCCCAATGATTTGACCTGTACGCGTGAGCAAAATTTTCGTTCATACAGTCTATGGAAAAAAAAATGTGGGACCCCCCTATAACTTTGGCCCCCCTGGACGAAACCTCACCAAAATTCAGAGTGGCCCATATACACTTTCTGCAAAGTTTGGTGAGGATTCGTCCACGGGAAGCAAAGTTATAAGCTGCCCAAAAAGTGCTCTTCCTATGAGTTGAGCAACTTCACCATAACTACACGCCCGCTACTGTGGGCCGTTTAATATATGCCATTATAAAAACATGTTCATGATGGCTGTACCAATATCTGCCCGATTTCACATACCAGAATATGTTGATGTTTGCTTTGTGCACAATGGCAGTGATAATACTATAAGAAAACATGCCCATGCTAGCTCTGCCAGTATATGCCAGTAGCCCCATGTGAGAAAAGACCACTGCTAGCTTTGGCAGTAAAAAGGCTATACTGCAATAAGAAAACACAAATATAGGCCAGTCTTGCCACATAAAAACACTCATCATACTGACTTTACCCTTAATGACAGTAAAAATTGCTATGCTATGTCAAAAAATATATTCAGACTGGTTACAAGAAAGTATAATTTCAGTATAGCATATAAAGATAATATTATTTTCCACACAAAGGCATAGCTAGATAGTTTAAAATTAATGACATAGGTCAATATTTCTGATCATGTGTGTGTGGTACTAAATGAATGATATCTATTTTGACTGGATTCATTGCGTAGGAAGATATAGAATGATTGGGGTGCGTAGATGACTGGGGGAGAATGTGTGCCTGGGAAATTGGGGGAAACCTAGCATGTTTTTCATTTAATAGAACATCTCTTCATATGATCGACGTGATGTTCTCCATACATCACGCCGATCTTATAAAACAAACAAATGTAATGATAAGTATTAGTCAACATAGAAGTAGGTGAAATAGTTGAAATTGACATAGGCCTGGTCTTGCAATCAAGGACTCCGTCAATAAACAACATTAGCAATCATTGACACTGCACACCAAAAAACGATCAAATAAGTCTGGGAATGAGCACAAGCAAGATAGAAAAAAAGAATGATCCAGAATTGACTATCAAAGAACGTGAATTTCGTGGGCCAACATATTGTTTTGGGGGATAAGACAAATGTGCCATAGCTCTTAAGACCCATCTTCAACCAGTGGGTGGTTGCACTGCTTTTTTCATCTCATGACAGAACATGTGATAGGGTGCATGTCATACTTTTAGCATCGCAACTCATGTTGTTTTTACCAGGCACACATTGTTTGATGTGTCTAGAAAGCTTTACCCTGAAGTGGAACATAGAATATAGGGTTGGACAGTGCAGTTTCCACCTGGCACCACCCAATAGAGAGGTTGGAAAGATGCAGGTAGTCTTCAGGCATATCAGTGAAGAGAAAAGAAAAATTAATCAAGCAGTCAACACTCGATGAGACAGGGGCTCTTGCATCGGGGCAAGTTGTGCATCGTGTGTCAGCCGATATTACAAACATAGATGACAAGTACTGTACTTTATGTCATATTATATGAACTTGGTGTAATTACAGATAGTATAGTACATTTGAACACTAGAGGGGCTCCATTGTCAAGGCTGGAATGTGCAAGATTGTCCACACCGTAGGTGCCTTTATGGAAAGGCAAAACGGGGCACGTGACACGGGTTCCCAACTTGGGAGGTACCCCCACATGGCTACCTGATGCAAAGAAGTGCGTTCCCAATTTTTACAAACATAAATAACATGTCATGATATTGTACAGCTCATTGCTGAGGCTGTCAGTTCTGAGGCTTCGGCTGCCTGTTGTTGTCAACTAAATTCTGTCCTGGGCAATTAATAACTATGACACAAGGTTGAAACTCTTGTGTGTGTGTGTGTGTGTGTATATGCATTGGTGGCAATAACACTGATTGTGCAGACAAGCAATACGTACACCACACAGCGCATGTTATAAACACTAACCTAGTTTCCGTATTGTGCAGATCTAGAGCTCTGTTGCTGCACGCAAGGGTTGTAAACATTGGGTAGCCTCCCCCAAGAGGAGCATAAACCATCAGTTGGAGCGATGTTGAGGGATCCAATTCCTTGCTTTGCCGCAACATACAGTGATCCTTGACAAATCATCTTATCCCACTCTCTAGTACTGTGCTGTCTTCTATGAAAAGGCTTACCCTCTCACAGGTTGGTATTATGGTTTATCCCATTGCCTGCCCTTTCTTTTCATGTCAGTTATTTGAGTGGAAGGGGTCCTACACAGAAGCAATACGACCAAGTGTCTCATGGTTCTGAGAATTTTATTTTCAGATCTAGCTATTTGGCACACAAAACAATTTGCTTTTTTTTTCAATTTCAAATATTCTTCTGCATATCATGAAATAGAATCTACAAGTCTGTGTGTTAAATGTATTTCAAACTTTAGCGAAAGATATTTGATCATTCCATTCTGATCAACAGGTTATCCGTGGCAGGCATCTCCAGCTCTGTCCTTACCTGGTTCTCTTCCTTTCTAACTGATTGGTCTCTCTTTTTTTCTCCTTATTTTTGACCTCCTGTTCCTGTCACTTGTGATGTGCCTCCGGGGTTTGAACTTTCTCCATTACTCATTAGTTTTTAGAGTCAACCTTTGATTAAGCTTGTTCACTTTTTTGGTTTCTGTTGTTATTCTTAAAGCGATGACACCCAGATTCTGGTTGGCCTTGATCTCTCACTTTCTGACATTGCATTATCGCTCCTACATCCACTCAGTAAGTACCTGGATGAGCGAAAAATTGGCTCTGCCTTAATGATGATGAAACTGAGGTTAGTGGGCCCTTCATCTGGTATCTACCTCTGGACCTCACCTTTCTGGGCCCCTGCCCTGAGCCTCTTCTGAAACATGTGTTAGTTGTAAAACATGTGATAATCAAGCTTTCCTGCTCTCTTTAGATGAATCCTCCGATGAGCTTCGTCTGTCAGACGGTACATTTTAAGCTCAGGCTCATTCGTAAAGTCCTTCTGTATCTCCCTACACCTCGTAGCCTTCTTGTTGTATTGTCTATTATATTTGTTTATCTTGACTACTACAACTCACTCTATTTTGTTCAACTGCCCTATATTTTTCAACATCTCCAAATTTTGAGGAACACGGTAGTTCAAGTGGCCACCGGCATTCTGCTTTGTGCATCCATTTCTCTGGTCCTTTCTTCTCTGCACTGGCTCCCCTTCTCTAAGCGTGTCAAATTCAAGGTCCTCTGCATTGTCCATCGTGCCTTTTATTGGCAAGTGAAATGCTCTCCCTATGTTCCCTCTCGTGCTCTGCAATCTGCTTCTGCACTGCACATTGCAGTACCAAACTTTCAGCGTTCTCGTCTGGCCAGTCGATGGATTTTCTTTTTACATTTTTTTTATTTTTATTTATTGGCAGAAGTTACAGAATACACACAAGAAAGAGTATATGTCACATAATTTACATTGGCAGTATATATCATACAGTGCAATCGAGGCAGGAATGCAAAATTTAAATGGAGGACAGGAGTAGTACAACGTGACACACGCCGGAGTACCACTATGTAACAAAGGGAGATTCGACACTGGACATGCTGTCAGATTGGTTCATGAGATAGTTATTAAATGCTGACCACACGTTTTTGGGACGGCAGTGTGCAGAGAGCGTTGTTAAATATTCTTCCTCGCAGGTGCAGGACCAGGTAAGTGCTCCCAGCCATTTCTGGAAGGTTGGGGGGGACATTTCCAGCATTGAAGCATGCACTTTTTGGCTATCATGCAGCCGATGTCAAGAAATTTAGCCTGCTTTCTAGTCTCCTCATTTTGCCAAACTCCAAACAAGACCCCCAGCGGTCTAGGTCAATCACCACCCCAGTGATATTAGCAAGGGCCCCCAGTGTCGCCTCCCAGAAGACTGCCAACTTGTGG
This sequence comes from Ambystoma mexicanum, assembly GCF_040938575.1. Taxonomy (NCBI): domain Eukaryota; kingdom Metazoa; phylum Chordata; class Amphibia; order Caudata; family Ambystomatidae; genus Ambystoma; species Ambystoma mexicanum. The sequence goes on from NC_090936.1 coordinate 222,994,759, forward strand.
CATAGCCAGAACATGTGTAGGTGGTCTGCACCTTCCTCCTTACAGCGAGCACTTGTAGGTACGTCAGTACCCGCAAATTTGGAGAGTCTGCGAGGTGTATAGTATAGTCTGTTAAGCAATTTAAACTGATGAGCGGGAGCGGAAGTTAAGGCATACTCTTTTAGTATGGGAACACATCCTTTGCCATTGGTGGTCAGAAATCTCTGAAGTAAGTTCATTTGCCCATTTGGAACGTGCGCGGGGGGAGGGAGGGAGTCTGGGCCAACAGGATTTTGTAGAAGGATGAAACTACGCCACGGGCGCCACTGGAATTGGCGATAAATGCAACCTCGGGGGAGTGGAGAGGCTCGTCGGGAAAGGTGGGTCACATAGCTCGGAAAGAGGCACGGAGTCTGTAGTATGGTAACAGTTCAAGTGCGTAACCTGTGTGACCCTGCTTCCAAGTCATATGGTCAATGAACCTCCCATTAGGGAAAACGTCAGTAAGTGCCAGGTATCCCAGGGCTTCCCATTGGCGGGCCAGTGCCAGATCATGTGTGGGTTCCAGCCGAGGAAATCTCTAGGATGGGAGCCATTTGTGATAGAGGAGCGTGTCGGCAGACGCAGCAAGAATGGGATTCCAAGCAAGTAGTGTGGTTTCCACCGGGTCAATTGGGGAGTCAGGTGAGAGCCAACACTTGACAACTAAGGACATGATGTTGGTCGCCGCTGCTGCCAATGTTTCCAGTTTGACATGCAGGCAGGTGAAGGGACTCGGGTACCAGTATGTAGCGTATTGGGCCTGCACAGCCACCCAGTATAATAGCATATCAGGCGCCGTGAGCCCACCACGTTCATATGGGAGCGCCATGTCCCGCCATTTCTTGCGAACCGTGCCCGAGTGCCATAGGAACTGTGCAAAGGTTTTGTGCATGTTCGTAAAGTAGCGTTTCCCGGGCCACACGGGGATGTTGCAGAATATATATAGCAGCTTAGGTACCAGGATCATTTTAATAAGAGAGAGCTTACCAGCCAGTGACAATGGGAGGGAGCACCATATGGCCATCTTGGACTCGACGAATTGCGCAGCTGCCCCATAGTTATCCACCAGCAGCATGGGCTCGGACAAGGACATCTGGACCCCCAAGTATCGAATACTGCCTGGGACCAGCGGAGTGGTTATTCCGAAGCTGGCTGTGGAGTGCCGGTAGTAAGTGGGAAAATTTCAGACTTGGAATAGTTGATTGTAAAACCTGAGTAGGTGCCAATACGCGTGATGTCTCAGAGGATAGGGTCTAGGTGATTAGTGGGATCTTTAACATATAGTAATACATAATTGGCATACAGGGATATTATTTTGGGGGTGCCAGTTAATGTGTTCTGTCATGGGTTCTATGACCAGTGCGAAGGGAGTGAACAGTGCCGAAGTCAGAGAGTTAACCTGTACCCTGGCCATCGGATCTGTGTACAATAATTTATTGTTTCTAATCATATTGGGCCCGTTGCCCGTGGTCTCCAGAACCAACCACATATATTTCCATGATACCATGTCAAATGCCTTCTGGGCATCAAGTGCGACAGCAATAGCATTGATGTCCTTGTCAATTCTGGCCATAACGTTGAAAAGCTACCAGATGTTATGGGAGGTAGACCTCCCTGGCACAAACCCTGATTGGTCCTCGTGTACCAAGTGCGTCATGATAGGGAGGAAGCGGGTGGCTATCACCTTAGCAAAAATCTTTGTATCGATGTTCATTAGAGACAGGGGTCTATAGGAGCCGCACTCATCACTAGGCTTACCAGGCTTGTGAAGCACCATGATGATAGCCTCCTGCATTGAGGGGGGGAGGACAGCTAGACGGAGTGATTCCTCCCAGACCTCCAAAAGCCGGGGAGCAAGGATGGCAACATATTCCTGGTAAAACTCAGGGTAAGCCCGTCCGGCCCAGGGCCCCTACCCGTGGGAAGATTGGAGATTGCCTCCACCACCTCTTCAAGCGAGATCATTGAGTCAAGATGTTCCCTGGTGGACTCGGATATAAGTGTCATGGGGATCTGGGCAAGGTTGTCCCTCATATATTGCTCACTATGTTCTGGGGGCGCAGCATAGCGATCCGTGTAGAACTCAGCAAAGATTTCTAGAACCTGCTGGTCCGACCATTGAGGCATTCCCACCGCATCCTTGATGGATAGTATTTGAGTCTGGCCCTGTTCCCCCCGGTTAACCTGGCAAGTGTTTTTCCGGGTCTGTCTCCCTCTCCATACCTGCGCGCTGCCAGCGGCTGGCTGAAGTTACGCACCTCCCTGATGGCATGCAAATTAAAGACACCGAGTTCCTTGTTGATTTGTGCTAGCTTGGTGGGATCAGATACTGTGGCGCATTCTCGTTGTAGGTCAAGGAGCCTGGCCTCAGAACGAGTAAGATTGTTTCTAATGGTTTTCAGTACCCCCGCCTCGATTGAGATAGACATCCCCGTGATATATACTTTAAATGCGTCCCACCAGATGCTGGCTGTGGTGGACTGTAGGGAATTGCATTCGAAGTAAGTAGTGATGTCAGACAGTATGTCTGCTTTAAATACTATATCCAGGAGGGCCACAGATTTGAATCGCCAGGTACTGCAAGTGGGAACCGGCAGTCCAAGCTCAACCAACAGAGTAACAGGTGCATGGTCGGATATTGTGCGTGTCAATATTTGGGCCTCCCGGATCCTACCAACCAGCCCATTGGAAACAAGAAAGAGGTCAATTCTGGATGAGCTCTCATGAGCAGTAGAAAAGTACATGTATTCGCGTAGGTGGGGGTGGAAAGTTCTCCAGATATCACGGATCTCAAGTGCAGCAAAGCTTCTTTGCAGTGCGCGTGCAGCTCGCGATAGAGCCCTGGGCTCCGCCCCCGCCCTATCAAGCTCCCCATCAAATACTAGGTTCATGTCCCCCCCAAATGATCTGGATCCACAAATAGCCCAGTAGGATAGTGGCCACAGCATCAAAAAAGTCAGGGGAATCAATGTTGGGGCCATAGGTATTAACCAAGAGATATTCCCTATCCACCAGCCTACAATGCAATATGATGTATCTGCCATCCGGGTCGATATAGCTTTTCAGTAGGGTGAATTTGATAGACTTGTGTATTAAGGTCAATACACCTCTAGCCTGTGTAGAGTAGGTAGTCAAGAATCTATTGGGTCCCCAGGTTGGTGCGATGGCATTTGCCAAGTGGGACTGGGCATGAGTCTCTTGTAGCATGAGTATTCTAATTCTATGCCTTTGAACATAGGCCACAATCTTGCGATATTTAGTGTAATTGCCTAGGCCCTGGACATTCCAGGTCATTATGCAGATTTAGGGTACCTCCCAGCACCTGTAGTTCCGTGTGCACTTCCAGCCAAATACACAACATTTGTACAACCCCTTCAATGTGCAGGATGCTTCTTTACCTCTGCCATTTTTTTATAGTCCCCCCAAACATATCCTCCCCCCTCCCACACCACCCACCAACAATTGGCGGTGCCCATAACCACCCCTCTTCAAATTCACCAACAATTCCCCTTAACCAATTATCAGCGGACTAGTCACAACTCGGTCGGACTGCTCTACAGGCCCAAGAGGGGCCAACAATCAAGAACTCCCCAAAATTAGCCACTGCAATGGGGTGCGCTGTTCCCGTGCGGACATTGGGGAAAGGACGGGATCAATACATACCAGTGAGGTAGGTGTGTCAGTGGGTAACATAAAGAAGAACAGCTGTTACATTAATCAATATGTTCATTGGCAGTGATGAGAATGGATCATGAGTTAAGGTGGCCCAACAACCACACGCCAATTGCCATCCAGGGGCCCCACCCCCCCAGCGCACCAGGAACAGCAACTCGGGGGAACAGTATATCTATGGACGGGTACCAGGAAAGCTCGCGAGCACACCCGAAAATGGCGCAGCTGGCAATATGCAAGAAGGTTCCCCGTAGGAAAGCCAACATGGCCCGTGGCATCACCCCCATCTTTTTCGACTGTATGTCAGTGATCCAACCTAGATACTCAGACGACATAAAGAAACCCATTGGTCAGACCTACCGGAGATGACCGGGCTGGGCACATAATGGGTTAGTCACAATTTACCAAAACAACAACATACTTAGTGGCCACTAAGGAAAGTCCAGGTGGTTGCAATGTGAAAAAATGCTTTTAAATGTCACAAGTAGAATAGCACATCCTTATGAACAAAAGTACATAGGAGGGAGTACTATATCAAATGCATATTAGATCTCGAGATCAGCATCATGATGCAGACCTGAAGATTGACACAATTGAAAAAATATCAAAGCAGAGCATGGAGGAGTAAGCAGCAACACTGAGCCTACTGCATTGCCAAAATTAAGGGAACATGAATACATGGAAGACTGAGATCAGGTAAATGATGTCACTAATAACACTCCCAGAATCGTAAGCCCAGACCTTGGGCAGTGACCACTCACTCCAACCTCACCACTTTTATAGGAACAGTGGAAAGGCAAAGTTACTCCAAAGCGAGGGCGCCATCCTAGGCAGCATATCAGTCAACAACTAATACAAAAATGGATGGGTTGTAATGTAGAGTACAGGCATTGCAGAGGTAGAGGGGCCTGACTTAATCACTGTCCATGAGGTCATCAGCCGGGTTCTGTACAGGTATCTGTGATTCGAAGAACATCACAGCTTCATCAGGAACAGTGAAGCAGTACAGTTTCTGTCTGAATGTAAATTTAAGTCAGGCAGGAAACAGCATAGAGTATGGGATATTACGCTCCCTCAGTAGTTCCTTTACGCCCAGGAACTGATGCCGCTCTTGTTGTACTCCTAGAGAGAAGTCTGGGAAGATCCTGATGACCTGAGAGCCAAGGCAAAGCTCGCCCCTTCTCACGGGACAGCCGAAGAATGAAGTCACTGTCTCGATAATTGAGGATTCTGGCAATGACAGGTCTGGGAAAATCGCCAGGTTTCGGGCGAGGCAAGAGGGCTCGGTGGGCACATTCAACCATGAAGAAGGGAGACAGATCAGGGCCTCTCAGTAGCTTTTTAATCAGGTTTTCAAATGCCAGTACCATGCGACCCTTCAGGGTATTTTCAGGTACCCCGATGATGCGAACATTGTTACACCGCGACCTGGACTCCAAATCATCGCATTTTGCTGTGACCATCTCCATGTCACGTGAGAGTGATGCAACGGTGTCCTGGAGCATGCGAACATCATCTTCATTTGAGCTAATTCTGGACTCTGCGACGGTGATCCTGGCCCCGGCCTGATCCAGTTGCGATTTAAGCAATGCAACGTTGGCATTAATATCATCTAGTTTCTCATGGAAAGAAGCAAAGTTTTTGATCATGGATTCCATCATAACAGCGAGATCGGCTGTTGGCATGTGAGGGCGAAAGTCAGCGTCCTTCTGATTGGCGGATGCGTGGTTTGGCTCCGGTCAGGGCGCTGCCTAGGCAAATTTGTCCATGGCCCCCACCTTGCTGCCACCACAAGCTCTATTCGACATTGCAATGTGGTTGGCGGCTCACCCTTGGGCAAGCTTTTAACACTTAAGGATGTGATGTACAGAGCAATTGGCGTTATTGGCAGCTGCTAGGAGTTAGGTGCCGCACCAGCAGGGCAGAAAGTTGGAGAATCAGGTACCACAAGATGGAGCCCTGTCGGCTACAGTATATCGGTGTGGTGCGGATGGTGGGATACGCTGAGTACAGAGGACGTCATGGTACTCAACTGATTGAATATGAGTAGAAGCGGCAACAGTGACCAGATAAGATTGGATACCAGGGGTTGTAGCCCACTCAGAAGAAATTAGTCAGTTGCAGTGAGTAAGTGCAGGTTGTACCAAGTGGGGTCTCTGAGGAGCAGGAAGTGCAAGTCCATGTGAACCTGCGCGGTGCCGTCAGGGCGGCGAGATGGAGCAGACCTCCCTGCAATGACCCAGCAGGAGAGGTTATATAGCAATCAGCGGGCCTCCACGCAACTCATCTTGACAGCGTGGGCATCAGCTGGAAGATCCCACAAGCGAAGCAGTTACCATATACAGGTGAGGGACATCCACCACCGCAACATGGTGGTCCTTGCTGTTATGAAGGGTGGGTTCAATGTCAGTTCGGCTGCAGATAACAGCACTGATGGGTGCAGGGGCACACTGAATCTAGGTTGCAACACCGTGTACACAGGTTTTTCCGAGCCCAGCCCCGCTGCAGGTGACTGTGGGGGTAATAACAGAGGGAAGGCAAAGAACCCACCCGGGTATCCCGGCAGCCATGGGGGGGTTAGAGGGGGGAAAGGCGAAGACCAGCACCACCAGACACACGGGACCTCCAGGCCCCCCACCACCTCACCCGCAGCAGTGGAGGGACGATCTCCCACCAGGGGCATAGACCACCACCCGAGTCTCCTCAGTGTGGTCGGGCAGGGCCCAGAAGTGGCGCAGCGATGGCCCAAGGCGAGGCCCCCAGGGGTAAGATACATATGGTGCATGCCCCCCTCGGGAACCGTCAGTCAAAGTAGGAGCTCACAGGCCTCAAACGCTCCCCACACCGCGTGTGGCGGAAGAGCCCACGGCAGAAATCTGCAGGAGCAACCCAGGCGGCAATACCCGCAGGGGGCCAGTCTGCTACGCAGCTCCTCTGTGGCAGACACCGCCAATACGGGGCCCAGTCTCACCGCCCACCAGGCCAGCAGATACCATCAACCCGAGCAGCAGCCAGCGTTTAAGCCGTAGGATGGAGGTAGAGCCGCACACACGGCCCCATTGAGCGGCGTCACGTCGCAGAAGGAGATCACAGCTCCGCAGCAGCTCCGGAGCTTGGCCGCACACAGCGACGGGAAGATGGCCGCCTACAAGGTCACCCACAGGGCCCGGTGGCGAGCAGCCGCAACAGGGCTCCAAAAGTCTGATTTTGCAAAGGACAAGCAGTAGGTGTAGCGCAGAGAGTCAGCAATGCGCCAAGCTGTTTGTTGTTCAAAAGTTATGCAGCAATCCGCCAATGTACTCGGATTTATGCCGATGATGCAAGGAGCTGTGAAGCTAGGCAGCCATTTCCTAGGCTGCTCAACAACCCCCCCCCCCGTTGATGGTTTTTTTCTATTGCGGCTTCCCAACTAAGGAACACTATCCCACTTTCTCTCTGTGCCATTCAGGACCATTTATCTTTTTTGTCGTCCCCTGAAAACATTTTTATTTTAGTTTTTCTTCCTTAGGCTAATTCTTTCTCCTTCCAGTTTGCAGCACCATGATGCCCTTGTCAATGATGGTTTGCACTTTAGAATTGTGCTAAACATAACATAACATGACACAGTAAAACCCAGATGAGATTTTTAGGCTCAAATGAATAAGATTTCTGCGACATGCACATTTTCCTTGATGATGTAGAAAATGAATCTAAAATAGTTTTCCTTACTCATAACAGTATTCTATATTGTGTCATGATGGATTACTATGTGTTTTGTGTGTTTCCAAGTAAGGTTTAGAAGTGGTATAATTTTAGATAATGAAGGTCAAACATTCACACATAGTTATATTATATCTTGCTATACAACAAGAACATGTAAACAATCCGGTCAGTTGAAGGAATTGCAGACTGGGCTCAAATCCCAGCTTCACTTCCTAATCCAAGTGTGTGATGCTGGGCAAGTTATTTAATCTCATAGTGTCTAACCTGTCAAAATGTTGCGATCCTCATTGTCAGCTTCTATCAGTGATTTAGTTTTCAGAGTATGCTCTTCAAAAAAGCTGCACTCATGTTTAACTGTTTATTATATTTATTTAATGTTTTAATAATTGTAAAGTGACAAAAGACCAGGCCCATAGTGATCAGGGCACAAAACAAACAAAACCAACAAAGAGCACGCAATTATCCAAGGACAAAAAGAGTAAGAAATCAGGAAACTCAGGAGAAAGCCAACGTTTTCAGGGACCGTTTAAAGATGTTCAATGAGGGAGTGCTCCCGACATCAGGAGGCTTTGAATTCCATAAACTGGGTGCTGCAGAGAAGTATGCACCTCAACTGACCAGAGCCAGTTTTTTCCTGGTGACCAATAGTAGGATGGAATTGTTTGATTGCAAAGTCCTGCAATTGGCGAGCCTTGACAGGCTTTTAGACAAATAATCTGGGCTTGTGCCAAACAGACAATTATCAGGAGCCAATATGTGATCCTAGTATCAATTGGAAGCCAGTGCAAATCCCTTCTGGCTTGTGACACATGTTCATGCCTGTCTAAACCTTCCACTGCCCGTACCACGCTATTTTGAAGGACCTGAAGCCTGGCGATATCTCCCTACCAATGCCATACAGAAGACTGCTGCAATAATCTAGCTTGCTGCCAATAATGGCCCTTGCAATGGTGACACAGTTCTTTTTAGTGGCAAACGGCCGTAACTCTGATAACAATTTGAGGTAGTATGCCACATTAGACACAAGATTGTTTGCCTACGCTCTCATGTTCATGTGTTGATTGAACTAAACTCCCAATGTTTTCACCTTAGGTAGGGTTTCTGTCTTACAGCCTGCAATAACGACCAAGCAGTCTAAGGCAATCCTAAATTCCGTCGCCACCGCACAACGCCCTCGGCTATACTCTGGCCCTCCCACATGCTCATGCTGGGGCCACTTACTGGAGCACCATTGTTCCTTTACACTGCCTCTAGAGATACAAGTTGTGCTCCTTTACTCTGTTACCCCGATCATGGGCAGTTCCTGTTGGGTTGGCCCTTATGCGGGGATGAAGATCCCTCTCTTTTCAACTGACGGGCCATCCTCCCCTGGCCCCTGGATAACTCCTATTGAGCAAAGCTGGGGATAACTCCTATTGAGCAAAGCCCTGGATAACTCCTATTGAGCAAAGCTGGGGAAGAGCGTCTTTACCTTTGTACCTCTTTATCACGCCCAGGGCAACCTCATGTTGGGGCACAGCTCCCCTTGCTCCTTGCACATCAGTTACATATGTACAACAGCTCGGCCACTTCTCTGCCAGCCACTCTCACTCTTCTTCTGGGGCTAGAACGTCACACTGCAGTGCCCTGGGACTTGCACACTGCACCTGGGGTTTCTTCTGCCCTGGCCCTTCTGCTGTGCTCAAGGGCCAGGGCACAAAATCCCCTTATACTCTGCCCTGGGTGATGAGACTTACTTCTGGGGGGCGTTGATCCTCTCTCTTCCTGCTGAACCCCCTCCCCCCCGCAGAAGCCTAGTCTCTTAAAACGTCTCTCTTTCACCTTCACAGGTTCATTTCTTGTCCTCTAGAAGACCATCCTCATCGCCAGTGTCGAAAAGCGGATTACTTGGACACATCTATATGGTTCCACCGGTAAGCTTTATTCTAGTTACATCTTAAGATGATACAGTGAACCATGGGTCCCATCAGCTAGGCTTCTCCAAATGCTAACTCCTGGAACCTTCACACACTTTCTGCTTGCTGGCTGCCTGTCTGCGCCTGATCCAACCGACTCGCGTTCGACGCTTGTCCGAGAGAAGCAGGACAAGCGTGCATGCAATGGGACTCACTGGGAAGAATAAAACATATATATATGCTGCTTACAAACATGACTGTGTGCGAACCTGCGCGGTACTGGGCTAAACGGACAGACAGCACCACCGTCCACCTGGGTACTGCCCTCTTACCTGCAATTTCCGTCCCCTCTGCTTATTGGTGGGTGGGGATGGGTGGCTGAAAATGAGAACCGTCATACCCGCCAGCCATGCGCCACACAGAACCAGAACGCACCATCTCTTAGGAGGGAGAGAAGTCCTGTTCTGGGGGCAAATATGGTGAATAAAGAATTCATACTTCCAGAGTCGCCAATTAGCACATCTCTGCATTTGTCATGGTGAGCTTGCGCCACACAGAACCAGAACGCACCATATCTTAGGTTTGAGAAAAATACTGTGCTTCGGTTCATTTCAGAACATCTCTGCACGCGCCGTGCCAAATGAAGCCTCTTTCTAAAAGTTAAAAGGATGTCTAGCTGCATTCCATTATACTGACAAATACGATTTCAGCGCCTGGTGACCATGCAAATGGCTGTGGCGCAGTGCGTGATATAAGTACCAATAATATATTACCAATAATATATTAGGACATGTCATACTACATATGTATGCGGATAGTGATCGCGATAGATAGGCCGAGCTCTCGTGAGCCCAACAGTACAGAGAGAGACGAGTAAAGCTCTAGACTGTGTCAGGTACATACACATTAGAGAGTAGGAGGAAAACTGGCTAGCTATTGCCAATGATATCAATGTTGGTGTGTCTACATTTAAAGGGGAGATTAATACAAGGGATGGTGAAGTCTACCACATTAACCCACAAGCCCTTGCTGTACCTAAAGGGTTAAGTGAGTGAGATTAACCCTACCTGTACAGGGCGTGCAATGACCAATAGCCCCTGCTCTGCTGATGTGGACGGAACCGATGCGGGGGCACACCTGTGCATTTCGTGACCCGCCGAGGAAAGGGCCAACACCCCGAGGCTGGAAACAAAGTGCTGAGTGACGTCCTCTGCGCCACAACATCTTACACCCTGAATGACTAATACTGCCTGGTTTGGGAAAGGGATACACCTGAGAGGCAGTGTGGACAGAAGGGGACATTTACTGGGAGAATAATGTGTCAGAGTGTTATTTTGTGCATCCCTCCCTTGCCTTGAAGCACTTTGAAACACATTGTGTATAGGCGCTATATAAATAAACGATCATATCATAACAGTCATTCCTGCATTCACACACAAACCTTCTCTCAGGCACACCAACATTCACTCAGCATTATCATGCATCTGCATTCACCCCAACACAATACAACACTGACCACACAATCTCAGAGTCACTTCCTCCAGTCTTCAAAATGGTGGACCAGGTTTTTAAACCTTTGGACTCTGCCAAGGAAGGGAGTCAGACAACCAATCAAAAAGGGGAGACAAATGAGTGGTGGCATAGTGGTTTCTTAAAGCAAGAATGGAAAGAATAATTGCTGGTAGAAGTGTGTTTCAGTAATCTCATAAAATATAGGAAGGTGACTACTGCCAAAGGACAAGACTATGTGTGGCCAAGAAAGCAAAGGAATGCTGTGTATCTGTAGTCAAGGAACATGCTGAGTACTATACGCGTGCTGGGGGTTATATCCCAGAGACACTGGCCTTGAGCTAAGAAGTGAGTCAGGGGCTGTCACTCTGAAACTGTGTATATTAGAGAAGGGACTCAGAAAGCGTCTTTAGGGAGGCCACAGGTTCACCTTGTACTGACCATGTGCATTATGCAACTGATGCAACATTATCTCAGCCATGCCACCTCCCCTCTCAGTGCTGCACCGCACTGTGCCAATGGAACGTTTCAGCATAGAGTATGGTATACATCATGCCGCAGCCCACTATGTAAAGATACTGGGCACTTCCTAAATGCCATTCCGTGGCACGCAGGTGAGTAGATGTGTTTTCTGAAATACACATCCAATGCGAATGCCATAAAGGCTGCCATCAATCTACAGTATATGCCCCTTTCCCTCAAGTAGCTGCGTCATTAGATTGTGCCCGTGTCCCATATATTCTGCCCTGAGCTTAGAAGCATGCTTTCAGAATTCGCACAATGTAGTACACCATACACATGACACCAATTCCATTAAAACACATTGGGCTTCATTACGAGTGTTGCGGTAAGGCAACAACAGTGCTGGTAGTGCTACCGGCGCCGTTTTTACCTCGCCGCAACATTCCGAGTTTGCTCGCGGGTGCTGCTCTGTACGCCTGGTGCCTCTCTGGACCAATGCTGCCATCCTCCCCATTCCCATTGAACCCTATGGGGGCTCAAATGGGGATGGGGAATTACCGGGCCCTCCAAGGTAGGAATGGCCTGGTAAGACCCAGACCCGAGGTTGGGGTAGCCATGCCCTTAGAAAGGGCATGGCTACCTCCAAACTCATAATGAGGCACATTGGGCCTCATTACCACAGTGGCGGCCACGGTAAGGCACCGTTCATACCGGGCCGCCACATTACGAGTGCAGCTCGTGGCACCCGCGAGCAGAACAGGACGGTAGCAACAGTACCGTTATGAACGGTACCACTGCCACCATCCTCCCCATTCCCATTGATCCCTATGGGGGCTCAAATGGGAATGGGGACGTACCGGCTCCTGGTCCCGCGAAAGGGAATTATCGTGCCCTCCAAGGTCGGAATGGCCCAGTAAGTCTCCTTTTGCAGGTCCCGAAGCCGGACCCGAGGTTGGGGGTAGCCATGCTACCTCCAAAGTCGTAAGGAGGCACATTGATTTGAACGTGAATTTGCCTCCAATATCAAAGCAAGGTTTTTCTACAGCATCGTATATATCACAGGGAGCAGTCTGCCAAGCGCATGGTGCATTTGCGTAGTCCACACAATGCACCCCCAAGTGTAGGCAGGAGCTGTTAATGGTCTGAACCCTGTAGTACATAGGGGCTTGTAGGGGACCTAGCTTTGTTTCGTCGATTGACATCTCATCATAGTGCATTTCTTGTGGAGAGCGTAGGTGGTGCTGAGGGCCATCATGTCCTGTGAGTTGCGGTTCTGTGTGAAAAAACGGGAAGAAAAATACATATTTGACTGCACAATGTTGTATTTTATTCATATTTTTGCTGTGCCGTTTTTACTCAGTTTTATTCAGTGGCCAACCAGTGACACCGCAAAATGCAATGGAACATTCCACTAACAGACTACTACATAATGGCGTGAAGTCTAGAAACCCCACTCGAGCCCCGTTGTGCCGTCATCAGATCGCCATTCTTTTTCATGATCAGGGCACATGCCCTTCACTTTTGTTAAATTAAACAATGTGAAACGTACAGCAGCACTAGGATAAACAGAAGTTGCAACTGTTCGGTTGCATATCAAACATGTTCACAGATTGTCAGGCCGATTCATGGAATAATTAGCGCGGCGCAAGTGGCCAAAAATGTGCGATTCGCAGTGGAATAGCGAAAATCGCAGTGCAAGTGCGAAAATCGCACGAAAAGCAGCGCACATCGATTCATGGAAGGCCGTGCACGAGAAAACCATCGATGTGCGCTAAAAAAGTGCGCGGCGCATGTTGGCGCACAGGCCATCTAACGGCGTGCGCCAGGTCACAGCGAAAATCGCACAGGCCACAGCGAAAATCACACATAGCGCGGCGCACACAACAAAAGTAGGCGGAACACGGGGCGTAACACTCGGAATGGGGAACAACTTGCCAAAATGTGGGCGTCACGGGGGAAGTACAGGGTGCAAGTGCGCGGAACGCCCATACGCTCGCCTACAACACGTATTCATGGAATCGAATAGGGCAAAAAAGCGTACGGTCAAACCAGCGCACAGGCACAAACACGACCGCCACAAGAAAGCAGGCGGTAACGTCTCGGCGCCTGTAATAAATGTGCGCCAAAAGGTGCGCCAACAAATAGCACCTATATACAGCCATGATGAATGTCCTATACTGTGGCCCTCCAGGACAAATGACGTGCAAAGGGGTACCCACAAACACGGACACCCGCTGACTGAAAAATAATGTGTGCGTGTATTCCGGGGTGCGCTGGAACTTTCACACGCAATTTGGCTGGGTACGTGGATCTCAGGGGTGCGCGGGAAGTCCCACACGCGATTTGGCTGGGTACGTGGATCTCAGGGGTGCGCGGGAAGTCCCACACGCGATTTGGCAGGGTACGTGGATTTCAGGGGTGCGCGGGAAGTTCCACACGCGATTTGGCCGGGTACGTGCGCGGGAATTTACACACGCGACTTGGCTGGGTACGTGGATCTCAGGGGTGCGCGGGAAGTCTCACACGCGATTTGGCAGGGTACGTGTATTTCAGGGGTGCGCGGGAAGTTCCACACGCAATTTGGCCGGGTACGTGCGCGGGAATTCACACACGCGATTTGGCTGGGTACGTGGATCTCAGGGGTGCGTGGGAAGTCTCACACGCGATTTGGCAGGGTACGTGGATTTCAGGGGTGCGCGGGAAGTTTCACACGCGATTTGGCCGGGTACGTGCGCGGGAATTCACACACGCGATTTGGCTGGGTACGTGGATCTCAGGGGTGCGTGGGAAGTCTCACACGCGATTTGGCAGGGTACGTGGAATTCAGGGGTGCGCGGGAAGTTCCACACGCGATTTGGCCGTGTACGTGCGCGGGAATTTACACACGTGATTTGGCTGGGTACGTGGATCTCAGGGGTGCGCGGGAAGTCTCACACGCGATTTGGCAGGTTACGTGGAATTCAGGGGTGCGCGGGAAGTTCCACACGTGATTTGGCCGGGTACGTGCGCGGGAATTTACACACGCGACTTGGCTGGGTACGTGGATCTCAGGGGTGCGCGGGAAGTCCCACACGCGATTTGGCAGGGTACATGGATTTCAGGGGTGCGCGGGAAGTTCCACACGCGATTTGGCCGGGTACGTGCGCGGGAATTTACACACGCGATTTGGCTGGGTACGTGTATTTCAGGATGCCTGATGATTTTGGCACATCCTCCATCTGCTGGGGTACAGTTGCTGTGGTGTCCACCCCTGCTGGACCTCAGACTCCCGACTGTGGCAGGGATGGGATCCCCACCGAGCTGGCTGCATTGGTCAGGGCAGGTCCACAGGGGGCCCTGGTGGCATCTGGGCCGGAAGACGGCAAGGAGAACGACCGAGTATAGCCTCCACAGAGGAGGAGAGGGCCGCCAGATTGGCCGACAGGAAACAGGAAACCCCCGAACATGGAAGATCCCAATTGGGCCACGTCGGCACGGTGCTCTTCGTGATGATGTGCGTGCTCCTCCCGGGAAGCACGCACGTCATCACGAATTGCACCCGCACGCATCGCGACCCCAATCAGGACCTTCTCCATACGGACACGGGTCCCCTCGTCCGCAGGTGGAGGGGAGTCAGGTGACATGGACATCCCCTCTACCTGCGGACGGGCCTGGGACGGGGCATCCCTGCTGGTGCATGGTGGTGCACTCACAGGGTCAGGGACAGCGACATGCACAGGCCCCTCCACGGTGACCTGTGCTGCCTCCTGCCCCTGCCCCTGGACTGCACCACTTGCACCAGCAGGGATGCCCCCACCAGGCCCCATGTGTGCCTCAGTGGCGGCCTCCTCCTCCTCTGTGGAAACCACCAACCTGGATGGCTCCTCACCGTCTTCCGCCGTAGCAGGCCCCTGTGGGGGCTCACCCACCGCTTCCGCTGCAGCCGTGGGGGCATCCCCGCCGCCTTGCTCCACAGCGCCGTCTCTGCCCTCTTCTTCACTAGCCGCTACGTAGAGGGAGACATAGAACACAAGCATCAGGGTACTGTTCAATGGTCCCCTAGACAGGAAGCAATAGCTGATGAGTACCACTGTCAAAGTACACTTCCATCATGTCCCTCCACAACACATGGGTCAGTCCAGGCAAAACACACACAGTAACAGGCATGGTGCATGCCATGGACATTTCCATACATGTCCAATGGACTCTTGAAACATACAATGATATGGAACTCACATGCATCATGGGTCATGCCTATCACATGCACACACTTCACCTCAGTCACATCCATCTGGCCTCATACACCCCAAACACAGCGGATACAAGGGTAACTAGGCTGCATCAGTGAATCTGTGCATTGTCACACACATGTGTCATGCATCCATGGCATTCACAAGTCACAGACACGCAGGTCAGGCACACAGACATGGCTACCATATATGTACCTGGCATCAGCACCCATCCCTCACCCCCACCCATGTCCAGGAACAGAGACTGGCATGCTCTCATGTGTAAAATCTGCATAGGGATCCCCATGTGGCATTTAAACACATGCAACAACCATGTGGTTCACACATCACTGGTCGCACATGCATTACCATGATGTCCCTGCACCCATACATGCATACATTGCCTATGTCACACCTACAGGCAAGTATCAGACAACCAGCACACCGCAACATGCCCTGTCTCACACAGCAATGCTTGGACACTTACCGCTCAACTCCAGACGGGTCTCCCTCTCAAGGATCTGGGCGTGGAGCGCTGGGCGTACGCGTTCCAGGACCCTCATCTGGATGGAACTCATGCGGCCCCGGACCCCCTCCACGAGGCGCCCGGCCTTCACGAGGGTCCTGGACCTCAAGTCCTCCCAGCGCTTCTTGATCTTCTGGACGTCGCGGGTTGCCACCCACTCCGCGTTGATGGCAACCACATAGTCGGCCCAGATCCTCTCCCGTCCTTCCTTGCTGGCGCGGGACGATCCAAAGAGGGCATCATACTGCCCCAGGACATGCTCCACCAGGACACCAACTTCGGTGGCAGTGAAGCTGGTGCCCCTCTGCCCCTCTGGCCTGGGGTTGCCACTGGTGCCAGATGAGGAAGTGCCCGACATGGCAACCCCAGAGGCAGGAGTGGGTGGGCAACTGGGTCCTGGGGCTGTTATCCCAGTCGGGAGTCTTCTGTTCCAGCAGGGGTGGACACAGCAACTGGACCCCTGCATATGGCTGATGTGCAGGCACCAAATGGCAGGGCACGGTGGCAGCAGGCAGGCAGGCAGGCAGCAGCAGCAGATGGCACGTGGGAGGCTGCTCGGGGCACTGGGGGGCAGTAATTCGGCCTTCTGGGCAGGAGCGTGGTCTTCCGTGTGTTTTTGCGTGGCCAGCTTGATATGGAGTGATTTGGCACGTGAAAATCCTGCACGTCAGCGTGAAATTCGAGGAAAGGCCCTTAGCGCGTAAGCACGTCAGCACGCATATGCGATTCTATTGGACCAAAGGCCCTCAGCGCGTAAGCGCGTCTGTGACGTGACCCGCACGGGTGTTTCCCTCATAGCACGTGATGACGGAGCACACGTGGAAAGACTGCACGTCAGAGTGTCATCGCGTGTAATTGGACAAAAGTGCGCGTACACGCGATTGGCCTATGTACGTGTATTTCAGGGGTGCGTGGGCACTTACACACGCGAGTACATCAGCGCATGTGTATACCGGGGTGCGCGGGAATTTCCACACGCTATTGGCCTGGGTACTGGATTTCAGGGGTGCGCGGGAAGTTTCACACGCGAGTACATCAGCGCACGTGTATACCGGGGTGCGCGGGAATTTCCACACGCTATTGACCTGGGTACTGGATTTCAGGGGTGCGCGGGAAGTTTCACACGCTCGCCTACAACACGCGCAAAGTAACACGTACGCCAGTAGGAAGCAGGCATACGTCGACCCGCGACGCATACATTTGCGCGCAATAACAAGCTCAGACGCCAGGATGAATATACCGTTCCTAGCAGCAGTGGCCGTGGGGTACCAAAGGAGGAGGAGGATAGTCAGGGCCAGAATATTCACACCCAGAACCAGCCTTTTCGGGATGCCTGATGACCAGGTGTATGGGAGGTACAGGTTTCCACCACACATAATACTGGATCTGGTGAGTGAGTGGGAGGATGACCTCACATCACCCACCCTGTGCTCCCAAGCACTCAGCCCCCTGGAGAAGGTCCTCAATGTACTGCACTTCTTAGCCACTGGATCATTTCAGCGGACAAGTGCCATAGTGGGTGGGGTGTCACAGGCCACGCAGTCACGCTGCCTACACCAGGTCTTGAACATCATCACTGCACGCCCATCAGTCCGCAGGCACATATACCTGCCCAGAACACCTGCAGAAAGGCATGCTGCCGCCCTGGATTTTTACGGTGTGGCACAATTCCCCAAAGTGCTAGGTGCCATCGACTGCACCCATGTGGCTCTACGTCCCCCCAGGGCATCTGAGCACATCTATAGGAACCGCAAGCACTGGCATTCCATCAACCTGCAGGTAGTATGTAATGCCAAGGGAATCATCACCTCAGTATATGCCAACTATCCCGGGTCCACCCACGACAGCTTCATTTACCGAATGTCCACCCTAAACCGGGACCTAGAAGCTGGGCGGCATGGCGATACATGGCTGCATGGTGAGTATGAATGCCACTGCACATGCATGCATGTCAGATACTGAGCAAGGTCACAACCCCACCAATGATACCAATCACCACCTCCACAGGGGACAGTGCCTACCCTCTCAGCCCCCACATGATGACGCCAATTCGGAACCTCACCACGCCACCCGAGGTAAGATATAACACAGCCCACATTGCAACCCGGGGCATAGTGGAGCGCACATTCGGAGTGCTTAAGTCACGCTTTCGCTCCCTTGACCGTTCTGGCGGGCAGCTGTTATACGCTCCCCCAGTAGTGTGCAGGATCATAGTGGCAGCATGCGTCCTGCACAACGTTGCAACACGCCGGGACCTGGCCGTGGACATGGTGGTGGCCCCACATCCCCAACCACATGCACGGCCGCTGCGCATGGGAGGGGAAAGGGCACGGGGGGAGGCAGCCCATACACAGCTAGTGGCTAATTACTTCACATAGAAATCACACCCCTGTCGAGTGCACACTGCCCTGGCACATACCATCTGACAATCAATGATGACTCAACCTGACACTGATCCTGAATGTCTGGAGAATCAACCGTCAAAACCATATCAGCCTGAGATTGTTCACCTGGAAGTGTTACAATGTGTGCATCCCTACCTACACAGACACCACCAATGCAGTTTCGTGAAAAAACGCATTCAAGCAGCTAAAATGAATACCCACTTGCAAAATGCAACATGAGGACAGTGCCATGTCACCCAACCCATCCCCAGCACCGCCACACGACACACCGTGCCATGTCATGCTATGTGCAGGTAAACAAAGTAATCCCCACAACATGACACAAGTGTCACAATGTACAATGTCCCTAATTGAAACTCGCGAAACCTGAAATGCTCACAGTAATGCAGGACCAACAACACACTTGAGCAGGTATTTAGCAATATCACTTATCAGCCACTGACCCTCAAAACTACCATTAACATGACATTACGAATGTAAGGAATTAGTAGTCTCACCACCTGGAAATGCCTGCACTCCCACCACTTCCAACTGTACAGTGTTGCCGCCATGTAGAGTTGTAGGTGCACTGCTGCCAACATGGACCCCATCTCCAAAGTACAGGGCCTTGTGTAGACATGAGGAAAGGACCTGCAAATTAGGAGGTAGACACGGATGATGAGTTACACATCAATGCAACATGCAGTGTACAACACAACAGCAATATGCACTAGGAATGTATACACAGTATTGACTAGACTACCCACACATGTAGTGGGAGTCCAATGTCACCATGTACGTCAATGTCACTTGGGCACACCCTTTGCAAGCCCATGGAAACCGGAAGCAGGAGGGGTGTGTGTGACAAAAACCCAAGCATCTGAACCAAATACATGACAAGCCTGCATGTGTCCAGCCACAATGCAGCGTATGCCCACAGGAGCCACGGAAGGCAACACATTGTCCCAAAAAAAAAAAAAAAGAAAGAAAAAAAATAAAGAAAAAATCAAAAATGGCCCTTGATGGGCCCGGGGGGGGTTGGGGAGGCCACCCAGGAGGTCCAAGGACAGGGTGCACACCAAAACCCACATGTGTGGATCTTGGGAAAAAAAAATACCTCCATGGGCTCATGGCCCACACGGCTACCCTATTGTGAGAGTATCACTGCTGTCGCTATTATCACCCTGTGCAGCTGCATCCGGAGGTGGTTGCACTATGGGAGGCAGCCCACGCAAGGCCCTAGTCTGTTCCTCCATGGCTGCAAGCATGCGGGTGTGGTAGGTCTCGTTCTGGAGGATGAGTGTGCGGAGGTCCCCATGCAACAACTCACGGGATGCCTGGACCTCCGCCCTAGTTGCCTGCATCTCAGCTGAGAGCGTACGGGTGAGACGCTCCAGCTGCTGTTCTGTCCTTCGGTTTGTTGAAGCCTCAAGCACAACAAGAGTCGTCCTGAGGTGAAGGAGCTCCTGCCTCAGGGCTTCCCTGTGGCCCTGGGACTCTATGGAGATGGCTTCCTGCAGAGTCGCCAGTGCCGCCCGCCTCTCCCTGTTGGACGCCAACATGTCCTCCCTGTGTGACTGGCAGATGGAGTCGGTTGCCTGCTGTAGTCGCTCCATCAGCCTTTCGGGGGGGACAATGGAAGTGGCCACCCTATCCATGGCCTGAGCCATCATCTCTGATGATGCTGCCTGTTGGGTTGCCATACCGTAAATGGATTGCTCCCATGCGGTATTGCCAGGTGGCGTACGGCCACCACGTCGGCGGGCACCACACCTGTCTGGGGCAAGGCGAACTGCGCCTTGCTGTGCCGGCACTGCCTGAGGCTGCAGGACTGCATTCCCCCTCTGATCTGCTGGCCCAGGAACAGGATCAGATGTCGCAGAGTGTGACCCTGCATCCGTAACCACCAAAGGCGTAGCTGCCAACACTGACATCCCCATTGAGGGTTCTGACCCTGGTGCAGGTGGGTGGGACAGAACAGAATCCCTCCCAGGAACACTCACCTTTCTACGGCACGTAGGTCTCATCATCCGAATCAACACCTGAGTACAGCTCGGGGGAGGTGCAGCCAGAGACACCCCTTGAGAACACAACCTGCAGCAGTTGTGGGTTCTCACCCACCACCACACCACGTCCCTCACTGGTGGTCGGTTGGCCCTCGGACCCCTCCTGGGTCTGCACCATCTCCACAACCCCAGCAGTATCAGGTGCGTCTTCCCCTGCAAAGACATAAAAGAAAACAAATGGAAACAGGCATTAGCACCATGGCACACAATGAGGGCTGAGAAGCAAGAGAACCAGTACTTGATTGACACATGTCCCACATGACTAAAACCCTCCCATGCATGCACCCTCACTGCATATGAAGGGCAGGCAAATGGCACACACTGATGACACCAAGATGGAAGATGAACACATTTTCTGCATGCTGCCTGGCAGTGGCATCACACATTGGCCTGTGATTGCCAGGTGAAATACACATGCCATCACACAGATGGCATGTACCATTGCTATTGAGTGAAGATGGAGAGGAGGGCAGCACTTATTCATTAAGTCCAGTTCCCGCATGTAATATCTTTTCTAATTCAAACAGGTCTGATTTTTCACCTGGAGCTGCCAGTCCAAAATGGTCCGATTGCACAGGGACATGTGTGAACAAATGATATCCAGGTAACAAAGTCACTCCACTTTACCATAGCCATGTCAGACATGTGACTACAGGACTGAGAAATGCCTAATAAAAGTGGTGGAATGCAAACAATCTGCCTGAATGAACAGAGAAAAATAAGCAACAATGTTGTGGCAAGGTGACACTTCAAGGGCAACTGGCGTGCTGTTGGGCTAGATGTCTACTGTTGGCAGAAGGGATACTGCTATGGCCAAATGCTGCTGCGCAGAATGTATTGCATGAAGCACATGGGTGACCCAAACGACTCAGGCGCACACACCCTCACCTGGCACACAAACAGAAGCCCTCACACACACACCATGCACATGGATGACACACACATGCATGTGCACTCACCGGACAATGCCTCATAATCAGGCAGATCTCCCACGCCTTGGATCTGTTCCTCCGTGACGTAGGTCCCAGCGACTGACTCATGTGGAGTGAGTTCCATGTCTTCTACTGGGGACCCACCTCCAGTCACTAGAGTTGCGGCATGACTTGAGGCCAGCTTATTCTTTGCCCTACGCTTTAGGTCATTCCAGCGCTTATAGCAATCATTGGCTGTGTGCCTCACGATTCCAAGGGCACTTACGATGTCCGCGACGGTCTGCCAGTGTGCCTGGCGTTGTGCAGGTGTGGTCTTGGATCCTGCAACAATGACCATCTCGTTATCATGTGCGGACACATACTCGACAAGTGCATTCAGTTCGGCATCCGTGAAGCTGGGCTTCCTCGACGGGCCGGACTGTGTAGCCGTGTCTGGGGCATCAGCCTGTGCCGGACGAGCACTCTTCCTCTACCGCTTGGAAGGTGGTGGTGATCCTGAGTGTCCTGCGCCGCTCTGGACACTAGGGACAGGAGCCCTGGTGGACTCTGTATCAGGAGTGTGGGATTGCACACTCAGCATGGGAGTTGGTGCAGGCATTGGCTCAAGTGTAATGGTGTCAGGGGGAATGTCAGCAGGATGGACTAGGACCGACACTGTCCTGGCTGGGTGTGTGAGAGCTGGGGTGGATGGAGCCGCAGCTGCCCCTGCAGCCTCTCCACCCTGCCTACTTGGGGCAGCAGATGACCTTGCTGCCCCTGATCCACGTGGCCTGATGACATCAACGTGCACCAGCGCACGTGTCATAGGCCTGCTGACCTGGAAGTCAGCCATGGAGTCAGCCAGGTCTGGTGCCACAATGGGCTGGTCCAACAAGGGCTGAGCATGGATGGTGTCAGCCACATCAGCCTCAACCAGGGGGGGGGGGATTATGGGTGCCCTTGACTGGTCCTCCACACATGGGGGGACAGGGTCACCCTGCAAGTAACGACCATGTCCCCTACCGGATCCACCACGGCCACCACTTGTGGCTCGTCCACCTTTGCCACCCTTACGGAATCCTCGCCTCCCAACCATGGCACTGATGTTAATGTGCGTATGGGAGTGGCTGTAAACTATCGTCCTGGGCAATTGGGGGTCAAAGGGGTTGGGTACCAGATGGTAATTTTACCCTAGTGCTCTAGCAAGGCTGAATGTGACCCCTGGGGAAAGATGACGGGTCACGCAACGCACAGGAAGCCCAAAAAAGGGAGATGACGTGCACGCAACCCCTCCTAGACCACGTGTGCGGAAAAAAAAACCTACACTACGCTGTGGCACCCAGTAACACAAGAATGAACGTATGCGTGTCACACGCAGCCTAGAATGACCTCTGAAGGGGTAGGCTACACACGGGGCAAGCACAGATGTTAGATACGTGCATGACTCACCGTCTGCCAGGAAAAAGAGCATGAAAAAGAAACGCGTTTGGTTGGCAACACCCCCGCCAAAAGAAGATTTGTATGCTGTCTGAGGAGACAGGACAACAGTAGTAGGGAACACTGTTTGAGGGAACAGGCCCAGGAAAACCAGAAAAAGAGAAAAAAGAGAAAAAGCTGTCAGAGATAACAGGGAGTACGAACTTGAAACGCTGTGAAGTAAATCGCGTGTGAAACGACAAGAAGTACAGAATTTACCCACTCGCTCTCCACGAAAAGCACGTACAAGGAAATGGTGTTCTACACGTACCTTTTATGCAGGCCCACACGTCCAGCGTCACTTCCGCATGTACGCGCTAGGGCCATTTCCACCAATTACAGCTTTGTCACTTCCGCGTGTACCCGCTGTATCCACCAATTACACGCTTTGTCACTTCCGCGTGTACGCGCTTTTTCCACCATTTACACGCTTTGTCACTTCCGCGTGTACGCGCTATTTCCACCAATTACACGCTTTGTCACTTCCGTGTGTACGCGCTATTTCCACCAATTACACGCTTTGTCACTTCCGCGTGTACGCGCTATTTCCACCAATTACACGCTTTGACACTGGGACGTGTCTTTCATTTTTTTAACACGCAACATTTCAAACGTGTGCCATATTCAACGTGCACGTGACTTCATAGACCCGCATACGCTGGTGGCCTTTGGGCCAATGAATGTACAGACGTGTGCTGACGCGCTTACGCGCTAAGGGCCTTTCCTCGAATTACACGCAGACGTGCAGGATTTTCACGTGCAAAATCACTCCGTATCAAGCTGGCCACGCGTTCACACACGGAAGACCACGCTCCTGCCCAGAAGGCCAAATTACTGCCCCCCAGAGCCCTGAGCACGCTCCCACCTGCCATCTGCTGCTGCCTGACTGCCTGCTGCCCACGTGCCCTGCCATTTGCTGCCTGCACATCAGCCAGGGGTGCTGTTGCTGTGACCACCCCTGCTGGAACCGAAGACTCCCGACTGCTTTTCCATCGCCCCACAGCCCAGCCCCAGGACCCAGTTGACCACCCACTCCTGCCTCTGGGGTTGCCATGTCGGGCACTGCAACATCTGGCACCAGTGGCAACCCCCGGCCAAGGAGGCAGAGGGGCACCAGCTTCACTGCCACCGAAGTTGGTGTCCTGGTGGAGCATGTCCTGGGGCAGTATGAAGCCCTCTTCGGAAGGTTGCGCGCCGACAAGGAAGGACGGACTCGGATCTGGATGGACATCGTGACTGCCATCAACGCGGAGGAGGTGGCAGTCCGCGACTACGAACGTGTCAGGAAGCGCTGGGAGGACTTCAGGTCCAGGACCCTCAACAAGGCATGGCGCCTCCTGAGGGCAGCAGATGCTAAGGGGCGCCGGGGCCACTTGTTGGAAGATCAGATGAGGGTCCTGGAACGCATATCCCCAGCGCTCCACGTCCAGGTCCTTGAGAGGCAGACCCGCCTGGAGTCGAGCGGTAAGTGTACATGCATACTGATTGTAAGCTGTGCGTGTGGTGTGCCAGGAGTCTGCAGGTTGAACATGTATTTTTATGTGGGCAAGTAGGGGGGGGTGTACAGGGCCGTGAGGGTGACACATGCGAGGGGTCTCATGTGTGACACATGGATGGTGCTTGTGTGTCTGGGCTTGCATGGCACAGGATGTGGAGGAATGATTGTCAGGTGTGACATGGATGTCGATCGGAACACTGCGACAGTTGGAGGAGGTGTACACATGCATGCAAGTTTGGTGGTGTGTGTGCATGTGTAGTGTACTCCCTATGTTGCATATGATGTGTGGATGACCTTTGGCTGCTCATGCTGTTGTATGTGAATGGATGGTGCTGGCTGTTGCAATATGCCTGTGGTATGGCTCATGTGTGCAAGTTGAAATGACATGTGTGTTGGGTATTGTGATGCCATGTCTGAGGTTTACCAATGCCACTCATGTATGACTGTCATGTGTGTATGAGTCCATTGGACAGTGCCCTGATGCCTGTGTTTTCTTTCTCCCTGTCTGCAGCGTCAACTGATGAAGAGGGCGGAGAAGGTGCTGTGGAGCACAGCAGCAGGGGTCGCACCACCAGCCGGAGACGCAAGGCCCGGATCCCCTCCCAGGTTCTGATCTCGTCGGGGAGTGAGGAGTCCGGTGCCGTGTCCCAGGCCGCAGCTGCCGAGGGGAGGTCCAAGAGGTGGAGGTTGGAGTTGGACTCCTCGGCAGCAGAAGGGGCAGCTGGGACCCCACAGGGCCCAACGGAGGAAGATGGCACAGAGTCATCCAGGTTGGTGGGGGGTTTGGAGGAGGAGGAGGCCATGCAAGCGACAGAGGCGGGGTCTGGAGGTGGGGATTCCACTGGTGCTAGTGGTGCAGTGCAGGATCTGGGACAGGAGGCAGCACAGGCCACCGCGGAGGTGCCTGTGTGCAATCCTGTCCCTGCTCCTGTCACTGCATCATCTTGCACCAGCGGGGATGCCTACCTCCACACCCGTTCTCAGGGAGGGGATTGGCTTACAACACCTGGCCTTCCTCTCCCTGCGGATGTGGCTATCCTGCACCAGGTTGAGCCTGTCCAGGGTGGGGTGGCGTTGCGTCAACGGGCCATCGAGCTGACCTGCAGTCTTTTCATGATGAGTCTGCACGGCTTCTTGCATGGCTCGTTGACTGCGTTGACCCACTGGGACAGCTCACCAGGGCTGGATTCCTCCATTTCCTGGACCTTGTTCCGACCCCCTCCTCCACGGAACCCCCTATGCCCCAGTCGTCCTCCATGCCATCTTCCCACCCATGTGTCACCTGGGTGCCCTGTGGAGCTGCCTCCGACCGTGCGGCCAGGCTGGTGGACAACAGATCCCTGCCACAGTCGGGAGTCGGACGTCCAGCAGGGGTGGCCACATCAACGACTGCACCCCAACTGGAGGAGGATGTGCAGGCACCATCGGACAGGGCACATGGACAGCAGCAGCTGCAGCAGCAGGAGGCTGTAGGTGGGAGCCACGATAGCTTGGGGCCTTCAACATCGGAGGTGCAGGCTTCGGCCGGAGGGCAGGAGGACCCTGGACGGGAAGTGTCTTCCGTGTGGCAGCGGTTGGGCCAGCAGATAGGTGCAGAGCGGCGGCGGGTGGAAGAGGCGGGGCTCACGATGGTCAGGGCGGAGAACTCCATGCGGAGGGCCCTGAGGCGGGCTGAGTGCCTCGAGGCAATCCGCAGGGAGTTGGGGGTGAACATTTCGACCTCCCTGCGGACCCTCGGGCCATGGAACAGGACCGCCTCCGGGACATAGACGAGGAGTTCGATGATGCCCTGGCCCAGAACACCACTAAGTGAGCCGCTGGACTGGCCCGCCGCCATTGTATATAGTTATTTAGTGATAGGTTTCCTTTATAGTTTATTTTTATTTGGAGTCGACGGACACTGCTCCACCTTTTGTATATATTTCCATTTTAAATAGGTTTTTTGGTAGGTTTCATTTCTTCTGTTGGGATGATGGACCCTGAATACTTTGTACATAGTTGGACTTTGGATTTGGATTTTTTTTTTACTATGGATATTTTTTTCCATGGAGCAATGGTTTTCATTTTTTTTTTTCCCTTCATTTCCTTTTTATGGACTAGAACTTTGGAAGAAATTTTTTAGGATTATCATTTATTGATTTTAATTTGAAAAGGGACAGGCAGCTTGATTTTTTTTTTTTTACTTGTGTATTTTGTTTCATTTTGATTGCCATTACTGTTGTTATTAATACATTATTTGGATTTTTTAATTCTTCAATGTGTGGTTTCATCTCATTGTTTTCATGCACGTCATGGTATGGGTTTTCAGGTTCACTTGCAACCATTGTGTGTGTGTGAGACACATGTGTTGATTTACATTGTTTCCATTGGAGTAGTATCATGGGTGCATGTAATACTTGGTTGTGTCTTTGGGCTGTGGTGGCTGGCCATGAGGCCCATGCTTGAGGATTGTCAGGGCCTGTGGGCAGGGGGACATGGGTGGGAGCCTGGTGGAGGGTGTCCCTGCACTGCTGGGGGGTGGGGGGTGGGAGACATGAGTGGGGGCCTGGTGGAGGGTGCCCCTCAGTGCTGGGGGGGTGGGGGGTGGGAGACATGAGTGCGGGCCTGGTGGAGGCTGCCCATGGTGGCTGGGGGGTGGGGTGGGTGGGAGACATGAGTGGGGGCCTGGTGGAGGGTGCCCCTCAGTGCTGGGGGGGTGGGGGGTGGGAGACATGAGTGGGGGCCTGGTGGAGTGTGCCCCTCAGTGCTGGGGGGGTGGGGGGTGGGAGACATGAGTGGGGGCCTGGTGGAGGGTGCCCCTCAGTGCTGGGGGGTGGGGGGTGGGAGACATGAGTGGGGGCCTGGTGGAGGCTGCCCATGGTGGCTGGGGGGTGGGGGTGGTGGTAGACATGAGTGGGGGCCTGGTGGAGGCTGCCCCTGCACTGCTGGGGGGTGGGGGTGGTGGGAGACATGAGTGGGGGCCTGGTGGAGGGTGCCCCTCAGTGCTGGGGGGGGTGGGGGGGGAGACATGAGTGGGGGCCTGGTGGAGGGTGCCCCTCAGTGCTGGGGGGGTGGGGGTGGTGGGAGACATGAGTGGGGGCCTGGTGGAGTGTGCCCCTCAGTGCTGGGGGGGTGGGGGGTGGGAGACATGGGGGGGGGCTGGTGGAGGCTGCCCATGGTAGCTGGGGGGTGGGGATGGTGGGAGACATGAGTGGGGGCCTGGTGGAGGCTGCCCATGGTGGCTGGGGGGTGGGGGTGATAGGGGACATGAGTGGGGGCCTGGTGGAGGCTGCCCCTGCACTGCTGGGGGGTGGGGGTGGTGGTAGACATGAGTGGGGGCCTGGTGGAGGCTGCCCCTGCACTGCTGGGGGGTGGGGGTGGTGGGAGACATGTGTGGGGGCCTGGTGGAGGGTGCCCCTCAGTGCTGGGGGGGTGGGGGTTGGGAGACATGAGTGGGGGCGTAGTGGAGGGTGCCCCTCAGTGCTGGGGGGGGTGGGAGGTGGGAGACATGAGTGGGGGCCTGGTGGAGGCTGCCCATGGTGGCTGGGGGGTGGGGGTGGTGGTAGACATCGGTGTGGGCCTGGTGGAGGCTGCCCCTGGTGGCTGGGGGGTGGGGGTGATAGGGGACATGAGTGGGGGCCTGGTGGAGGGTGCCCCATGACTGCTGGGGGGTGGGGGTGCAAGTGGACATGAGTGGGGGCCTGGTGGAGTTTGCCCCATGACTGCTGGGGGGTGGGGGTGCAAGGGGACATGAGTGGGGGCCTGGTGGAGGGTGCCCCTCAGTGCTGGGGGGCGTGGGGGGTGGGAGACATGAGTGGGGACCTGGTGGAGGATGCCCCTCAGTGCTGGGGGGTGGGGTGGGTGGGAGACGTGAGTGGGGGCCTGGTGGAGGCTGCCCCTCAGTGCTGGGGGGGGTGGGAGACATGAGTGGGGGCCTGGTGGAGGCTGCCCCTGCACTGCTGGGGGGTGGGGGTGGTGAGAGACATGAGTGGGGGCCTGGTGGACGCTGCCCCTGCACTGCTGGGGGGTGGGGGTGGTGGGAGACATGAGTGGGGGCCTGGTGGAGGGTGCCTCTCAGTGCTGGGGGAGTGGAGGGTGGGAGACATGAGTGGGGGCCTGGTGGAGGCTGCCCATGGTGGCTGGGGGGTGGGGGTGGTGGGAGACATGAGTGGGGGACTGGTGGAGGGTGCCCCTCAGTGCTGGGGGGAAGGTGGGGGGTGGGAGACATGAGTGGGGGCCTGGTGGAGGGTGCCCCTCAGTGCTGGGGGGGTGGGGGTGGGAAACATGAGTGGGGGCCTGGTGGAGGCTGCCCCTCAGTTCTGGGGGGTGGGGGACGGGAGACATGAGTGGGGGCCTGGTGGAGGCTGCCCCTGCACTGCTGGGGGGTGGGGTGGGTGGGAGACATGAGTGGGGGCCTGGTGGAGGGTGCCCCTCAGTGCTGTGGGGGGTGGGGGGTGGGAGACATGAGTGGGGGCCTGGTGGAGGGTGCCCCTCAGTGCTGGGGGGGGTGGGAGGTGGGAGACATGAGTAGGGGCCTGGTGGAGGCTGCCCATGGTGGCTGGGGGGTGGGGGTGGTGGTAGACATGGGTGGGAGCCTGGTGGAGGCTGCCCATGGTGGCTGGGGGGTGGGGGTGAGAGGGGACATGAGTGGGGGCCTGGTGGAGGCTGCCCCTGCACTGCTGGGGGGTGGTGGTGGTAGACATGGGTGGGGGCCTGGTGGAGGCTGCCCATGGTGGCTGGGGGGTGGGGGTGGTGGGAGACATGAGTGGGGGCCTGGTGGAGGCTGCCCATGGTGGCTGGGGGGTGGGGGTGATAGGGGACATGAGTGGGGGCCTGGTGGAGGCTGCCCCTGCACTGCTGGGGGGTGGGGGTGGTGGTAGACATGAGTGGGGGCCTGGTGGAGGCTTCCCATGGTGGCTGGGGGGTGGGGGTGGTGGTAGACATGGGTGGGAGCCTGGTGGAGGCTGCCCATGGTGGCTGGGGGGTGGGGGTGATAGGGGACATGAGTGGGGGCCTGGTGGAGGCTGCCCCTGCACTGCTGGGGGGTGGTGGTGGTGGTAGACATGGGTGGGGGCCTGGTGGAGGCTGCCCATGGTGGCTGGGGGGTGGGGGTGGTGGGAGACATGAGTGGGGGCCTGGTGGAGGCTGCCCATGGTGGCTGGGGGGTGGGGGTGCAAGGGGACATGAGTGGGGGCCTGGTGGAGGCTGCCCCTGCACTGCTGGGGGGTGGGGGTGGTGGTAGACATGAGTGGGGGCCTGGTGGAGGCTGCCCCTGCACTGCTGGGGGGTGGGGGTGGTGGGAGACATGAGTGGGGGCCTGGTGGAGGCTGCCCCTGCACTGCTGGGGGGTGGGGGTGGTGGGAGACATGAGTGAGGGCCTGGTGGAGGCTGCCCCTGCACTGCTGGGGGGTGGGGGTGGTGGGAGACATGAGTGGGGGCCTGGTAGAGGCTGCCCCTGCACTGCTGGGGGGTGGGGGTGATAGGGGACATGAGTGGGGGCCTGGTGGAGGGTGCCCCTCAGTGATGGGGGGTGGGGGTGATAGGGGACATGAGTGGGGGCCTGGTGGTGGCTGCCCCTGCACTGCTGGGTGGTGGGGGTGGTGGGAGACATGAGTGGGGGCCTGGTGGAGGCTGCCCCTGCACTGCTGGAGGGTGGGGGTGGTGGGAGACATGAGTGGGGGCCTGGTGGAGGCTGCCCCTGCACTGCTGGGGGGTGGGGGTGGTGGGAGAGATGAGTGGGGGCCTGGTGGAGGGTGCCCCTCAGTGCTGGGGGGAGTGGGGGGTGGGAGACATGAGTGGGGGCCTGGTGGAGGCTGCCCCTGCACTGCTGGGGGGTGGGGGTGGTGGTAGACATGGGTGGGAGCCTGGTGGAGGCTGCCCATGGTGGCTGGGGGGTGGGGGTGGTGGGAGCCATGAGTGGGGGCCTGGTGGAGGCTGCCCCTGCACTGCTGGGGGGTGGGGGTGATAGGGGACATGAGTGGGTGCCTGGTGGAGGCTGTCCCTGGTGGCCGGGGGGTGGGGGTGATAGGGGACATGAGTGGGGGCCTGGTGGAGGGTGCCCCATGACTGCTGGGGGGTGGGGGTGCAAGGGGACATGAGTGGGGGCCTGGTGGAGGCTGCCCATGGTGGCTGGGGGGTGGGGGTGGTGGGAGACATGAGTGGGGGCCTGGTGGAGGGTGCCCCTCAGTGCTGGGGGGGTGGGGGTGGAGACATGAGTGGGGGCCTGGTGGAGGGTGCCCCTCAGTGCTGGGGGGTGGGAGACATGAGTGGGGGGCAGGTGGAGGCTGCCCCTCAGAGCTGGGGGTGTGGGGGGTGGGAGACATGAGTGGGGGCCTGGTGGAGGCTGCCCCTGCACTGCTGGGGGGTGGGGTGGGTGGGAGACATGAGTGGGGGCCTGGTGGAGGTCTCCCCTCAGTGCTGGGGGAGGGTGGGGGGTGGGAGACATGAGTGGGGGCCTGGTGGAGGCTGCCCCTGCACTGCTGGGGGGTGGGGGTGGTGGTAGACATGGGTGGGAGCCTGGTGGAGGCTGCCCATGGTGGCTGGGGGGTGGGGGTGGTGGGAGACATGAGTGGGGGCCTGGTTGAGGCTGCCCCTGCACTGCTGGGGGTGGGGGTGATAGGGGACATGAGTGGGGGCCTGGTGGAGTTTGCCCCATGACTGCTAGGGGGTGGGGGTGCAAGGGGACATGAGTGGGGGCCTGGTGGAGGCTGCCCCATGACTGCTGGGGGGTAGGGGTGCAAGGGGACATGAGTGGGGGCCTGGTGGAGGGTGGCCCACAGTGCTGGGGGGTGGGGGTGCTGGGGGACATGAGCAGGTGTGCAGGGTAGTCCCCTGTTTTGTGGGCTGCCTGCAGGGGCCGTGGAGGGTGTACAGGGAACACCTGTGAGGACCCACCCAGCCTAATCGCGTGTGTAACTTCCCGCGCACCCCTGTAATACACGTACCCGGCCAAATCGCGTGTGATAATTCCCGCGCACCCCTGTAATACACGTACCCGGCCAAATCAAGTGTGATAATTCCCGCGCACCCCTGTAATACACGTACCCAGCCAAATTGCGTGTAAAACTTCACGCGTACCCCTGTAATACACGTACCCAGCCAAATCGCGTGTGATAATTCCCGCGTACCCCTGTAATACACGTACACTGGCTAATCGCGTGTAAAACTTCACGCGTACCCCTGTAATACACGTACCCTGGCCAATCGCGTGTAAAACTTCCCGCGTACCTCTGTAATACACTTACCCTGGCTAATCACGTGTAAAACTTCCCGCGTACCCCTGATATAAACGTTACCCGCTTTGCGTTCCTTGTTTGCCAGCCCTGTAAACTGGTCCAGGGTTAGCGCAGCCCTTTGCAATGATTTAGCGATTTTGATGGCTTTTCCTTGCGCGAGGGCGTTCTTGGGGGCGTTACTGGTGCTGCTGCAGGGTCGCTGCGATACTCTGCGCCACGGCTGGTTTGGGAGCCTAAAATCCATGAATACGCTGTGCACGGAAATCGGTTTTAGCGCACGCGCCTGGCGCAGACAATCGCACGCGGACACTCTGCGCCAGCCGCTTGCGACACTTTTCTGCGAAATTCTATGAATTACCCTGTTAGTGTTTCTCGCCTTTGATTATCCAATTAAGCAGGTGCTTCTCAAGGAAAGGGCGCCAGGCTGCTTCCTGGAGGAGAATACATGCAATCAGGAGATGGCATCTGAGGGTCGGTGCACTTTAATTATTGCCAAGCTGTGTACTTTTCCTCTCATCTTTTATTCACGTCAATAAGGGTTCTCCCTTTTGAAACACGGTAAACACGAAGATGAAAAAAACAACGAAGTGTATTAAACATTCATGATTTCAAACAGATATGTGAGCCATTGCCAAAGACCACGTGCTGCACCTGAACTTCCAAAAGAGCGCCCAGTACAATGGAGTTGACACATCCTATAGTTGAAAACTTAATTTGTTGAATCATGGGGTAATATAAATGTATATATCTCAATAAGAAAAGACACTCGTAAATAAAAATAGGATTGCTCAAATGAACATTGTAAATCCGAAAGTATATGAATTCTTATAAAATAACATCTAACCAGTGACGGATTAAACCCTGTGTCAGCCCCTAAGCAGCCGAAGTTTCAGGGACCCCCATCTAATTGTCCATCTACCTGCCGGATTCCCCACCTCCCATGGCCATCAGCAGAGGCCCGATGTGCTCAAGTGCACGCGCCCTTCTTTGCAGTTTCCATTCAAATGCACGCGCAACTGCAAGATTAGATTCCCACACGCGCGCACTCTGGTCCAGCAATAACCTTGTTCCAGAAAACCACTGTGCACTGTTACCTCACATATCAGCTGCACTCTGGTGGGTGTGTCCCTTTCACACACACCCGGTGCAATATACCCATATGGGTGTATTTCGGTGACACAATGTGCAAACGTGTTCTAGCGCCAGGGGTTGTAGTTCGTAGCTGGGTCTGGAGCACAGTGGCACTGGACTGGCTTGTTCAGTTTATAGGTGACATTTCCTGCACAGATATTCTAACAGTTCCTCTTTGTCCCCCCCAACCTGTTCCCTCCACACATGCCACTATCTTACTGTTGTGTGGGGGTCTAGTTGTTTGGGCAACGTGAGCGCCGTGACTGTGTCATGACGCTCACGTGCTCCTTTAATAAAAGAGGCTCTGCGAGGGCAGAGCAGCAGAGCCCCAGGAAGTGGCAACTCGTGTCTGTGTTTACTGTGCGGGGTGGGCCTGCCACGTGGTCGTGGCCTTGTGTGTGCGGCGCGGCCCGAGTGCCCTCGGAGCCGCGACCGCTGGAATCTGGGTGACACCGGGCGCCGCAGGGTGCTTCCCTGCACGAGACACGCCGGCTGTCCGCCGACGTGTACCCTGCCCTCGGGTGATCCCGACGGCATCAGAGGGCTGCCCCGGAGATCGGAGGCAGCCCCCCAACACTTACCGAGTCTCCTCTTAGCTGGCCGTGTTCTCTCCTCTGCAGCATTTTCACCCAGTTGGCCCTCCCTTTCTCGCCTCACTGTTCCCCATCCTCTGTGGGCCTCTCATGACGACTTACTACTAGTCCTCCTGCTGGTGGTGGTGCTCCTGGGCCTGCCTGCCATTGCGCACCAGCCAGGGTGTGTTTTAGACTCACTGAGTCTGCTCTTGGACCCGGGCTTGCATGCACCGGCACGCAAGTAGAAACTGAAACAAACTGAAAATGCTGCAAGTCGGATTTGGCAGGGATAGAGAGGGCCCACACGCGGACGCGGGGAGACGGAGAACAATATGATTTTCAACAAAACAAATGCTAATGCGGCACAGGCTTCAAATTAAATACAAAATAATCCAATTTAAATCCAATTAAGCACTGGTTGGCGTGGGGCATCTAAAAGGAGTGGGGCACATAGGCCGGTGCCTACTTGGCCTAATGGATAATCCGGCACTGCATTTAACCATCCAGTGATGTGAAGGGTAGATTAGTGAATGTTTCCCAGTGTTTGGGGTGCAGCAAAAGGGAATGATTTAGTAGTGCATAGCTATGTTACATCCTTTTAACACAGATAGGTTTATTAACTCTGCTCTCACATCAACCTGCACATTTTATTTGTGCTCAAACATTTTTTCACATGCAAACATAAATGATTTTTACATTCAAACATGCACATATTTATTTGCAAACCTATACATAGAGATGGCGGAATGTGTGTTGTAAGTGCACAAACACTACAAACAAATTGGATAATATGGGCTTCCACACGCAGAGGCACACGCACGCGCGCACTCACACATATATCCAGATAAAGACATTTAAAAAGTGGTGAAAAACAAACACTGGGACTGGAATCTCTGAATGAGTTTGTAGGGAAGGGCTAATCTTTCTGTGATGATCACAGATTAATTTTTCCCCATAGAAATAGAAGACATACACTCACATACTCCTTCAAAATAAAGGTCAAAATGTGCCCAAACAAACAAACCAGCTCTAAACATGTGTATTTATTACAGAAACAGAATTAAAAGCATGTGCTGTGTTTCAGCTAAGGCATTTATGCATATTTTTTAATCCGGAAGAAAAAAAGACTTCCTAAAAAGAGGGGCCAGGAAGTGAAATATTTTCACAGATTGGAACGTGCTGAGCATTAAAGTGTTGGATAAAAAAATGACTACTTCTAGTTGTGGAGCATCAGGATTATTCTTCAGCATATTGATGCTATTTTTATTTTCCCTGAACAACCGCCAAAGCTCTCATTACCTAAAGGTAATCTTCTTTACCCGCTTCATTGCTAAACTTTTCGACCACTCAGATTACAAGCAGCTTGGCATCTTCACAGAATCCAACTTCCTGCTTGACCCCGCCCAATCTGGATTCAGATTGCTCTCCCAACTCAGGTCCACAAAAACCAAGGAAAAAGCTATCCACAAGAAACTCAAGAAGGAACGCTTCACATGCAAGAGAAAACACACATAGCCTGATTCATGGAACTATTTGCGTGAAATACGCAGATTTGTGCACCTTTCTGCCCGAAAATCCCTGTTTGAAGTATGGGGATTTTTGGGCAGAAAGGCGCGCAAATCTGCGTTTTTCACGCAAATAATTCCATGAATCAGGCGGAAAATGTATTGGTACACTGCTGGAAGATGAATATAACAAGCCAACTTCGACCAGCCCCTTTTGAGTTCAACATTTTATATCCACAATAAGAACATTGGCATATGTTAATGAAAGTTTAACCGAAATATCATCCGAGGTAGGTCATCACCAACCACCTAAACATGCCTGTACATTGCATCATAGAAAGACAACCAGTCACCCCACATAGTCACCACCTAGCCCCATTGATCAGCTCCAAAAATCACCAAGCCCAGTTCAGGAAAACAGTTCGATAAATGGCTTCATTTGAATTGAACCATATTAACTCAATTAGGGCTACAACGTCCCACCGAAATGGGCCAATAGGTATCAAAGCAACATGGCACACACCTCCTGTATTCATTCCTTGTTTCCACATCTTGTTATATGTTGCCATCCCTGGTACACTGCCTTCTAGCACTCTTCCTGCGATGAATGGGCTAGAAAAAACATGACTGTTCCACTGCTGATCACCGTTCCTGGACCATCATTTCTGCAAATTTCCCCACATTATTCAGTATATTTATTATTGTGCATCTCTGCGAAGGCTTGCTGCAGCCTTCACAATCATTATG
Source organism: Ambystoma mexicanum (assembly GCF_040938575.1). Taxonomy (NCBI): domain Eukaryota; kingdom Metazoa; phylum Chordata; class Amphibia; order Caudata; family Ambystomatidae; genus Ambystoma; species Ambystoma mexicanum. The sequence continues at coordinate 223,030,261 of NC_090936.1, forward strand.
TATTCCATCCCAATCTGATGAGGCAGTACTTGTTGCCTGTGACCAGCCATTCATCCCATGAGAAACGCTTCCTTTGCACTAAAAAGCTGGCCATTACCTCACAGCCCTCCTCGCCTGTCCTTTGCAAAATCCAATCCTGTGCTTCCTTATGCCAATTGTAGCCTAATGTACTACAATGGCAGATTATTGCCTCTAATTAAGGCCTATAAAAAAATGGCAGAGCTTTTGTTCACAACATTTAGCATCCCTACAAGCACAAAACTTTATAATATTGTGTCAGATGCTTCACACTATGGGCCTCATTACGACCCACGCGGTAAGTTACCGCCTGGGTCGTACCTTTACCACCATGGCGTAAACTACGTTTACGCCATGGTGGTTGGCGGACTTACCGCCCCATTCCGAGGTTGGCGGGGCGGTAAGTCCCCAATCCCCATTTACCCTTCCCCATTCCCATTTTTGCCCCATAGGGCATAATGGGAGTGGGGAAGGCGTTAATTACGCCACCGTAAATTACGGTGGCGTAATTAACAACAAGGTCCCTTAGCGCCATGGATTTTAACACCTGCTAAAAGCAGGTGTTAAATCCTCCATGGCGCTAAGGGACCTCGGAATCAGGCGGTAAGGGTCGGCGCTGTTTACGCTGCCGTAAACCCCTTACCGCCTGGGTCCTAATGAGGCCCATGTGTTATAACTCTATTTAAAAAATGCAAATGCTCATCATGTGTAAAAAATAAAACATAGCAAACTGTGGTGTTTTGCAAACAGGGATAAGTGGTGAGTTGTGCTTGTACACGTGTGGGTGTGTGCTGCTTTTTATCTTGCTGCCATGTGGAAAATAGTCTGGTGCCATGCGCTCGACCACACGGAGGTGTGACACTCAAGGTGCTGTGCGTTCCTTATGAAGTGTGATGCATGCAGGTATGTGGTGTCATGCTCCAGGTTTTTTCTGCCATCTTGTCATGCAAATGAGGGGTGAAGAATACAGTGTCAAGTAGTGTGTTGTGGGTCGTGTTCGAACGTGAAGCAGTGTGTTATGTAAAAAATATATTCTGCACCCTCCCTATGTTAGGTGTCCCATGGCTTGATAAAAAACAAAATGATATCCATGCCTATGTTATATAAAAAATAAAAGGAAAACCTACACTAATGAGCCATGCTACTGTTCCAGTGAAACGTAGCCTTTACATCATTGCTGGCATTCCTGTTGCCCTGCTAGACGATTGTCCTCAGGTGGTACCTCTGCTCTCTTTGGGACAGTGCACCTGCATCTGAACAATACTTCCCTTTGTAATGTCAGAAGAAAAGATCTCCTCCCACATCCTTTCTTTTTTCTTCCTTCTTGTTCACCCACATCTTACTGAGTTGCTCCAAGCTGCACCGTCTTTGACACACTCCTCCAGAGACCCAGGAGTATTACACAGTCTTCCCACTGATGCAACTAACCCAAAACTGCCATAGTGACCGGGGTCCGGCAGTTCGTCGAATAGCACATCCTCACTGTCAACCATTTTCCTTATTGTTACCATCCCATCATCCCTCTTTCCGAACCTTCTCCCTTCCTTGTCTGTTCCCATATTAAACTTTCTCCCTCTTCTTGCCCCCATAGCCTCTTCAGTCTTCTCGCCAGTCTCTCCCCTTCCTGTGCCCAACAACCTAATATTACCTAGATTGCAAAAAGAACAATGACAACCACTATGAATTTAGGGACCAATACCTTCAGCACTTTAGCCAACCAAGTGGGTCCACATGAAAAAATGGCACCATACCAGTCTTGCTTTTTGACCCTGCTACTTTCTTCTTCCATCTTCATGTAACAGGTTGTGAGAGTACTTATGGCTGCTGTTAAACTACCATTCTTTCTATCATTACCAGGTCACAGAGTGCAGCAGCTTGCACCAAGCATTGCGCAAACACCTCCCTCAATTGCTGTCAACAGGTATGATATGATATGATATGGTATTTGTAACGCGCCTATACACATGTGTTTCAAGGCGCGACGAGGCAGGGAGGGGGGGACAAGGGGAGACAGACAACGATCTTACTAGGCCAGGTGTCATTCAGATCGCGCAAGTGCAGGAGTGGGGGAGGGGGAAAAGTGCAAGGGGAAGGGGAGGGGGGGAAGTGCAGTACAAGGTAAGTGGCGTAACGTAATAAATAAATAAATAGGGCCAGCTGGTGGCAAGTGTGAGGTAAGTGCAGAACAAGTGCTGGGGGAGGGGGGCGGGGCTGTAGGGATACAGAGACAGTCCCGCAGTGCAAAGGGGTTCCAGGCCATCAGTGCAAGTGGAGAGTGGCAGGGCCCAGGGCCGAGGCCGTTTAGAGTGGTCCAGTTGCAGGATCAGTGCAGTTTCAGTGAGGAATTAAATTAGCTGTTCAGCAGGGGAGAGGGAGAGAGAAAGCAGAAGCAAAGAGGAAGGTTTTGAGGTGCTTCCGGAACCGGAGATGGTTCTCCTCAAGTTTCAGGGAGGCAGGAAGGCTGTTCCAGAGGGAGGCCCCTGCCGCGGAGAGAGATCTACCCCCAGCTCGTTGCTTCGAGGAGCGGCTAATACTGAGGGAATTGGAGGCGGATGAGGTACAAGATTTGCCTGTTTTTCAGGGACATCAACCTTACTGCTTTAAGCTCCTGTATCACATTGAGCCCCCTCTCAGTGGCATTTGCCAGCTGCAAAAGATTCCATTGCGTAATCAGGAGCCATTTTTCATTAGCTGCAGCCTGAAAATCTGGTGCTAAAAGGGATGCAAAAAAGCTAGCAGTCAAAGAGAACAATCTGAACTCTGTTGGTATCTCATGCAATGATTCACTACTTCTGTATATGCAATTGTTGTCCTGTTTCCTTCTTCTTTTACTTCTGTTCCATGATACTTTAGCTTCTTCTAACATGCTAGCACCAGTGAAATTATAATTTTGGACATCAGTAAAAAATTCCCTATGATGCGAGTGTCCGTACCCTATTTTTGAAAGTCCTTCAATTGTTTGCCTATGGCGTGTTAGGGTTTTTTTCTGAGGGCTATGACATAATTTGTGTGGTATTGTAACGCTCACCTGATTCCCGTAGAGGCGCCGGTCTTGACTGGGCGTATACCGTATCTTCAAAGGTGATGTGTAACACACGGCTGGCTCTTTGGGCTGGACCTCTGTGCACTGTATGTTTGACTCGAAGGGTAAGATGTCTGCAGATAGAAAATATGGGATTAAGGAACTGGGTTATTGAATGTCTCTCTCTTCTTCCCTTTCTCTTCTCCTGTAGAACCCCAAAGGTTAACGCTCTCATCTTAGGTAAGTGAACGCCGTGCTCTCCATCTGCCTCGGGGCAGGGTGCTGTAACCAGTTTCTTCACTGGATAAGGGGAGCAGGCCTCTTGACTTCAGAGGACTGCTATCCGTCGTTTACTGCACGAACGGTAAGTTTCGAGTAATTCTAATGTCTTTAAAGTCTTTAGTAATGATGTTTCTTGTTTTGCAGAGTTCCGGCGATGGCGGATGACGGGCTGAAGTGAGTTGAAGATGGAGCCCGTGTGATGAATAGAAGCGCCTGGAAGCACGTAAGTAAGCGCTAGTTGCATGCTTCACGATGCGCTCTAACTGTCTTTTTATTTTGCAGGTACAAGTTCGGAGCGGCTGCAGGGTGCCGGAATACCCACTGGGTTAGATGTGGAAAGGAGTAATGGCACGTGAGTATTAAAGTTCCCCAATGTCTTTAAACACACCTTGTTTTGTCTTTCAGATGTGGGATGCAGCGCCGAAGGCCTCCGGAGCGCGCGAAGAGTTGGTAAGCTTTTGTCTTTCAGATGCCGGAATGCAGCGCGAGGCGTTGGTGACAGCCGATGGACCAGGTAAGTGAAGAGCTGTCACTGAAGACCGTAATGCTAACCTGTTCTTTCTTGTCTTTATAGGTGTTGCTGAAGACTGGATTCAGGATGGTAAGCCTTTTTCCTTAGGCCCAGGATCAGCTGCAGAAGACACGATGAGCGTTCTGCTGCAGAGGATGCAGAATAACGCAAAGCAAGATTCATCCATCGGGTGTGGTTTAAATAGCCTCCTGTAGTGCTTAGGTGTCTCCTTCCACAGCCACGCCTAGGTAAGAAAAGAGTTCCTGCTTTCCAGAAGAGTTCCAGTGTTCTGAATCTAGGGAGTGGCTCCTGCCCCACCCAACAGGAAAAGTAGTTCCAAACAGAAGAGGATCAGAGGCTCAACTGGCAGGCAAGTAAGCAGCATGGTCTGCTGCAGGTAAGTCCACCCAAGCATTATGAGCCCGGCGCTTCCAGCGCTGGGACTGGGCATATTTATGAGCCTGGTGCCACTGGTGCCAGGACTGGGTCCAAAAGGTCCCAATTGGGACTGGTTGGCACTCGGAACCTGGGTTATGGATCTGCTTCCAAGGGAGTTGGGAAAACCCTGACCTTTTGGAAGCAGAGATCATGACAGTACCCCCCCTCAAGGCCCCTCCCAAACCGGGCTTCTCCGGGGGTTTTGGCTTGTCAGGAAATGTTCGGTGAAATCTTTTGATTAGGCGAGGAGCGTGGACATATTCAGCAGGTTCCCAGGATCTCTCTTGGGGGCCGTAGCCTTTCCAGACAATTAGGTAAAATAGTTTAGATTTGGAGATCTTGGAGTCCAGAATGCTTTTGACTTCAAACTCGAGTTCTCCATCAACTAGGATAGGTTTTGGAGATTTAGTTAGTCAGGTTTGAGGTTGCACGGGTTTTAATAGAGAGACGTGGAAGACCGGATGTATCTTCATGTGCGGGGGCAAGTCCAACTTGACCGCTACTGGGTTTACTATAGTAGTGATGGAATAGGGACCAAGGTATCTTGGGTTGAATGTGCGTGGCCCTTTTAGAGGTAGATATTTGGTGGATAACCAGACTTGATCCCCTACTTGATATTGAGGGGCTTCCTTCCGATGTTGATCTGCTCCTTTCTTGTATTGTTCTTTAGCCCTTTGAAGGTGAGAAACAGCTTCCTAAAGGCTTGGGTGATTGTAGAATGCAGGTAGTCTACTGCTGGTGTTTCAAGATCTTGGAGGGAATCCAACTCCGAGGTTCGAGGGTGACTGCCGTACAAAAGAAAAAACAGGGTTTTCCCAGTTCCCGAATGGACAGAGTTATTGTAGGCATATTCGGCTATCCAAAGGATGTCTTTCCAAGTTTTTTCAGTTTGTTGCAGCATGCAGCGTAAATACTGTTCCAGAGTTTGATTGGTCCTCTCGGTTTGTCCGCCGGTCTGAGGGTGGTGACTGGTCGATAGTCTCACATCAATTTGAGCCGACCGACAGCAACTTCGCCAAAAATGAGAAATAAATTGACTACCTCGATCCGAAATTAGAACCGAAGGAAAACCGTGCAGTCGGACGATGTTTCCGAGAAATTCTCAGGCCAGAGTTGCTGCTGTTGGCAAGCCTTTGAGCGGAATGAAATGCGCCATCTTGGAGAATAAGTCCACGATTACTAGAATCGTATTGTATCCGGAGCATGGAGGTAGATCGGTGATGAAGTCCATAGAAAGTGTATGCCAAGGGTGAGGTGGGATGTCAATAGGGCGTAAGAGGCCTGCTGGTCTTTCCTTTTGACTCTTGTTTTGGGCGCATACTCCACAGGACATTATAAAGTCTCTGATATCTTTTTTCCAAGACGGCCACCAGAAGTAGCGCTTGATCTTTTCTGAGGTCTTGGCCATATCGGGATGTCCTTCCTTTAAAGAATCGTGATAACAAGAGATTACTTTTTTCTGTAAATCTGTGCTGGGTAGGTATAATCGTTCTTGGAAATACAATAAGTTGTCCTTTACTGCAAAGTCCTTTCCCTGCAGATGCCAATTCTGTATGTCTGCTGGAGTTACAAGTTGCCTGGCTTTATCCTTAACTTCCTCTATGGATTCTTTGGCGATTACACCCAGAATTCTTTGTTCGGGAATGATTGGTACAGGTGTAGGGTTGATCAAGTGTTCTTCCACTCCCATCCGAGAAAGGGCATCAGCTTTACCGTTCTTTGTACCAGGTCGATAGGTAATTATGAAGTCAAACTTGGCAAAGAATAATGCCCAACGGAGTTGTCTAGAGGATTGGGCTTTTGCGGTTTTCAAATATTGCAGGTTTCGGTGATCCGTAATCACAGTAACAGTGTGTCGGGCCCCCAGCAGATAATGCCGCCAAGCCTTAAAGGCAGACTTGATAGCCAGAAGTTCCTTGTCAGTAATCATGTAATTGATTTCAGGAGGCGAGAATTTGCGGGACCAAAATGCCACGGGATGCAACTGATTGGTTACCGGGTCCTTTTGCGATAGAACTGCCCCCATGGCAAGGCTTGAAGCATCAGTTTCCACGATGTAGGGGAGTTCGGGGCGAGGGTGTTTTAAGATTGGTGCAGAGATAAATTTAGTCTTGAAATCCTGGAAAGCTTGTTCCGCCTCGGTAGACCATTCAAAACGTTTGTTTTTCTTTAACAAGGCAGTGATGGGCTGGACTATTCGAGAGAATTCGGGGATAAACCTGCGGTAAAAGTTAGCGAAGCCTAACATGCTTTGCACACCTTTTACGGAGGATGGTGATGGCCATTTGAGAACTGCATCGACCTTCTTTGAATCCATACGCACTCCGCCAGGTGATAATATGAATCCCAAGAATTCAACTTCAGTCACGTTGAAAACACATTTTTCCAATTTAGCGAAAAGTTTGTGTTGACGCAATCTTTCGAGGACCATTTTCACGTGTTTCCGATGTTCAGATTCCGATGAAGAATAAATGAGGATGTCGTCAATGTAAACAACAACACACACATCTATGAGCTCTCTGAGGACATCGTTCATAAAATATTGAAAGGCGGCCGGGGCATTGCAAAGTCCGAAGGGCATGACCTGATATTCAAATAGCCCATACTTGGTGCGGAAGGCCGTCTTCCATTCATCGCCCTCTTTTACTCGCACCAAGTGGTAAGCTCCTCTAAGATCCAGCTTTGTATATATGCATGCTTTTCTGACTTGGTCCAGGAGTTCAGGGATCAAAGGTAATGGATATCTATTCTTAACGGTGATCTGGTTCAGGGAGCGATAATCTATACAAGTTCTAAGGTCTCCTTCCTTTTTTGGAACGAAGAACAAAGCTGAAGAAGCAGGAGACTTGGAAGGACGAATAAACCCATTTGCCAGGTATTGATCCAGGTATTGTCGAAGGTGAAGGTTCTCAGGCTCGGTGAGGGCATAAATTCTACTACAAGGAGGAGTAGATCCAGGTATCAGGTCTATCTGGCAGCCATAAGACCTATGAGGAGGTAGAGAGTTAGCCTGATCCTTCCGGAAAACATCTTGGTATTCTAGGTATTCGGGAGGTAACTGGGGAATCTCTGAAGAAATTGCTGCCAGTGCAACACCAGGTGGAGGGTGACAAGTAGAGACACATTCTGGAAACTGGACCGTTCTTGCTCGCCAATCGATCAGAGGATTGTGTTTCTCTAACCAAGGTATTCCTAGAATAATCTGAAACTGAGGGGCCTTGATCACATCGAACACGATCTTCTAATGGTGTCCATCTTGACTTACTAGCGTCACCTCTTGAGTGGTATGCGTTACTGGCCCGGAGGCTATCTCCGTACCATCCACCGTAGTAATGACGTCCTTTACAGCCTTGGGACAAAGAGTTAGATTCATCCTCAAAACCATTTCATGATCCACATAATTGCCGATGGCACCGCTGTCGACGTAAGCTTCAATTGCATGTAATCGATCCGGATTATCAGGGCTAATGAGGACCATAGGTATCACGAAATGCGAGGTCACGGAACTGTTTTTCACGCTCGGCAAGAGGACCTCTATTCTTGTCGGGCGAGGTCGTTTCCCTGCTCAGAGTTTGTAACTTTGGTAACTGCAGCTCCTACTGCCTTCTTGGCAGGTTTCACCGGACAGTCTCGAAGAAAGTGCCCTGAGTTTCCGCAATAGAGGCATAATTGCAACTGTTTTCTCCTTTCCCGCTCCTTTTGTGTTAGAGGACCTTTCAGACCCCCTATTTGCATGGGTTCCCCGGAGTCTACTCCTTTGGAAGGAGTTGGCGGTTTGGAAAATACTCGAGCATCAAACTTGGAACGATCGGCCTTCCTGTTCTGCAGTCTGTGATCTATTTGAACGACTAAGTCTATATAGTCCGAACAATCTTGTGGGGGATTCACTACTTGGGCTAACACATCTTTGAGCTCTCCACGTAGACCTCTATAAAACAGCGTAATCCTTTTGTCCTCAGGCCATTGAGTTTCCACTATCAGTCTGTTGAAAGACGCAATATAAGCCAAAAGGTCTTGATTACCTTGTCGCAACGAAAGAAGCTCATTGTCCAAGGCCTGCCCCTGTGAATGTCTTGCGAACAGTTTTTCCATACTGAGCTTAAAAGCTTGAAAATCATGGAGGACCGGATCATCTTGATTTACTAGAGGGATCGACCAGTCTGCCGCATTGCCACTAAGGTACGAAAGCACGAAAGCTACTTTAGCTTGATCAGTTGGAAAGGCTGCTTGCCGGCATAAGAAATGCAACCGGCACTGATTGATAAATACTGCAAACCTCTTTGGGTCACCAGAAAATCGTTCGGGCGGAGCCAGAGGTACATTCCCAGGTAGGTTGATCTGCACTGGATTCATAGAGGATGTAGAAGGAAGATTTCCCCCAGATGCGGGTAACGGGGTCTGTCCGGCTTGTGACTGTAGCAATTGTCTAGCGAGATCATCTGTTCGCTCCTTGGAAATAATCAGTTCCCTTCTTAGAGCGTTCGTTTCCTGACGGGCTGCATGCACTTCTGCCCTTAGTTCCCCAAGTAACTGGGCTAGCTGGTCGGTATCCGAGGTTTCCATAGCGCCTGGACGGGAGTTTTGTGGTAGGCTTTGCGTTCTGTAACGCTCACCTGATTCCCGTAGAGGCGCCGGTCTTGACTGGGCGTATACCGTATCTTCAAAGGTGATGTGTAACACACAGCTGGCTCTTTGGGCTTGACCTCTGTCCACTGTATGTTTGACTCGAAGGGTAAGATGTCTGCAGATAGAAAATATGGGATTAAGGAACTGGGTTATTGAATGTCTCTCTCTTCTTCCCTTTCTCTTCTCCTGTAGAACCCCAAAGGTTAACGCTCTCACCTTAGGTAAGTGAACGCCGTGCTCTCCATCTGCCTCGGGGCAGGGTGCTGTAACCAGTTTCTTCACTGGATAAGGGGAGCAGGCCTCTTGACTTCAGAGGACTGCTCTCCGTCGTTTACTGCACGAACGGTAAGTTTCGAGTAATTCTAATGTCTTTAAAGTCTTTAGTAATGATGTTTCTTGTTTTGCAGAGTTCCGGCGATGGTGGATGACGGGCTGAAGTGAGTTGAAGATGGAGCCCGTGTGATGAATAGAAGCGCCTGGAAGCACGTAAGTAAGCGCTAGTTGCCTGCTTCACGATGCACTCTAACTGTCTTTTTATTTTGCAGGTCCAAGTTCGGGGCGGCTGCAGGGTGCCGGAATACCCACTGGGTTAGATGTGGAAAGGAGTAATGGCACGTGAGTATTAAAGTTCCCCAATGTCTTTAAACGCACCTTGTTTTGTCTTTCAGATGTGGGATGCAGCGCCGAAGGCCTCCGGAGCGTGCGAAGAGTTGGTAAGCTTTTGTCTTTCAGATGCCGGAATGCAGCGCGAGGCGTTGGTGACAGCCGATGGACCAGGTAAGTGAAGAGCTGTCACTGAAGACCGTAATGCTAACCTGTTCTTTCTTGTCTTTATAGGTGTTGCTGAAGACTGGATTCAGGATGGTAAGCCTTTTTCCTTAGGCCCAGGATCAGATGCAGAAGACACGATGAGCGTTCTGCTGCAGAGGATGCAGAATAACGCAAAGCAAGATTCATCCATCGGGTGTGGTTTAAATAGCCTCCTGTAGTGCTTAGGTGTCTCCTTCCACAGCCACGCCTAGGTAAGAAAAGAGTTCCTGCTTTCCAGAAGAGTTCCAGTGTTCTGAATCTAGGGAGTGGCTCCTGCCCCACCCAACAGGAAAAGTAGTTCCAAACAGAAGAGGATCAGAGGCTCAACTGGCAGGCAAGTAAGCAGCATGGTCTGCTGCAGGTAAGTCCACCCAAGCATTATGAGCCCGGCGCTTCCAGCGCTGGGACTGGGCATATTTATGTGCCTGGTGCCACTGGCGCCAGGACTGGGTCCAAAAGGTCCCAATTGGGACTGGTTGGCACTCGGAACCTGGGTTATGGATCTGCTTCCAAGGGAGTTGGGAAAACCCTGACCTTTTGGAAGCAGAGATCATGACAGGTATTTAGACTTGTGGTAAAATGGTGGTATTTTAGTATGGTGATAATGGTGAGCATATTTATGGTAATGCCCTATATGATGGGACAAGACTCCCCCTCCGTGATATTTGTATTCTGCTTAGGGTTGACTGTAAGTACAGACTATTGGACTTCGCACTTACAGGGACAGAACAGCATCAGCTGTTATTTCCAGTTACTTATTTATGAAACCGGACTACCGTCTTTGACAGATATGATATGATATGGCATTTATAACACGCCTGTACAGAAGTGTTTCAAGGCGCAACAAGGGAAGGGAGGGGGAAAAGAGGGAAGACAAACAGCGATCCTACTAGGCCAGGTGTCATTCAGATTGCGCAAGTGCATGGGAAGGGGGAGGGGGAAAGTGCAGTATATGGGGTAAGGATAATAAACAATAAGTGAAGTACGGCCAGCTGTTGGCAAGTGCAAGGATAAGTGCAGACATCAGGTGTCAAGTGCTGGTAGTGGAACTGTAGGGATACAGAAAACAGTCACTAAGTGCAGGGGTTGCCAGGAAGGCAGTGCAGGTGTGTGACTGGCCGGGGAGGGGACCTGGTCCCGAGATCAGAGGGTGGCCAGGTAACCAGTGCAGTTTCAGCCAGGAAGTCAGCAGGGGAGTGGAGAAGAAAAAGCAGAAGCTTTTGAGGTGCTTCCAGAACTAGAGATGGTTCTCTTCAAGTTGCAGGGAGGCAGGGAGGCTGTTCCAGTGGGAGGCCCCAGCCAAGGAAAGAGATCTACCACCAACTCGTTGCTTGGTGAAGCGACTGACCCTGAGTGAGTTGGAGGCGGATGAGCGAAGAGCTCTAGAAGGAAGATATTTAGGAAGTGAGAGCTGAAGGTATTGATGTCCCAGGCCCCAGAAGGCCTTGTGGACAACGCAGAGGAATTTGAACTTAATCCTCGCAACCCCTGGGAGCCAGTGCAGAGATTTCTGGACTGGAGAGATACGGTCCCTGGGCTTGAGGCCAAGGACAAGTCTTGCAGTCCTGTTCTGGATGAGTTGCAGAGGGCGGAGAGTAGAAGCAGGCAGATTTAGAAAGAGGCTGTTGCAATAGTCCAGCCTAGAGAGAACCAGAGCTCTGGATACAGTGAGCTCCTGGAGGAAGGAGAGGAAAGGAAGAATACCTCTGAGTATCTGCTTAGCTGGTAGCATGCACAGCTGAGCCAAAACACACAAACATGTGTTATAGGTTTTCTAGTATGCTAGCTGGTTCCCAACTTTACCTCACACTTTACAACATGTGGCAAACATTTTACTTCTTTTGGGTACACCAAGACGCTTACTTGTTACTTCCCCTCTTTGAAAAATAATCCACGTAGACACAAAAATGCAACCCCACGTATTCTGTTTTTGTGCAAGTATTTTCTTTTATGTGTGTTGTGATTTAAAATAGGTTCTGTGATACATATATTACAAGTTAATATTTCAGCAATAGATACATGATCCACCTTTGTTCCTAATGAAAACATTCATTTTTTATTACCAAGACCTTGAAACCCGGTGCAGTTACAGAGTGTACTGTAGAGACATAACACATAGCACAATATCATGTCAACATTTCCCCCATCACACTTCAGTGATTCCCCATTACACATGCAAAAGAACAAGAGAAAAAAAACTTTGTTCAAAATAAACATTTAACCCTGACTGCCTAACTGACAGGAAATGCAAATACCATCATCTGCACGTTCCTCAAAGTTTCACCATACTCACTTCTAATGTGTAGGATTTCTACATTGTTTATCACGAAAGAGCCCTCTGAAGTGTCTTATCTGCAAACGGAATGTTGCATATTTTTCAACTGTTGGTAGCCCAGTGAGAAGCCAGCGACCTCACTTCGACCTCCCTCAGACTGTTGCCTGCTATCTTGCCCTCTCTGCACAGCTTGGTTCTGCTCTCCATGCACAATCCAGCTGACAGCTGCACTTCTGATCTCTTCTCTCCGCAGGATCGTTTGATGCACACTAATCCTGAATAGTGGTTAGACAGTCAGCAATGAGAGAGAGAGGAGAGGAGGCTGAGGGGAGCCTGAAAGAGAGTTGAGTGTCATCCACATCACACTGAAAGTAGGAGGAGAAGGTAGAGATCAGGTGGGCCAAATGGGCCAAGTAGACATTGAAAAGACAGGGTGAGAGGTTAGAGCCCTGGGGAACACTATATGTGGAGAGATAGGTGGTGGAGAGAAAGGACCCAAGTTGAATTTAGGAGGGTCGGTCCAGGACGTAGGAGGTCAACCTCTCCAGGGCCTGATCCGTGATGCTCAGGTTCTCACAGAGTCGATTGACCAGGATAGCATGATTGATCATATCAAAAACAGAGGAAAGGTCAAGGAGCAAGAGGACAGAAGGAAGGCTTGAGTCGAGATTAGTGAGCAGGTCTTTACGTTTGTTCAGGAGGGCAGTTTCTGTGCTCTGGCTGCTCTGAAGTCAGACTGATGATCAAGGAGACAACCAACAGATTCGTCAGTGTGGAGAGTAAGCTGGGAGATGGCCAGCTTTTCCAGGAGCTTGCCAAGGAATGGAGTGAAAGAGATTGCGTGATAGTTTGCCGGGCAGGTAGGATCAGCAGAAGGCTTTTTTAGGAGGAGGTGCACAAAGGAGTGCTTGAGGTGAAAGGGGAAAGTTCCATTGGCAAAACAGTGATTGCAGAAATTGGCCAAAGTGGGAGCAAGTGTGTCAATGTGGTCCTTGATGGTTCTGGAGGAGTAGGGGAGTACTTTTTTGGATGACACTTTAATAGAACAGACTTGTCTAGAAACATTGCCAGGTGTAGTCAGAGAGAAAGAGGTCAAAGAAGGTGGAGAGGGAGAGGTGGCCAGAGGGGGGGGGGTGAAGAGAGGTAGAAGGAGAGAAACAGGAGAGAGAGGGCAGGATGTCCTACGTTTTAGTGGTGAAATGAAAATCCAGAGTCGTACAGAGGGTCTGGGCGGTAACAGTAGAGGTGGAGACTACAGAAGGATTTGCCAGCTCCTTCCAGATTTTAACAAGTTTGGCCGTGTTGTTAGAGTCTGCAGAGATGGTGGATGTGGGCTCTCTACTTTGACAGGACAGACAGTCTGTATTGCCTTTGGAGCAGGCGGCAGGCCAGTTTGTCAGACGATGCGCCCAATGCCCTCACTTCCTCTCAGCTACCCTTCACTTAAGTTTCAGGGTGGCGAGGTCAGAATCATACTAAGAGTTGCACTTGGAGATAGGCTTCAGGCGGATTCTCATGACAGGGACAAGGATGATCAGAGTATTGGATATAGAGAGATGCAGGTTAGAGAGGGTTGTGTCAGAGTGTGAGTCAGCTGCTGGAACAGGAGGAGCAGAAAAAGTAGTCAGAAAGGCATCTACTGACACACGCGTCACGGGCCGAATGACTGTGAAGGTAGGTGGCAGTGCTGGGGTGGTCTTAGCCTGGGGGACAGAGAGCTTCAGGTGAGAGGAGGGCAGAAAGTGGTCAGTTGAAGAGAGAGAAGTGGTGAGAGGGTTTGAGAGGGGGATGTCTGAGGAAATTAGAACATCCAAGGTATGCCCGGCAGAGGATAGAATGGAAAGAGAGAGAGTGTTGCAGAGGTTGCGTAAGAGCCCTGAGGAGGGATTAGAAGCATCCAGGTGGATGTTGAAGTCTCAGAGGAGGAGAAGTTGAGAGGTAGAGGCAAGGAGAGAAGAGGAGAGGTCAGCCCACTCTGAGAGGAAGAGGGTGTTCTGGCAAGGTAGCCTGTAGATGGTGGACACGTTCAGAGATAGGCCAGGGGAGATAGAGAGCCTGCAAACCAGACATTCAAAGGAGGGGGAGGCCTGCCTAGAAATGAAAGAAGCAGGGACGCACTCCAGAAAGATCAAAGATACTCCACCTCCTGGGACGGTTGGTTTTGGGTTCAGAGAGTATCTTGTAGCCATCAGGGAGTAGAGTATCAAAACTCATGCCAGAGCTGGCCATGAACCAGATCTCGGTGAGAGCAAGGACATCCAGGTCAAGTTGTTCAAGAAGGTGGCATATGTCAGAGGAGCGTTTGACAGCAGAGTGAGAGTTTAGAGTAGCAACGTGGAGCAGGTTGCCACATTTTAAAGACTGCTGTGGCGGGGTACAGGCTAGATGTAAACCCTTCAGAAGTGGTAAAGGGGCCAGAGAATGGGAAGAGGTGGTAGAAGGAGGTGGCAAAGTAGCCAGAGAGGAGGAGGAGGGTGCCAGAGAGACGGTGTAAGAAGGAGGAGGCGTGCAAGCCAGAGAGGTGCAAGTAGGGGTAGCAGGAGAAGGAAAGAAGATGATAAGACGCGGGAGATGCCTATCAAAAAGGAGGAGATTAGGCTGAGGGCCCTGGACCAAGATGGTGCAATTGAGACCTCCCACCGGGTGCCACCACTAATGGGAGAGGAGAATGGAGAAATAATAGAGAACTTTTTGGGGGTTCATAGGTCAGGAGACGGAACGACAAAGTGCAGAACTTGCCACTTCCACCTATGTATCCTCAGGCAAATCTTCCCATACCTCTCCTACCCCTCTGAGTCTCTGCAATCCTTCTCATCAGTCTCTTCTGCTTAGACTATGCCAACTCCCTCTATATAGTCACCCCTGCGTAACAGCTCAGGAAACACCAATGAATCCAAAGCTCTGCAGTCAGATTCCTCCTTGCCTTCTCACCCAGAGAACACATCATCCCAGCCCTTACACTGGCTTCCTATCAGCTGATGGGCGTCCTTTAAGGCCATGTGCATAACACACTGCACCATACATAATGCTGGCCAGAATTCCTCTAGGATGAGATCATACACTACCAACCCACCAGAAACCTTAAATCTGGCTCTGCAGCCCTCCTAGTGATCTCCTCTTACAACTCCACCAGAATGGGAGGATCCACCTTCTTTGTCCATGCAACTTCCATCTGGAACTTATTTCCATTACACAGCCACTGTAATGAAGACAACCTCCCCTTCAGAAAGGCCCTCAAAATGTGGTTATTCCCTGTGGTTACCTGAGGTTTCTTCCCTCCCGCTCCCTCTCCCTCTCTCTCTTCACGGCACCATACGCATCTGTGACAGGTTTGTTTACATCCACAACATTTCCCACTGCAAGGTAAAGTATAACTCTCAGAACAGTTAGATTGACTCAAAATTCGCTCAAGACCAAAACCAAGGCGCAGAGTGAGGCATCAAGGTACATAGTCAAGCACCACTAGGTGGACACCAGTCGCAGGCATGGCAACATACCCACACGCACTCACATCCATACACCACTCTAATACATAAAGCACAACAGGCATCAAATTACAGATATGCCCTGCAACAAAATTCAGTCTAGGTGGACACATAGAATTGTACTTTTGTAATAAAAATACAAGTTCAGTGCGGTACGAAGGAATGCACTTACCAGCTGCCAGAGTAGCACTGTAAAAGGGGAGGGGGCTCTTTCTGATATCTGTGAAATTAAATGCTTTATAAAAGTAATCCATAAATCCTGGGGCACAGTTAAGTATAATCAAATTTAGTGGTAGAACGAAATGCAGTGAATAGGCCTTAAAAGCTTGCTTTTGCAGAAAACATGTGTTAAAATTGTATGTGCAGCAAAGGCCGCTGTACCTGGTGATTTAGTGCAGAGTCTGCGATCCCAGACCAACGCTGAGAGAATTACACAGTGGTTGTTATTTTTCGAGGTCAGAGATTAGAGATTGCAGGCTCCATCAACAAGCTATGAATGAATGGCCATTTTATATTTCAAAATCCCTCATATAATGCAATTTTCTAATGGAGCAGAAAAGAACCACAGCAGTTTCAAATTACCCCGTAGAACAGTTAACCTGGGAAAAGGGTTAGAGTTTCCCGATATGCAACATTTCTGTAGGAGTACATCCGTGGTACAAGGCTCCGGTGGTGTCATGGTGGAATGCAATTCTCATGAGAATCAGGATGAAGCAACCAGGGCAATTCATTAAAGTTCCACTGGTCGACCCAAATATTTCAATTACTTAACTGTGCTGTGGGAATTGGGGGTGGATTGTGACGTCACAACCTGTAATGGAGGGCAGTGGGGGAAGGTCTGTGGACCCAATTTTTATATGTTTTTTTTTTATAAGGGTTCAAAGTGCAAAGTCCAATCAGCTTTGTTTGGGAGATTTGTTCATGTCGCAAGATCATGAATATTAATTACTTTGCATTGTATAAAAGTTCAAACTTTAGGGGCATTTCTTTGACAGTGCCTTTTTGTGCAGTTCTGTTCCGCAATCTGTTTATCTGCTTGAATTTGCTGTATCAGCTGCGACTGGGGCCCTAAATAAAACTGTGTTACTTCTTGCACTGGCGTACACTCCTTTTTTACTACTTTGTAATTTTTTGGTGAGCTTTGCATTTTTGGAGGCCCCAGCGAGATATCGCTGTCATTCAACTGAGGCATGGGGATTCCAGTTGGGCTCGCGGAAGAGTGTGGGACAGCCTCCGTTGGCCAGTACAAAGAGCTCGAGCCAAGAGAGGTCCATGGACTCCACTTCCCAAAGGTCAGCCTGGTCCGGCACTGCCTTCTCTATGACTGAAGTGCAGGCCTTTAAAGAGTGACTTCGAGGTCGAGGGACGTGAAGAATCTCCTAAAAGGATACATCAGTGTACCCGTGCATGAAAGCGCTAGGTGCGCGAGGGATTTTTTTATGGTGTATAGGACCAACCCTCATTAGTAGTGGAGAGAACAATTGATGGTAGTGGTCTTAGGTGTTAGGTCTGCTGTTCCGATAGGTGGCAGGTTGATGGTGGCACATCTGCACTAGAGTAGAAGGTTGCATATTAAGTGGCAGACCTTGTTAGACAAGAGTTGCGCGTAGTGCAGGCAATTGGTATAGTTGCATAATTTTCTTTTCTTTGAGGAAGAATTCTTTTGAGGTATATTTGCGCAAACAAGTGTTTGTGTGTAGCAACAGTTTTGTTTTTAGTTTTGCGGAAAGCGGTCATAGTATTCGTTTTATGTGACTGTGAAATAAAAGAGGAGCCAAAATAACTTTTAAATAGCGCGAAGCTGTGTAGCACGAGTAACTGATGCAGTTGAGCGAGAGGAGCAATAACCACTTTTTCAAAACGTACTAACATAGGGCCTTGTTGTTAAGGTGGTGGGCCTGGGGAGAAGGCCATTTCTGTACTAATACAATATAATAAGGCGGGCCTGTGGATAAGGCCATTATGTGCAAGCATTGGGTGCAAGGTGCGAAAGGGTGGGGCCTGCAGAGAAAGCTGGAGCAAGTAAAACTAGGGCGATCGAGCAAAATGGTAGGTGTAAACATTGAGTGAGTGGGATCGCTTGGAGAGGGGGTCAGAGTTTAAAGGTTTCAAATAATAAGTAGAAGAAAAACAAAGGGAGAGAAGAATATTTCAATCGAAAGGAGTAAGGCTGAGACAATCACATCCTATTGGATGGGTGATCTATTTAATCGGTTTATAGTGATTGCATCGAATGCCTTAGCATCGAAAAAAAGCAATGAAAAAAAGCACAGAATGCATTTTTTTTCATTTATTTTATGGCGGGGAACCCCCACACAATCCCTGTTTGTTTACCCCTTAAAACCCATTATAATTTAAATAAAACCTTTACCTTTGAAAAAATGCATTTTATGCTTTTTTTTCGATGCTTTTGGCGTTCAATACTTTGTATTCAATGCAATGACTGGATACCATTTAATTACATGTGCAGGAAATTGCCCCAGTATCATGGTAAAATATTAAAATTACCATTTTAAGTGGGACTGTGTTATAAAAAATGTCCCGGAGAGGGAATGCCCGATAAAGACATTATAGAAAGTATGTACTCATACTTGACAGCTACAAACAAAGGGGTGAAGATTAAAAAGAGACAGGATATCCTAAGGCTTTGGAAACTGTACGAAGAAAAATAGACAGAGAAAGAGAAAGAGGAGGAGGATAAGGAGCAGGGAAGTGCTCCATCCCCACACTCTACCCGTTATTAAAACCTGCTGGAGGGTATACAAATCCTAAACGAGCGTCTCAAGACAAGGAAGGGACACATTAAAGGAAAGAGGAGAGCAACAAGAACATTATTAGCAAAGACGAGAAAGGCAGGAGGAAATATTTAAATGACAAAAAAGAGAGTGTAGCAGCAACTTAACAGTGTGTTCAAGGAAGCTGAAAAAGCAACGGAAAAGGGAAATAAAGAAGAACGCAAAAGCAACACAAGAACTGAGCCAATGAACAATGTTGGACAGCAGGATGCATAAAATTTAAAATAGACAAGTTGGGGGGGGGGGGGGGCTGGATGGGGACAATATCAAACCTGATCTGGCAAAAGAATGGCACACCATGTTGGACTTTGAAAATAGTGGTGACAGCGATCGGGGGGTGTCAAAACAGACACACACGATTTGACAGACAGGAGATGGGGAAAGGAGACGAGAGGAGAGAGAAGAGGAGGAAAGAGAAGAATCACTGGGTGACTCCGGAAATAGGCTTCGGTGTAGGAAAGCCAGAATTGTGGTAGCAAAAAGACCACAATGTGGCAATAAACACATAGCTCGCACACAACTGCCCTTTTTACAGAAAGCGAGGGGCGGGTTTCATTACATACCATGGCTGGCAGACAATGGACAGGGACAACTTGGTTTATAGTTTACTTTCATAAATGGTTGGGGCCAGCACATGGATTTATGTTTTGGAAAAGGAGACAGCGGGAGTCCCAATGCCTATAGGAGATATACAAAGTTTATTGGCAGTATTGATCGGGGAGAGAAGTGACAAAATATGGCAACAGGCTGGACATGTGGAAGTAAAATTAAGCTCTAATATACACGATGGAGCACCCTTTAACAACTATCAAGCACATGTTGGAAGGGTGGACGCAGGAAAATAAACAGTCATGGGATGAAAAAATACATTTGCTTTACCACATTTTAGTGAGGGGGTTCACCACAGATGTGCAGGTCTCTTTAGAAAAGATAGTGGGAATTGAGGCAAGGGGGTGGTCTGAGAAACAGGTGAAATTTGTACATTATTGCAAAAGGAAGCAGGAGAAGGATAAGGAGACAGTCGATAATGCAACCAAGACAGAAAACAAATGAGTTCAGAAAAAAACTGGAGAAAATACATATGGAAGGAGCAGTACCCACAGGGCCAGTTGTCGTTTCACAAGCTCAGCAAGGAGGGCTTCCAGTGCCCGTGCTAATGTGGTCGGGATGTTACACTCAAGTGCCACCCAACCAGCAGTGGGGAACGGTACAAATGCAAAAGCAACCCACATTCATAAACGTGCAATGGATACATGGGACAGTATCAGACTGGGACAGGATATTATGCACGTGCAAAGGGAATGGGGTACAGGAGAATGACACCATGTTTCGGAGTACAGTGCTTCACATGTGGGAATTTTTGACATTTTGCACAAACATGCCCACTTATTTATTGCACAGGCAGGCCAGCAAGAGCAGACATAGTTGCAGCAGACTCGTCAACAACTGAAGGTAATGCTGCAGCAACAGCAACTACGGATACAGCCCACACAAACACAAAGCATTGTGCTATCCAGGGATAAGTGCAGATACAAGGAGGGGAAATGGCAGGAAATCAAGGTACAGTGGGCGTACTGTAGGCACCAGTACAGACACAAATCACAGAAGGGGTAACAATACTGGGCAGAATACCGTGCCCCAATACACAGGAGTGACAGTGGTGGGCGGTAACCTATTTACGTCATCAGCAAACACATTTTCCCAATAGGGGTGTCCACGGGGAATACAAGGGTGTCCTGTTTTAGCAGTAACTGAAGACTCTGAGTAGGAACCGTAGGTAGCAGTTCAGATAGGACAGAGGGGGTTGTCCTTTCTTATAGATACTGGAGCAACTAGATCATGCATTAAGGAAGAAGGATTTCTATTATCTAATAACAGTTTGGACACACAAGACTTTTCGGTACAATTTTGAAAGTTCCTCTGACAAAAGATTTACCCTTGACAATAGGAACGCAGCACATCGTAGCATCTTTTCTGTATTCAAAAGATACTCCCATCAATATTCTTGGGAGGGGCCTATTCAGGCAATTGAATGCCACAATTTATTTCTCGGAGAAAGGAATGGTGTTCACCACACTGGGAATGTACCCAGCTTGGGTGGCATTACTGATTCAGGCATACTATGTACACAGCACAGTGAGAGGATGCCCACACTCATAGATGTGTTTGTGTACGGGGTACACATGTTCTCTGGATGGCTGCCAGGGATTGAGGGGCAGGTTTTTCAGCAGTCCAACACATTTGTGTTCAGGCCTCAATGTCCCTCTTCAGTTAGCTCAGGCACACACACTCTACTGTACTTGGAGGAAGTAGTGGTACAAAAAGACATGATTATTCTAGTTGCCCCTGATGATAACAGCATGGAATGGCGTTCAATATTATGTATTGACCCCACACTGACATTGACAGGATTTAGTGGCACAGAGCGGTTTGCAAGACAATTAATACGTTTTCATACTAAGCATACATTGCACAGTACAGATAAAAGAAAAGGCAGTGCCCCAGATGACCCAGATAGCAAAAAAGAAAGTGCAATATTTGCAGGAAGATTTGGAAAAGGTGCCCAAAGATTTATGGACAACAGAACCCTCTGATGTAGGAATACTTAAAGGGGCCAGGGTGGTACACATCAATTTGAAAGAAGCAGCACTGTTGCCACAAGTAAAGCAGTACCCACTTTCTCGAGAAGCATATACAAGACACTGCATGCCCTATGGCAGCAAGGCATAATACACGTGACCTCATCACCTTGCAACATGTCATTATTGAGGCAGAGTATCTGTCGGTCTCCAACCCCACGACAATTTTTTGTTAACATTCCTGTGGAGGCACACTATGTCACTGTAGTTGACTTTAAAAAACGCCTTATTCTCTATTGTGCTACACCCGGACTTGAGGTATCATACTGCCTTTATGTATCTGGGACCCAGTTCGAACATACTAGAATGCCTCAGGGGTACTGCAAAGGGCCGAGCATTTTCAAAAGAGTAATACAAATGGACATCAGCAATTTGCAGTTTGCTAGTACAGTACTACAGTACGTAGATGACTTATTGGTGTGCGTCTTGACTGAAGAGGAGTGTAGAAGGAACTCAGTGACACTACTGATTTTGCTAGCAGTCAAAGGATACAAAGTGGACAGAGAGAAATTACAATACTGTCAAAAAGAGGTGGTGTACTCGGGTCAAATTATCTCAGCAGATGGGAGAAAAATAACAGCAGAAAGAGTAGAGGCCACACATATGATTCCCGTCCAAAAACAGTGAAAGAGATGCAGCAGTTTTTGTGCTTGTGCAACTATTGTAGAGGCTGGATTTTTGATTACTCCACATTCACCAGACGAGACCTCTGCCCATACTTCCTGTTCACGGGTCTAAGCCATGTCCCCTTGGACTACAACTCAGCCTGCCCCTTCCCACAGGGCGAAGCCAGCAGATGGTAAGGGCGCTGGGGGTGTTGAGCACCCATTGGGACCCCTGACTGCACTTCCTTTTGCCAGACCTAAGCCATGCCCCCTTGGACAACAACTCAGCCCGGCACTTCCTGCAGGGTGAAGCCCACTGTGGGTAAGGGCGCTGGGTGTGTTGAGCACCCACAGGCACCTCTGCCTGTGCTTCCTGTTCCCAGACCTATGCCATGCCCCCTTGGACGACAATCAAGCCTGGCACTTCCTGCAGGGAGAAGCCTGCTGAGGGTAAGGGCGCTGGGGTTTTTTAGCACCTGTGGGGACCTCTGCCTGCACTTCCTGTTCCCAGACCTAAGCCACACCCATATGGACTACAACTCGGCCCAGGACTTCCTGCAGGGTGAAGCCCACTGGGGGTAAGGGCGTTGGGGTTGTTGAGCACCCGTTGGGTGTTAGGCACTTATGGGGAGCAGTGAACACCCTGTGGCTTGTGCAGTTGTGCACCGCAGAACCTTGTGAAGCTACACAAGAATGGAGAAAGACGCCAGTGATCAAGGTGAGGAGCTGTGTTAGTGGGGGTGGGGGGCTACACTTGAACTATTTTGACGGTTTCATCTACTGGAACTTCTAGTAGTCCTCTACCTCCTGCGGATCATTGCAGTTGTCATTGCCACTGTTTATGCCTCACCTGCACCCTCTTGCCTCATTTGCCTGCTTGTTTGCTCCCCTTCTGCCCCCATTTGGCCAGTCATGACAACAAATTGGATGGCCAGTACGGTCAGCCCCTCCACACAAACCTCACAACGTTTTTCAGTGTTCCACCGACCCAAGAGGAAAATTCTAATCGTCAAGCTGAAAATCCATGCACAGTCCTCGCCTCAAGGTGTTGATCCTGGTAGACCAAAGATGAAGCTCATTAGCCCTATCAAACTCACAGGAGACAACTATCAGCTTATAGAAGAAATTAACCATTTCCTTTGGCACACCCTGGATGTAACGGGGAGTAAAGGCTGAAGTCAAGAAGCTGTTAATCCTTATTTTAGAAGAAAGCAGGGGAGGAGGTGTGATGGGGACCAACAGTCAAGCGTGGAAGACCCACAATCGGTCCCCCAGTCAGTAGTCGAGACGCTGCACGGCAATGGAGCAGGTGCTCCAATTTTGAGTGATATAATTTGCTCCAGCAGCCCCCAGCCAGAGACGGCATCATTGACAAAAGCGGAACCCTGCATTCGACCCAAACCCTTTCCAAAGCAGCATAAGTCTGCTCAAACATCTCCTTTGTCTGTGTATGGGCAGGCCGACTAGTGTCAAATAAACATGCTGTGGGGTGTCAAACAGGTGGGAGGTCCAGGTTCTGCAGATCATAGGTTGGCCTTCTGACAAATCTAGGTGTAGTGACTCAAGCCCCACATGAGGCAAAGCCAAAGACTATCAAAGAATGAGAGTGCCTCACAGGGGGAGGGAGGCGGATATTTCTGACCTGGAGTCTCCAGAGGTGCATGCAATTGCCCTGAACCTAGGGACTCCCTTAGCAATAAATGCACTCATTAGCTTCGAACGGTGTGGATGCTGTTCTCTAATTAGCAACGGCATATTGAATTGTACAAGAATCCATTCCAAAGCAGGGTCTCCCTTCGACTCTATCTGTATCGATTTCAGTGACCCGAAAGTGGCTAAGGGAATTCTGGGACTGGCCATGAGACAGTGCTTATCCCCACACAGCACGATCCAAATCAGTGCCATGTCCCATGATAACAATGTTCCCCCCGCCTGGAATAAGATTTCAGCACTCCCTGCTCTTGGGCGCAAATGTAGTATCAGAGCAGAGCTAGTGACCTTGATGGAAGCACTAAACATGTCAGAGGGCCAAGCAGTGAACATCTTCTCTGACTCTACCTATATCACCTCTACTGTGCACTCAGGATTATAAAGATGGGAAAGGAGAGGGTTCAAAAAAGTGATGGCACTCCCGTTCAACATGCAGCATTACTGACTAAACTTCTAGAAATGTGTCCACTCCCAGTAGAGTTAGCATTAATAAAGTGCAAAGCCCATACAGGAGGGCAAGACTTTGGGCCTCATTACACGGTAGGCAGAGGACCAAGGTTCTGTTAGCACCTTGGCCCATGCCGGTAAAATACCAGCACCGCCTTGGTGGAAAGGGCAATTACCACCCTATTCCAAGGTTGGTGGGGCGGTAATTCCCCCTTCCCCCATTGCCCTTCCCCATTCCCATTTTTGCCCCATAGGGCTCTATGGGAATGGGGAAGGCGCTAATTACGGTGCCACAAATTGCGGTACCGTAATTAGCACCCTGGTATCTTTGCGGGTTGGTTTTTAACGCCTGCTAAACAGCAGGCATTAAAGTACCTACCCGCAAATGGACCTCGTAGTAAGGCGGTAAGGGTTTACCGGTACCGGTGCCCTTACCGGTACCGGTAAACCCTTACCACCGTCCGTGTAATGAGGCCCTTTATCTCACTGGGAAATGAAAGAGCAGACAGAGCAGCAAAAGAAGCAGCATATATACCAGAGGGATAGCATCTGCTGTTCCCTGGCAAAGAAGAAAAATTACCTCTGATAGCAGTATTAAAAGTGAGCAATGAAAATATGCATTACCAGAAAGCTTTAATGCTCTAATATTGCAGATAATTGAATTACAGGAAGAGGTATCAGATGCTGAAAAAGAGTTGTGGAAAAGGCGAGGATGTTCTCTGTACCCAACTGAACTGGTTTAGTGGCATGATAGCACAGGAAATATTTTGATGCTGATATCTTTTTTACAATTGGCACTGGAACAACTTCACTATACAACCCACTTATCAAAAGAACTTGTGTCTGCAGGGATAAGTGAAGACTGATTTGTGCCAAATCTGTTTGAATGTGTCACTGAATATGGAAAGAACTATTCGACCTGTCAGAAGTTTCCGACAGGGCACACATTAAGAGTTGTACACAGAATATTTCCACGACCGGAAAGCCCCTTCCGGTACTTGTATATAGATTATGTTGCTATGCAAGAAAGGCATATTTCTTACAAGTACTTGCTTGTATGGTAAGTCCATTCTCATGTTAGCTTGAGGCAGGTCCTTGTGCCCACAATGATGCCCATTCTGTGGCCACATTTCTGGTGAGGGAGGTGTTCCTGAGGTCGGGGATACCAGATGAAATTTGTTCTGATAATGGGCAGCATTTTTCCAATGACTGAATAAAGGAAATTGCAACACTCCTGTGGATAAAGCATAAACTATGCACATTTTACCATCCTCAAGCCAATGGTTTGATAGAAAAGATGGATGGTTTGCTTAAGATATGATTGGCTAAACTTAAGCAAACGCTTGAAAAATCATGGGTGCACTGCTTGCCTCTTGCTTTGGTTTCGCTAAGAAATATGCCTGGAGGAGATCACCATCAGACTCCTCGTGAAATTAGTGCATGGCAGAGAATGCATGCGCCAATTCCACTGTCGCATACTCACTCTACCTCTGCTATTCTGGTGGGGGGATTTGATGTGTACCTCAAAGAACTTACCAAGTCCCTTAAATATATCTGATTGCAGAGGAGGCCTAAAAACCAATCTGGATAATCAGTTGATCCAAAATGACATTTCCCATAAGCAGCACTTATCTGGGTGACCATGTACTTGTGCAGAACCATGTAAGAAATTGGAAAGAGGAGCACTTCACTGGGCCACACACCATCGTCTATTCAACACCAACTGCTGTCAAGTTCGAAGGTTGGTGAGGATGGGTCCACATCACTGATGTTCGCAAACACAAGATCACACCGCATCTCAAGGCACAACATAATAGGGAGTATCAGAGTTTTCTTTCAATTTCTTTATACCTATCCACATTTATTAAAAAAAAAGCAAAAGAGCGAATTTCTGAGGTTGTTAATGTAAACTGTGTTGCAAAGAAAAATAACTTTTCAGTGTCTTGGAACTCTTCCGTTTTTTGGAGCATAATGATGTTAATATGTTTTGGTGAATGATTAATACTTTTGTTTTATTTGACTTTTAAAGAAAAAGGAGAAACACAAACGGATGGGAAAAGAAACAGGGGGAAAAGAAGTGTAATGAATAGGGATGGCTTCCACATTGGCACCAAAGAGGAGCATAGTACATTAACTGGTAATATCTGGTATGATGAAATGATGCGTGTGGAGAGAGAGAGAGAGTAAATGACGTCTGCTCTCATTCCACACATAGTAGGAGTACCCAAGGTTTTCTTGCCCCAGCGAGTGTCTTATGAGGAAGCGGGATGCCTGATGCACGTGTCCCTATGCAAAACTAGAAGGTAAAAAGGAAACAGTTCAGTGGGCGGATGAAGGGGTGCAGGTATTTGAAAACAATTTTGTGAAATGAACAAAAATGATGGAAAAAAGGAAATGGGATACACGGTAATAGAATATATGACAACAGGGCCTGAAGAGGGGGAGTTACAAATAAGGGACCATAAAAGATTGCAGTGCACAACTAAAGAAGGGTAAAGTGTCTCCCCTAGTGTACCACAAGACCACTGATGAAAATAGAAGGAGCAGTATGGTATGGGGACACGTGGAAGGGTGGAATAGTGCAGAGTGTGCAACCAAGGTTAATGACAGCTGCCAAGCAACTTTGGGAAAATATGTTCATGCTTTAACCTGGTTACATGAAAAACATCAACCAGTCGATACAAGGAGCTTTACATGATTTACTTTGATTTTCAGGTCAGGTGGGTCAATTTTCCTGAGAACTAATTTGGGCTGTGCCAAAGTGGAGAAGAATGTGGCGCCGACACAGGGATCTGTGGCGATAATGGATTGTGTTAGGCCTGTGGATCCAAAGCATGTGCATCTTGGAGAAGGACCTGAGTGCAAAGTCTCCAGGGCAGCAACTGAGTGCAACACTCCAAGGGAGTGGGATGATCGGTAATAAATCCTCCTCTTATACTTCACTATTAACAAGAGTTAATCGTGTTATTGATAAAGACAAGGTTAACGGCCAAGCCCAGAACACAAATATAAGGCATAGAATTAGGAATGGCATGCACACAGGTAGTGGATAGGCTGGGGGTGGAGTTGTACCAACTTGAATATTGCAAGAGATAATGTTATAAAAACACTGAGTGTAGCTGTGAATAAAGAGCTTAGGAAGATAGCAAGGAATTTTGTTTACATGGTGAATGTGCCAAAAGTAAAAAGGGACTCAAGAGAATCTGAGGATGCCTTAATATATAAATCAATACAGTAAGTTAGGCATTGCAGGGGTTGTTGCTCAGTAATTAGAGAAAACATTATAGACTACTACTGCCTACCTATGCCAAATGATCCTACAGTGGTTTGCAATAACTTGAGCAAGCAAGTAGTTACCTAGCAGAAGGGATTTTTGCTCTGGAATTTAGAACCCTACCACCAGCAGGAGTAAAGATAAATGTAGAGCCCTCACTGTGGTAGATTCTCAGAGAAACCAGACCTCACAATCATGACTAAGTGTGGTGGAACCCTCATTACCTATATATACCGGAGGACAGCACACAAATGAAGGGAGCATTGCAAGTAAATGGGAAACCACATGCAGAGTAATGTAACAACTAATCTGGATGTGACTGAATGCCCCAATGTGCGCCTATTGCGCAATGGTAGTGACCATCCACTTTTATCACATGGTATTTCAGTGGTGCATGATGTGCGCATACCGTCATGGAACCTAGCAAGTTAAATTAAAAATATAGCGGATGAGGAATGGCATAATTTAATCAGCATGCACCAAATGTTCTGCCTTCAGGAGTCATGGGTGAATACCCCATCTACCTTTCCTGGGTACGCCTGTATGATGTATTGGCCATTCAAGGTACAGGAGGGAGATTAAGTGGAGGAATGGTGTTCTTGGTAGATTGTTCGCTGAATGACACCCTTGAAATAGTGGACTGTAATGGTCCTGACCACCTAGAGATATATATTGAACTCCATAATGGTACTAACCTTTTGTTTCGAATATGCAATGGGAAGGGGATGGGACCAAAACTATCCTTATCATGGAGAAAGCAATTAACATATGGAAAGAAACTCACAAAAAAGCACCTCATGTCATTGTGGTGGGTGATCAAAGTGTACAGTTTGTGCCACTAGTTATAAAAAGTGGATTATCAAAGGATGAAGATTTTGCATTGGACATTCCTGACCTAGTAACATGTTCTCCCTATAAGGAAATACAGGTATGCACCTGTGGCTGCTCACACGTGGCTCGCATTAACTCTTAGAACTTGTAGAGAGATGCAGAGCTGATGCAGAGAACATGTAGAGATGCAGAGCTGACATAAAGGGAAGCATAACCAAAACCAGACGCATGCGAACAAACTCTGTGGTGGAAAGCAGGCATTACCCTTCGAGACAGCGAGAGACCGGGGGAAGCAGAGCTGTGTCGCAGAAGAACCGTTTGCAGACCGGCAACAGTGGAGGGGCTGTAGATGTCATGGTCACGGGTGAACAGCAAAAGTTTCACCAGCGACAACAGAGAAGCTAACAGGAGAACTATGAGAGGGTCTAAAAAGTGGGGAACACTTCCGCGGAGTAACATGTTCTCCCTATAAGGAAATACAGGTATGCACCTGTGGCTGCTCACACGTGGCTCGCATTAACTCTTAGAACTTGCAACGGCATAGCCAAATTGACTCTGCCTCTGTGCCTACCTTTGTTGCATGTGAACACACAAGTCACATCAATTTTATACAAGCTTCTGCCCTGTTAAAAGACTGTGAGGTGATTATTAGATCTGAAAGCGATCATCAACCACTGGTATCGACAGCGATTATTGGGCATCATTGCCTACCAGCAACCAATGCCAATTCTAGGTGCACTACCATTAATACAGAGGGGCATGCTAGATGCTCTTTGAAATGGGCAAACTTACGCCTAGAAAGACTATTGCCCCATCTATTTGGGGAACTACTGGCTCGGTAAAAATAGCTTTAGGGAGTTCCAATGCATCTAATCATGAAATATTGGGACCCCTTCCAAGACATTTGGGATAAGATCAGGAACTTGACCACTAAATCTTGTAAAGCAGTTATGGGCTGTGATGAATTCTACAAGACCGGGGGAAGCAGAGCTGTGTCGCAGAAGAACCGTTTGCAGACCGGCAACAGTGGAGGGGCTGTAGATGTCATGGTCACGGGTGAACAGCAAAAGTTTCAACCAGCGACAACAGAGAAGCTAACAGGAGAACTATGAGAGGGTCTAAAAAGTGGGGAACACTTCCGCGGAGTAACATGTTCTCCCTATAAGGAAATACAGGTATGCACCTGTGGCTGCTCACACGTGGCTCGCATTAACTCTTAGAACTTGCAACGGCATAGCCAAATTGACTCTGCCTCTGTGCCTACCTTTGTTGCATGTGAACACACAAGTCACATCAATTTTATACAAGCTTCTGCCCTGTTAAAAGACTGTTAGGTGATTATTAGATCTGAAAGCGATCATCAACCACTGGTATCAACAGCGATTATTGGGCATCATTGCCTACCAGCAACCAATGCCAATTCTAGGTGCACTACCATTAATACAGAGGGGCATGCTAGATGCTCTTTGAAATGGGCAAACTTACGCCTAGAAAGACATTGCCCCATCTATTTGGGGAACTACTGGCTCGGTAAAAATAGCTTTAGGGAGTTCCAATGCATCTAATCATGAAATATTGGGACCCCTTCCAAGACATTTGGGATAAGATCAGGAACTTGACCACTAAATCTTGTAAAGCAGTTATGGGCTGTGATGAATTCTACAAGGCCATCACTGATTTCCCGGTGATGATCTCCTCCCACATGGACAGGCGAAGGCAGTCACTGGCTGATCCTGACCCTGGGGATGGTATTATAAGGGAGGATCATGTGGGAGCAGACTATCGGGAGGAAGTGATTACTCCAATGGAAGTGACCCAGTATTCCGCCTCAACCCCACCCCACCATCCGAAAACTATAGTCTCTGGAGTACTGATGGCATAATGTCAACCTCAGCAAAATAGCATTCCACCTTCATATGTACATAATGCTCACGCAATTTCCCCTGTTAATGTTGGTTTTGATGGGAACAAAAACCTAAAGCAAAACAGCTCTAAAATGTCCACAGACCCTCTGTACTCCAACTCCCATAAAACCTTCAGTACTGGGATAAAAAAAGGAGAAAGGAGTTAATGTTGAGCAGAAGAAACACAAATGTGCAGACTAGGTGCTGTAATGCCAATGAGCTATGCCGGATATTTGAAAATTGTATGCCTTTTCATGGCAATAGTGAAGCAGGAGAATAGAGATGCAGAGCTGACATAAAGGGAAGCATAACCAAAACCAGACGCATGCGAACAAACTCTGTGGTGGAAAGCAGGCATTACCCTTCGAGACAGCGAGAGACCGGGGGAAGCAGAGCTGTGTCGCAGAAGAACCGTTTGCAGGCCGGCAACAGTGGAGGGGCTGTAGATGTCATGGTCACGGGTGAACAGCAAAAGTTTCACCAGTGACAACAGAGAAGCTAACAGGAGAACTATGAGAGGGTCTAAAAAGTGGGGAACACTTCCGCGGAGTAAAGACATCACTGCAGCTCTACGCCAATGGTGGGACACACCAGCAAACACGGGTGAGTCTGCCAGAGAGCATTGGGAGCCCCAGCACATACAGACATTCGTACAAACAATTGGGAACTTACTTTAAAGATCAAACAAGTAATATAGAAAGACTGAATTTACACTAGTCTCCACATATGAGATGTCCTTATGGGGAAAGCTGGAGTAAATGTTCTCATGAACAAATGAATGTTAATGAAGCAATCGAAAGGCAAGAACTGTACAAATCCTCATATATGAAAAGCCAATATAGGGAAGACTAGAACACATTTTGCTATAAGCCAATGAATGCTAACAATGAAGATAGCAATCCAAACTTAAACAAGTCTCAATATTAGGGATGCCAAAATGGGGGAAGTTGGAACAAGTGAAACCCTAAGCCACTAGAGTATAAACAGTGAAGAAATACAACTGTGCTTTACTTAAAGTGAAAGACAACTGAAAGAAAAATTGAAGACCCGGTAAAGGCGTGCATCAGGCAGTAAGCCTTTTAGGGGATAGAGACCTGACAGAAGATTATATCAGGCGATCTATCAAGCCCCGATGGGGATTGCCTTTCAGGGGAGTACACCAGGTAATCCATCTAGAATTTGTTAACAGAAAAGACATTGTGAAAAGGGTTCCTGGCAGGAGAGTATACCAAGTTACCTTCTGTAATGAATTGTTGAGTAGAAGAGACACTTTGACCATCCTTAAAACGACCCTTGTTTTTAAAAGTAATTTTTCATCATCCTAAGGAAGTGTTATGTTAAAGAGACATTTCTACCACTCTTAAAGAACTATTATCTGAGCTAAACACTTTCAACATTCTACCTGAGACAGTTCTGGGAAAGGGAAGCATCGAATGGATACAAGAATTATTTTGTTGGATTTACATATTTAGTTGTGGCACCCTTTTTACTGAATTTAAAGCAGAGACATTTAACTAGCACATTGTGTTGGTCATTTGTAGTGTGAGGGTCAGATATCTTTTCGACAGAAGGACAGTTTGCCTACTTTTGACGAGACATAGACTGTTCTTTAGTTCTGGTTTCATAGGTAGGAAAGCTCTCTTTAGGATAAGGAGAGAAAGGCCTTTATCAATACCCTTTTATTTCAAAACATCGTGAAATGTTGAAAACATTCCAACTTTGTGTCTGTCACAAATTTCTGACCCCTCACAGTACACAACAATCAAGAGGTGACCATGGAATGATGAAGAGTGCAGTCAGGTAAAACACATCTAATAGGCTCTGACTAGCTCGATCTAACTATAAGCAGATCATAAACAGGAAAAAAGGAGCATGTAGAATCTTTGTGGGAACATATTCTGGAAGCCATTCAAAACAAGGATTAAGTAAAATGTTTGGAAGCTCATGCCAACCTCACCACAGCAGAAAATAAGATAATCCAGGGGAATATCTCTGAGAAACATTGGCATTATTGCATAAGCAAGCTGTTTAGAGAGACATCAGCGTCTACCAACCCTAACAGGGGATTTGCAATTAGTGAGGGTTCTGCAATCAAGCCACTGAAGTGCACATTGAATGAGATTAGTGTGCCACTTGGATCCCAAAAAAGAAGAAATCCACAGGGCCTAATATAATCCCAGGCTACCTTATTAGGTCTAAGCAGGGAGTGTGCACCCTTTGTTTACTTTGGCTTTTTAATGCCATAACTATCTCAAAATCGGAAATCTTCAACATTTGCAGAAATCCTACAAAAAAGGCCGTCATTAGGAACAGTCCCATTTCACTCTGAGATTCGGTTGGTAAAATATTTGCAAGCGTTGTCCTGGGGAGTTTGACACTCTGGGTTGACAATTATGCTTTGATAAACCATTGAGAGTGAGGCATTAGAGAAGGAATAAGTACCCTTTACCAGTACTTCAGGTTATTGTTTTAATTGAAAAATACATTTACACTGAGGAAGTTGAATGTGTATGTTTTATTTACTGATCTTTGCACATCCTCTGATGCAGTACCCCGCATGCACTACTCTCAGCCGTACTGTTACTCTAGGGATAATGAGGTAGCGGTGAGGTGGTGCATGGGTGGGGCACCCACAGCCCCTTTTATGGTACAAAAAGGCATATGGCAATGGTTGGTGCTGGCCTAAACGTTGTTCTCTCTTTATATAAACTGTGCAATTGATAAACTTTTGTCAGTGCCCACTGATACACCAACCTTAGCTGCAGAAAAGTACCCAGTGTTGTTGTTACAGATGATGTAACCCTTATATCTCTAACACCCCTAAGGCTTAAGAGACAGCTCCAACGTGTCCAAGGGTTTTGCAATGAAAAGGGACTACTCATAAATGTTGGCAAAACGATATCCATGGTATTCACAAACAAAAAAGAGAAAACAGTATCTTCGCCTTAACATTAGAATATTGTGTAATAGAGCAAGTTAAGAACTATGATGTATTTATTTATTTATTTATTTATTTATTTATTTATTTATTTTGAAGCTTATATAGCACACTGATGCCGGAGGCATCTGGCCGCTTCCTTGGGTGATAGAACAAGTTACAGTTGTTGCACAATCAAGGTACAACACTGACAGTTACAGACAGTACAGGAGAGTTACAGTACAGTATTAAATACAGAGTTGCATGTAAGTATGCTACATAGCCAGAATGTGAGGGGTTTATAGGTGGACAAGTAGAGAACAAATAGCATAGGCTGCTTCCAGGTATGTATGGTCGTAGTTGGTGTGCAGCTAGTCGGGAACCGAGTCATGGTCGGCTGAGCTGTCGGTAAAGAGATGTGTTTTAAGATGTCTCCTGTAGATCCAGCAAGAGTCTTGGGCTCTGAGTGAGATGGGAAGGGAGTTCCAGAGTTTGCTGGCGAATATGGGGACGTATTCCCCATACTTCTGGCTTTTTGAAGGTTAAATCTGGGAATGTCAAGGTGGTGCTGATAGGTTTCTCGGGTCGGCCTGGAAAGTTGTGTCAGTGTAAAGTTGTTGGCAAGGTAGGAGTGTGCTAACTGGTGAAGACATTTAAGGGTAAGGGTGAGTGACTTGATACGTTCCTGTACAGGTAGCCAGTGTTGTTGGTGTCGAATGGCAGAGATGTGGGCAGATCTATGAATGTTGAGTGCAGCTCTGAGGGCATTATTTTGTAAGACCTGCAGTTTACTGATGTTCTGTTTCGAGGTCCCTGCATAAAGGGCCTTTCAGTAGTCAAGGAGCATGAGGATTAGAGCTCTGGCCAGAGTTAGGCAACTATCAGGGGAGAGGAATTTTGTGCACACTCTAATGAGTTTGCATGTGTATGCGGTGGCTGAGGTGATAGCATTTATTTGTTTGTTGAGGTTTAGTGCAGAGTCTAGGTAGAAACCAAGCATTATTACCTCAGTGGCAACTTTTATTTAGGTCCATCTATGGTGAAGGACTTGAAGAGGGGATCAAGTTTGGCGATTCTGCATTGGGAACCAATGTTGAGCAGCTCAGTCTTATCATCTTTCAAGCAAAGACTGTGTTACACCATCCGATGTTGGATGGCACAGAAGATGGTGTTGAGTGTGATTGTGTCCTTGTCATGGTCTCCTGAAATAGATATGAGGACCTGAGTATCATCAGCGTAATTAGTTACTTTGGAGTAAGGTTTGCTAGCTCAGGCTAATGGGATCACCATTTGGGTAAAGTTGGTGCCACACTTTGCAGATACTGTGGGTCATTTGCTAGATTCACATACGAGTTTGGCAATGGTGCAATGGGGCACCCGTTGGAAGCCAGAAAGGCAGCGCTATATGGGGCTGACATATGAGACCCCTCAAATTGCATGAGCCTTTATGTGATTGAGAACAGTTTCTTAAAGAAAAGTCTGGGTCTCTTGAACAATACATCCACAATAATGGTGCATTAAGAGTTATAGTCCCTTACCTATAGCGCGCTGTAACATTTAAACCTATACTATATTGGAATATGCTATGGAGGAGGCCAGAATGAAGTAAATACAGAGAAGTTGCCATGGATGTCCTAGAGCAGGCGGGGGGCTATCATTGGTATGTGTACACATATTCAAAAGATCTTACATGAAATAGGGTGCATCGATCTGGCTTCATCCTTCAAGCATCAATGCTAATGCAAATGAGAAAGCCACAAACAATTTCCTTACAGAATGCAACATGGATTTGTTGGGCAGGCTGTTTAGCTCATTATTATTGAGTGTTTATTGGGCGATGATTGGGTTATTAACCTTACTTAATGTTGTATAGTGCCTGTTTTATATTGGAAGATGAGAGCTGAAGAATTGGGAAGGAAGGTAGATGTGTTGTATAGTGCTTGTTTGTTGATGGGTGTTGAGGGTTCAGAAGGAAGGGAGATATGTTGTATAGTGCTTGGATTGATGTATAGTACTTATGATGTCAGAGAGAATGCTGTGAGAACGTTGTTGTATGAGTGAGAGATTGTGTGAAAAGGTTCCAACCCAGGCAGTTAGAGTGATGAAGCATCTGTGATGGGAGCCAGTCGGTCTTCCTACTTGGTATCTTATTTTAACATAATATAAGGAATACAGGAACTACTTGTGACTCACCTGAAGTGTCTGCAGACCTGCTTAATTTCACTTAGCTGTAATGAAACCAAGACTAATGCACACTTTGTGTATTGAGCTTTGGTTTGTCATCCTCCCAATTGGACATAGTGACCTATTTTGTATATGTCATGTTTAGAGTCATCTAGATCCACCCAACAAAACATAGGGGTCCCTCATGCTCCTTCAAGAGAAACAGTCAGACTGTTCAACTGAATTTAGAATGCCATTGCCCCACAGGAGTCTATGACACTGTGCACCAAAATCATCCGCGGATACTTTCTGGGTATGACACAACAGTGTCAACTACCTACATCTTCGGAAGAGCTAGTGGTGGAATGAGCATTTGAAGTGCACCTGGCACTCTCCACAGAAATTAAAACTATGCAAATAGATATGGTAGGCTTCACTAAGAGGCCTTGATGCATCCCTTGGCGTTCTTTGATTTTGTTAAGTTAGTGTGTGCACAGTCACTGTCATACCCTTTCACACTGTACCGCGGATGTTAAAAATCCTAACTGTGGCATGGTAAACAGTGGGGTCAAATGACACAGCCTTGCTGTGGGCTTCACAATGCTGGTCTCTCACTTTACCGGTCCTCACATTCTCATGCATTTACCCACCTACCCATCCCGATATGCTTACTCAATAATATTTGTAGCAATATCATACTTCTGCGCTTTATATGTCCATGCATGCTAACAAATGGCCCTATGTTTCATTCACTCACCCAACTTGAACATCTTTAATTCATACCTCCAGCACCATACCCTCAGCCACCCACCTGTAAATAGTAATTCATACATCCCACCTTACTCGCCATTATTCATCAATCTCATTCATATTAATTTACACATCCCTCCTGCCCCCTCTTGCCAATCCCTGTATTTTTTCCACTTGATATACTCCCCTCCTGCCTGCTTGTGTTTGTGTGCATGAACTCAGCGAATGTTTCCACCAAACACAAGTCAAACCTATAAGATTTGTCAACGCTAGTTTGCTTCATAGTGTCATGCTTGCGCCATGGGCGCATCCATTTACGCTCAATATGGACTATTTGTTTATCATTTATTTACAACAGACTCTTGGATCAATCTATATTTACTTTAGGGACTTTATTTCCCATTTGCGAGACTTTTTTCCAACAAACTACGTATTCCACAATGCACCTGGCTACAAGCATCGATTCCTGGCTCTTCCTATTGGTCATCAAAGGAACTACACCCCCCAGAAGCCCTAGGGACTTGCCCTGCTTCCACCAGCCCAGGAACAGAAAGGGAGGTGGCCGATTGCCTGCAGGTGTGCTTAGCCAGGTGCAACCAATTAGCCTGCCTCTGTGCTGGGCTAGGCAGTATAAAGGCTGCTGCCTGCAGTGGCTCAGCCTCTTGCATTGAGAGTCCTTCATCCACCTTTCGCGTCTTCCTACGGATCTTGTATGCTGTTTACCTTCACTCCTGCTTGGACCCTGCCTTGTTGCTTGCTCCACCCTGCTGCCTACAGCCATAGCCTTCCAGGCTCCCTTCCTCACAGCCCTGCTCCTCCGGGCTCTCCACATTGCAGCCGATCACGCTCTGCTGCCTTCCAGCGTCCGCCCTTGCCCCGCCGGGCTCTCCACATTGCAGCCGATCACGCTCTGCTGCCTTCCAGCCTCCGCCCTTGCCCTGCCGGGCTCTCCACATTGCAGCCGATCACGCTCTGCTGCCTTCCAGCCTCCGCTCTTGCCCTGCCGAGCTCTCCACATTGCAGCCGATCACGCTCTGCTGCCTTCCAGCCTCCGCCCTTGCCCTGCCGGGCTCTCCACATTGCAGCCGATCACGCTCTGCTGCCTTCCAGCCTCCGCTCTTGCCCTGCCGGGCTCTCCACATTGCAGCCGATCAGGCTCTGCTGCCTTCCAGCCTCCGCCCTTGCCCTGCCGGGCTCTCCACATTGCAGCCGATCACGCTCTGCTGCCTTCCAGCATCCGCCTTTGCCCTGCGGGCTCTCTACATTGCAGCTGATCACGCTCTGCTGCTTTCCAGCCTCAGCCCTGGTCCTCTGGGCTCCCTGCTCTGCAGCCTGCCTCACTCCGGCTGCCTTCAGCCCTTGTCCTCCGGGCTCCCTGCTCTGCAGCCTACCTCACTCCGGCTACCTACAGCCCTTGTCGTCTGGGCCTTCCTACATTGCAGCTTATCACGCTCCGCTGCCTACTACCTACCTTTTCCGCTGGGTTCTCGGCCTAGCAGCCCTCTACAGTCCTCTGCTACCTTCTACGTTCAGCGGCCCTGCCCTTCAGGGTTCACTCCTTACTGCCCGGCCCTTCTGGGATCCTTGCCGTGCAGTCTGCTTTACTCTGCTGCCCTAAGCCCTTTTCCTCTGGGCTCTCTACCTTACAGTCCTACTCCTGTGGGCTTACTCATTGCATTCCTGCTCCTCTGAGCTCTCAACCTTGTTCCTTACTGTCCTCTGCTATCCTATCCTGTTACACGACTTTCCCTTCATTTCCTTCTGCGAGTTTGCTATCACCTGCTTTCCTGGATTTGTCTGTAGTATCTTCTCTTGTACTGTTTGTAGACCCTTTTGTACAGAGCTTGTCTGTTGGTTCCCATCAGTCAACCTCTGCCCCTTCCCTTGTCTCGTTTCTACATTACAGACACCCATAGCTGCTGTTCCAAGTCATGAGCAAACAGCGTGGGCCTCTGTTATAGCAAACTGTGCAGAAGGCTAGAGTATTTCCAAGGTTTGTGGAATGCTCTTTTCCTATATCTGCATACACCTCAAGAGGGTATTCATTCTGTATCTTTTCCCTTGCTACTCTTGCCTACTCTTCGTTCTCTTTCCTTTCTGCTGTGTGTGTACTTATCTGTCCACTTTATTTGGCACAACCACCCAAACCCTTTCTGGGTGTCCTGTGCCACTCTTAATAGAGTGCCATCCTTGACACATAGTCTCTAAACCCTTTGTACCCTTCAGCATTACTTACTCTAAGGAAGTGTCTGGTCACCATAATGAATCTTAATACTTGTACATTTTACTGTCCCTATTATTATAGTTTATTTGTATTTAGTTTTAAAAAAAACATTTACAAAAATGTCAATTATCCTTAGAATTAACAGCGTAACATTTATACATTTCATCAAAATCCATTAAAACAATTACACAATTCAAAACAGCAAATCAACTTGTCTTTCCCTTTAGTTTTCCTTGTTATCCCCTCAGGGCTGGACATCAATGCAAGTAGTTGACACCTCCTTTTGGAATGTATTTTCAAATATAGCATACCCTGTCTTATAGTGGCCTGACCTTTTAATGAAACTAGGCCAAACTCCAGCCTAATGTACTTGATTGGCGTTGATTGCGACAGACCAAGTACCCTTCTCCAGAT
Organism: Ambystoma mexicanum; assembly: GCF_040938575.1. Taxonomy (NCBI): domain Eukaryota; kingdom Metazoa; phylum Chordata; class Amphibia; order Caudata; family Ambystomatidae; genus Ambystoma; species Ambystoma mexicanum. Next base: position 223,068,401 of record NC_090936.1, read on the forward strand.
GTAATCCTTGATCTGGTCCAGCCTACGCAAATCGTCCATGGCTAGCTCTTCCAAGCCGTATAGCACCATCTTGCAACAGTGTGCGCCACGTATGTTTGTCTGTAGTATGAAGGTAAATAAAGTCAGTTAAACCGGCATCTCAAAGAATTACTTCCACAGTCACCACAGGTGAAGCCAATAGCAAAAAAGTGCTTGGATAGCTTAGTGAAAAATGTCCACAGACACATACTTCCGTCCTGAAATATATTTACTCAGTTGCACCGGCGGCACAAAGAATTTCTTGCACAGACACAGCGAGTAAAACGAACCAGTAGCAAAGAAACATGTGGATGGGTTGGCGTGGAATATTCACAAATGCGTACTTTAGTCCCCACAACTCATCTTGCAGTTGCAGCGCAGCAGGGCAGAAACACGAGTGTCTCGATTTCAAAATACATATACTTGCAGCAAAGTCTCTCCAAGCAAAACTCCAGATGACACCAGCACTGCCCGCCACACGTAGAACACAAACCACACTGCTAGCAGACCGTGCCGAGCTCTGCGCATGTGCTGGTATGTTTATACTGCTAGACAAAGAAAGCAGACTGCAGGGTCCACGGGCTCTCAGAAGAACAACGTTAGTCCTCACTCCAACGTTCCAACAAAACAAACTGCTAGCACACCGTGCCGCTCTGTGCGGGTGCTGGTGTGTTTTTACTGCTGGACAAAGAAAGCAGACTGCAGGGTCCACGAGCTCTCTGAAGAACAACGTTAGTCCTCGCTCAAATGTTCCAACAAAAAACACTGCTAGCACACTGTAAAGACTGGTAGGGGGTGTCTGTACTTCCGCTCTCTATATGGTAGAGGAGAGGCACAGAGGACCCCAGCCAAGATTCTCTATTATTGGTACGTGGTCGAGCAATCAAGGCCTAGCTTCTCAGGAGGTGATGCAGGCTGGTTCTTAAGTACAGTGTAGTCCCCGAACCCCCACAAAGGAATGTCCACACACTGTATTACTGAAAACACACTCTTTATATAATTAATATTCAAAGGTATGTACACGATCACAATAACGCATTTTGTACTTGGAAGTCAATAATGATAAATATATACAATTCTAAAGTGGTACCACCAATGTTAACGAATCTCATTAAAGTGCATCAACTGTACGGTTAAAATGTCACACAGATCAATAACAAGTAAACCAGCAATAGAGATAGGAAGAAACGCAAGATGGTTGAAACAGTAGGCAGAATGCTGACCCCTACAACTAGGCACAGTTCTGTGTGGAGATCCCCCCACCTGGGCAACCTGTAAGATAAAGATATATAGCACACGCCCAGTCCATAGGTTCAATAGTCTCACTTCCTCCTAGTAAGGTTTTACCCCCCCAATGTACCTGGTGGAGTAGAGTTCACCGACGATGCAGACGAGAGCGTCCGATGATCAATTGAAGTTCTTAGGCAAAACGGGAGCACGGCGTCTCCGGTCGGCGATGGCGGTCGTCGACAGTGGCGGACAACAGTCCGAGTGCTTCTCTTTGAGATTCCGCGGCAGTCCCCATCTCGGGTCAGCAGCCTGTCGAAGGTCTGTCTACCAGGGAGCTTTGGCAAAGATCAGCTGTGCACGATGGAACCTCGTAGCTCGGGAAGAGGGCGCCTTACCAGGTCCTCTCTGGGTCAGTCCTTGGAGGCACAGCAGCTTTCAGATTGTGAAGGAGAGCAACAGCACTTCTTCTCGTCCAGCGGAGCTTCAAGGTCAAGCTTCAGTTACTCCAGTTACTCGTCGTAGTGGACTTCAGCTTCTGAACACGATTCCTAGCAGTGAGAGGTCCCCAGATATACTGTTGATCTCCCATTCATTCCGCTGGGTCACACTCAAGCATCCAATCACTACTAAGGGCATTCATGCAGACAGGCAGCCAATCAGGCACACGAGGTATTCAGGCCATTCACTTCTCTCCAGACACTCACAACAAGTTATGTGTATTGGGACAAGTACCGAGCCATTCAACACTCCAAGCTGCATTCATACCAGTTTCGGGCAGGGCTGTCTCAGTCATTGTGTCAACCACCAGATACTAGAGATCCATAACACAGAATGCATATTCGTCACACACTCTATTCACCCAGGTCCCACCCACAGGAGGTACCCACAACATACATCACTGGGAAGGCTCCAGCTAGTCTGGCCGGGCCTTCACAACAACACCATATATGGCACTTCCACCCAATGGTCAGCCAGGGGGAAGGGACAGAGTGAGGGCTTCCCAGGACTTTGGGAAAAACAAGGTAATGGGTAATAGAAAGCAAGAGGCCACCGGGGCCATCTTGTTTACCATCAGGAATCAACTGATCCCAATGGCAGGGCCAGGGTATCCAAAATGGAGGATACTCCGGGCACCTGTCAATTTCAGCATAGAGCTGCCACCAGCCCATACCCTGCTCCTCAGGCCACCCACAGGTGCCCAAAAACATACACTAGGGGCACAGGGTTGTACCCCCACCCATGGGTGCCATAAGGGTATCCCACGGGTCTGATCACCAACCCAAAAGAGAGAGAGCTGCACCGCCAGGAGTCCCACATGAACTCCTGCATGGAAAACATGACAGAACACACGATAAAAAGCAGTAAAGGACAAGGATACGTAGGCCCTGTACCTCCGATGCATTTCCAGCATCACACACCGCACCACACTCCGTGTGTATGCTGGTGTGTTTATATTGCTAGACAAAGAAAGCAGACTACAGGGTCCACATGATCTCAGAAGAACAACATTAGTCCTTGCTCCAACATTCCAACAAAACACACTGCTAGCACACACCGCTGCGCTCCACGTGTGTACTGGTGTGCTTATACTGCTAGACAAAGAAAGCAGACTGCAGGGTCCAGGGGCTTTCAGAAGTAGAACGTTAGTTCTTGCTCCAATGTTCAAAACAAAACACACTGCTGGCACACTGCGCCTATGTAAATATCCCAGGTTGCCAAAGAGGTGGTCTGTAAAAGAGTGTACCCCCGCTCTCCAGTTTCTGCACTGACTTCACACACCATAGCACTGTGGGCACCACTGTTTACATCAGTATTCCCCTGTGCGGAAAGTGCACATGATCACACAGCTTCTATAATTACCTTACTACTATCTCCCTGTACTCTGTATACTGTTGCCACAGAGACACACTCTGTAACTGAGTGTTCCTACTGGCAACGCAGCCATGCTCCACAGTGCTCCCTTGCAATCCATCGCAGAATTCCCAAAAGCAACATGCAAGGTAAGACTCCAGAGGGGCCAGCATGAATGCGTTTTACATTGTTATGCTGGAACATATTGTAGACACATGCCTCATGAACAAGTTTGTGCTTTACAGTCACAGTACTGGAACATATTGGCATGAATCCAAATGGAAAATATATTTTTACAAAAAACAGTTTGTGTGCATGCATGTTATGAAGGCACTGTGTGTCCGTGTTTGTGTGTAAAACAGCTTCTGTGGATACATGTGTGTGAGTCAGTGCATCTCTGTGCATGTGTGTGCATTTATGTGTGTTTGGGATGAATGGCTGGCACACAAAATTTGAGAGCCTGTCCAATATTGCCATTTGCAGCGGCACATTTTCACATTTTGTAGGCACCACCATGAAAGAATATACATTGGCATACATTCAGGATCAAAAATCATGAAAGTATTTTACATGGGAATGCTGTCATACATTGTAGACACAGGAATCATGAACATGCGCTTTACAGTGGCAGTGCTGACATATATTGTAGGCCGCATCTTAAAGACAGTGTTGATATTACCAGATATTTTGGCACAGGAGGCATGACGTTGTACAATGCTTTTGTGTAATGTCAATGCTTTTGTGTAATGTTGCTTACCGGGCATCCATCTATAGGTTTGTCTTCCTTTATCACCTGTTACAGGTTCATGGACCTGACCCCATTCAATGGAGATAAGGAACGTTCTCAACCTGGGATGGGAGGCTACCAGGGTGTTTTATACAGCTAATCCTGCTCCACGTGATGGGTGAGAAAGTCGGGAGGGCCCCAGTCTCTGCCTTATGTACCTGACTGCAAGTAGTGAGTACCATTCACACTCACACTCAATGCCTGCCTTACACAATGCTGGCCAGTTTTCTCTCATTTCCTATTCAGAACATCATTGACCAGATACTCCTGGAGAGGCGGATTAATCAACCAGCCCATTGGAGAGAGACTTGGTAAGGAACCTGATCGATGAGAATTACAACTTGCTGCACACCGATAAATAATATTTAAAAAACAAATGATGTAAAAAACAGATTGTTCCTATTGGGCACAAATGATGTATTCTTACACGCTATATATTTTGATGTCAACAAATGACTAGTGTTAGGGAGAATCATAATATATTTTGCTGAGTAATTGCTTTCAGAAAAATGGACAATTCAAGTAAATTGAGCTGATTTAAAATCACCAACTCATTTTAAGAATGTGTTATGAATCAAAAGAAATATGTTGGAAATAGTCTGAAGAGAAGAAGGAGTACAAATAAAAATATGTACTTAGAATTGATGGAAGATTAATGAATAACAATGAATCATACATTAATACAAAAAATTAAATGAAGACATTTAGAGTCAATTCACAGCGCTCATGGGAGTCAGAAAACTAATTATTTACAATTTGAATCAGAAGCGAAGATTTAGCCAGACCCTCTATAATATTGTTGCATGAAATAGATAATTTGAGGCTTTAAACAGCACATTTTGAGGTGCAAAATTGTATTCAATCCAGTATTTTTGCAGAACAATTGTTAGTTACTGGAGGGTGTAAGATTGGTAGGCTGCAAGAAAGAGTGTGTTTGGCTACAAGAGATCCAGGTTCTCATTATTTGTACCTTTTTTTAAATCAATTTAACAGGAAAAGCCTCAGATGTCCCTGGCTTGACAAAACCGTGTTTGTTTTCCGCAAGTTATTTTGTTTTAATTTGCAGGGCTATTTGATATAATTAACTTTATAGATCATTATCATTTGTAGTGTGAAAATAATCAATTTCTATGTTCTCCAATCCCCCAGGCACCCACACATCCCACTCACCGACACCCATCACACTCACCAGTTCTACATCAAAAAGTACACTCGCAAAAATCTCACTGTGCCATTCGTGCACATACTCACATGTTCTCTAGCACTGGCAAGTCACAACTCACACTCCCCATTCCCTGCCACACTCCAAACCATGCTCCCAACTCACACCTTATGCCCCCCAGTTCCTCCTGCTGTCTAGAGTCCTTCCTTCATTCTCACTCTTTCAGCATCTTGCATCCCTTCTCCCATTCTATCACACCCTTCCCCAACCCTTTTTCCCAATCTGGAGATTGCTGCCTCTTTCTGGGAAACCGTTCTCTCTCTCTGATTTCTGGGCCACCGCTCCCCCTCTACCCTGCTGCTGCCTCGGTTTTTTATTGGCCCTCTGTTCCCTCTCTGCTTTCTGGCCCACCACTCCCCCCTGTGGCTCACTGCTCTTCCTCTGGTTTCCTGCCCATCACTTCCCATCTGGCCCATTGCTCCTGCTTTCTCTACCTTCCCTCTCATTTATTGTCATTTTTTTTAAATGTAGATTTTGAGCCAGATACTAAAAAAAAGTGGCATTTAAAAATAGAGCAAAGATTGTTGTGCTTTTAGATGCCTCATTTTAGGAAATGAGCAGGTCACCTTATTCTCAAAAGCGTCCTGCATATTCCCAGGTGGCTGAGCTGTTGCGCAGATGATGCATTTCACCATAACAGACCCTTCAAGGTCCTCTCACTGTAAAAAGTGACCCAAAAATAAAAACATTTCTATCCTTGATTGGGGAATAGAAATACAAGTGAGACAGCAGCAGTCGATATGGATCCACATGCAAACATTTTAATACATGGGCTAAAAGTGCAAGTAATACAAGTAGAATGTGCAAATAATGGTAGACACAAAGCAGAAGGTTCTTTACTAAAGAGGAGGCCTATTATGGTTCGGCCTGAGAAAGTTATAGGAAAAGATACATTGATGAAGTTCTTGCAGAAGACAACTGTACAAATTAAGCTTTTAATGGACGACAATGAGGTCGAAGAATAGAGGAGATTCTTTTTTATTTGTTTATTGTTGCATTCATGGTTTACAGGATACCACACACAACATAAATACAAAAGTTTTTAAAAAAATACAAAACAAATGAAACAACACTCATCGTTATTAAAACATGAAAAGTTAGGAATATGTCTTCAGATATAGCACAGAAAAAATAAAATATGCAGTGGTTTGATTCATCCAATCTAATTCAGTTGTGAGGACATTTTAAAAAAAACATTCAATGCTTAAATAAGAGAAACATTAGTGCCCCACACACACTGACACCAGATATGGTTCATGGACACATCCGTGTTGCTCCCTATAGTATCCTTGAAACACGGTAGCCGGTTGTCAGCAAAGTAAGGGCACGTAATGACCAGGTGTCTCAAGGTTTCAGTAGTATCCTTTGTAACACAAATCTACAGATAAAATTAGCCTGGAGGTATGATGTAAATTCCTTCCAGTGCCTAATCCTCTCTTTTGTGTGGAAAAGATTGAGCCTGAAACACATATAGGTCATGCGAGTAATCTTGCAAGGAAAGCGTTGCAGGTATAAGGGGATACATTCTCTTGAGTATATAAAGTGGGAATACTCAGTATAAGTGGCATAGGAAGCAATACTGTCCGCAGTCCCGGCCATTCTGCCCTAAATAGGCTCCTCTTGGCAGCACCTGGAGATGGAGGAGATTAGTGTGTAATAGGGATAAGATTTAGGTGAAAAAATCAATTTAATCAGATGGAAAGGAGGTACAAGTAATGCATCAAAACATGGGGATCAAGAGTACAGACATTTTAAAATATATGTCACTATAAGAGAATACAATTATAAAATAAATCAGATAATTCTGCAATCATTGAAGCCGGGTCTTCATACACTGTATAGAAAAAGAAGTTAAGGATGTTGGTTCATGATGAAATCTTCAAATACTTCTTATCATTGTTTTCTATGGAACCAATTGCAACAATGTTAGTGAAAAAAATACATTCACATTTAAAAAGGTGAGAGCACCAGAATTATTCTGAATCACAATTTTTGGAAGCTAATAAGAAGAGAAAAATCAAAGAAAAATACAAACAAGCAAACTAACAATTGATAAATATTTCATGCATAATTTGGAAGCAAGGGTGTTAAAACCATGTGATGAGGTACCTGAAGAAACACATAACTTTCATCCGAACCTGAAACCTGTTTCCCTGAAAGAACACTAAATTACTGTACACGTGGGATGCATTTGAGCCTCTAATTGCTGCCAAGGAAAATGTAAATGAATGAAACAATTAAGGCACGATCAGACAAACAAGTCCTGTTTTTTAAAAATAACTTTTGTATAAAGTAGATGACACTTTTGTTAATAGATAACAATGACTTTTGTTAATGTACGGTACCCAAATCTAAAAGTGATGTGATCAAAGGCTCAAAGGATTTGTTGATTGAAAATGGCCTGTGGGACTCATCAAGAACATTTGCTGCAATATTATGCACTTGATTAGGCAAGTCTGTGAGAACTATCTCAACATGGGCATAGATTATTTTAATAATTGACCATCTGATGATCCAAGTTGAAAAGGAGGGTTTTAAAATTTGCATTTTGAATCCATTCAAAATATCCATAATCAGAGGTAAAATGCAGACAATTAATCAATCCACTGATGTTGTACAGTCTCCCAGCACTCACGTGGCTGCCAGGGGTGCATTTCACAGTGGCATGCTCTTGAAGGGCCTGCCACTGTAAAACGTGAACCAAAAAAGAAAATGATATCCTTGTTTGAGGAATAGAAATGCAAGTGAGACAGCAGTGAGGCATCCCTCTGCTGTCACACTGAAAATAGAAATTGCGTGACAGGTTCAGGAAAGGCCCTGTCATTCAATGTGCACCTGCATTCCCCTATTGCAAGCAGGGGCATGGGGTTGTCTTACTTTTCTGCAGATGTAAAAGCGCATCCGGTTAGTGAATTCAGAATGTGCTTTAAAATTGCAGAAATGCCCCTGATTTGCACGACTATGCAAAGAGGTGGAAATAACCATCTTAATGTGTGCATGTACGATACACCGATTCAGATGTTCTTTGTGGTTTGGGTGGCCTCTTTTTTGGGAGCATGTGATAAGATGTACTAGTGCATTTCATTACTTTCGCCCAAAAAATCTTTTGAGAACCTGGCCATGTGTGTTTTTTTAAAGCTATTTTTTTGTTTAAATTGCTGGTTTTGCTGGTCTTTTTGCAAAAGCACCTGTTTTCAATTTCTTTTTTTTAAAGTGCTGTTTCGCAGGATCGTGAAATTGCGATAAGCTTGAGGGTCTCTTGAGACAGACACTAACAATATAAATTGACAAAACCAAAACAAGGTTGCAATCTGAAAGTACATAGAAGTGTAAAATTGTGATTAACGTGTGAATGAAGACAATTGTATGTTGGGTAAATAGAAAAGTAGACACTTAGGGGTTCATTACACGGTAGGTGGTAAGGGTTTACCGGTACCGGTAAGGGCACTAGTACCGGTAAACCCTTACCACCTTACTACGAGGTCCCTTTGCGGGACCCGACCTTAACGGCTGGTGTAGACCAGCCGTTAAAGTTGGGACCCGCAAAGGGACCTTGGTGCTATTTACGGTACCGCAATTTGTGGTACCGTAATGAGCTCCTTCCCCATTCCCATTATGCCCTATGGGGCAAAAATGGGAATGGGGAAGGGCCATGGAGGAAGGGGGAATTACCGCTCCACCAACCTTGGAATGGGGTGGTAATTCCCCTTTCCTCCATGGTGGAACCGGTATGGTACCAGCGGCAACCATGGTGCTAATAGCACCATGGTTTACCGCCTACCGTGTAATGAGGCCCTTAGTGTGCAACGGAATACAGAGGCTACACTGCGGTAGAGCAAGGATGCTGGAATGAGCATTTCTTATGTTACAAGCTACTCTTGTGGAACACTGGCATATCCACTTTAGGAAATGGAGAGGGCTTAACAAGTATTTTGTAACCTTCCACCTATATGACCCAGCCCCTGGGGAACAAAAAAAGAAAACAGGCAGAGATTGGCCCACGAGAGCGGGTGAGCACTCCAACCAATAAGAAGAGGCGGAAGGTAAAACAACACCCAGAACCAAATAAAGGGAAGTGTACAGAAGGATTGAGTGTGGGTTGTTCGGGTGAGGTCAGGTGGAGGGGAGGTGGACCAAGAAACCAGGTGGAGTAAAGACGGGTGGAGAGAAGGTGTAGAGGATTCAGTGAGAGGTTTCATAAGGTGAGGTTTTGACTGGCAGAGAAAGTGGTACCTTTTTGTTAGAGTGCATGAAGGGTGACTGAGAGGTGTAAGTGAGAGTTAATGAAAGAGTAGAAGAATATGTGAGTAAGAGTGAGAAGTGTAATGTCATTTGGCACTGTATTGGTATGGCCTCAAAGTGCTGTAGGTGAACGAACTCTGAGGACCGAAGTCCAAGGCATCGAGATTCGTCAGAGGAGTTTGCAATGACAGAGGTTTTAATGGCAGTGATGACAAACATGCCCAATCAGTCGCTGCACTACTGAAGGATCACGGGCTGACACAAAAAAGTCATCACCCCTACCCACATTAAAAGAAGGACCCTAGATTGGGCTGCCGACCTGAACTGTAATATCACCATTTCTAACATTCCCCTGCAATCCTGGACTGACCATTACCTACTTACCTTCACTGCTACTCTAGACCTCATCTGCCCCAAAACCATACAACCATAGCTATGGCACCGCCACTCCCCACTAGAAGCAAAAAGGATATTACAGCAGAAAAGTTACTTCCACATCTTCTTCCCGCTATTAACAATATAGCCAGTAATACAAACCCTACCTTACTAGTGGAGGTCTTCAACAGTGCCATGACCAAGGCCTTGGACACTATTGCACCTCTCAAACTCTGTAAAGGTAGACAGAAATCTCACCTAAATGCCTGGTTCACGCCCCAACTTAAAGAATTAAGACTCCAAAAAAGAAAGCTTCAATCAAATTGGCGCCACTCGTCCACTGACGAGAATAAAGCCAAGCTAACAAACCTTTCCAGACTTTACAAGAGTGAAATAATTAGCACAAAAAAGAATATATTCAATGACAGAATATCTAAGGTGAAGTCGGACACCAAGGAACTATTTTCTATCCTTTGGGAAATGGAATCACCGATACCACAGGCTGACAACACCCCCAAGGATAAGCCCTGCTGTACTGGCAAACAAAATGCACTATCGAATAAAATCACCACCCTCAAACTTAAAATGGCTAAAAAGAAAGCCTCACTGCTCTTACCTGAGCAGCAAACCCCTCTAGTCACACCGGCCAGTACCACCCCACCATTCAGTTTCAAGAAAATTTCTATTTCTGAGACAGAAAAAAATCATACTCTTGTTAAAACCTTCAAACTGCAAAGGAGACAACTGCCCAGCCCAAATCATAAAGGATGCAGCTAGAGACGTAGCCCCTTTCATCGCAAAGCTCATCAATGCCTCATTCAAGAGGAACTCAGTGCCTAATAATCTCAATGAATCTTGGGTGCTCCCACTGCTAAAAAAACAGTCCTTAGACCCCTCCATCCGGACCAACTACAGACCTATCACCACAGTCCCCTTCTTACTTAAAATTATCGATAGAGTAGCTCACCTGCAAATACAGGACTACCTGGAAGCCAACCATCTATTAGGATCACGTCAGTCCGGCTTCCGCCCTCTCCATGGTACGGAAATAGCCTTAATAGACCTTAAGACCCAAATGGACGAGTTGAAGGACAATGGGAAATCAGCCATGCTATTCCTCCTTGACCTATCTGCAGCCTTTGACTTGGTGGATCACGCAGTCTTATGCAACCACCTTAGGTCGGCTGCCCATTTCCCAAGTGACGCTATAACCTGGGTTCAGTCCTTCCTAGCTAACCGTACAATGAGAGTATTCTCCCCCTCAGCCGCTGCTGATCCCATACATGTCTTCTGCGGTGTACATCAGGGATCATGTATGTCTCGCACTATGTACAACATCTTTACTAAGCCCTTGTTTGACAAGTAGGACAGCCTGGGTGTCACCTATACCAATTACGCAGATGACACCCAGATACTCAATCCCCTTTCGTGCAACTTCTCGGAGGACTCAGCCCTAGTAAACAAGATATACCTCCTCATTCAGGCATGAATGGCGGACCACGGCCTATGCCTGACTGACACCAAAACAGAGTTACTGATCCTAGGCTCTGAGACAGCCATTAAAAATCTCAACCCCAGCTATGCCCCCTTCAACATTGACAATAATGTCATCAAAGCGATGCCCGCAGTTTAAACCCTAGGCTTCTATCTTGTCTCTGCACTTACCCTTAAGAAGCAAGTCAACTCACTAGCAGCTTCAACAGCATATACCTGCAAACTGATCCAAGCCTTCAGACCATTCCTCTCTGAAACCAGCTCCATTACCCTGGCCAATGCACAAATAATATCCAGATTGGATTATTGCAATGACTTGTACGCGGGAGCCAATAAGTACATTATTGACAAAATGCAAAGACTTCAAAACAATGCCCTTAGAGCTGCCCTAAACATCTCTAATAGAGATCATATCTCCACATTCAGAAGAAATGTCCACTGGCTTAAGATCAATGATAGGATCCTCCTCAAAACACTCTCCCTTATAACCAAATGAGATCTGCCAACGTCCATACCTTAGAGGTCCCTAGATTTAAACATACCACAGCTGGCGGTTCTAGCTTCCCGGTCATAGCCACACAATCCTGGAATGCACTCCCTCTAGATCTCAGAACAGACCAACTTTACGCCAGTTTTAGATGGAAAGTCCTCACTTGGATACGTACTAACGATTCCTAAACCTGCTGCTATTGACCCAAACCTATCTCTTCCGGTACCTATACCATGACTGCACTTGCTACCCAATGCCTGTTAGGCTTCACCGTTCTCAATGTATCTGTTGCTATTGTACCACTTGACTGTAATTATGCAACTCCTATATGGGACCACTAGTCTCTTTGTAAACTATGTGGCAGTAATTTTTTTGTCTATTTCCAGTATGTATGTACCTATTTTCTCTGTAAATAAGCTTCAAGTATACTTGTAATGTTGCGCCCAGCTACCTAAGGGTTTGGTGCACGTTATCAAATAAACAAATAAACAAACAAACAAACAATGTGTGTCTACATTTTAGCCAATATTTTATTTTATTTCATATTACATTTATAGCAGTGTACACCACCGTGGGCATGAAGGCACTAGTTACCAAGTGCATGAGAATGCATGGTGAGGTAGAAACAAGATGAGGACAATAAAGTGTCAGTAGTTATTTCAATAGGCGAATCTTATGCAGCTTCCGGAAGACATTGTAGGTAGGTTCCATTCGGAGAGGCAGGGGTAGTGAGTTCCAGAGCAAGGCGCAGTGACAGCGAAACATGAGCCCACTGCTCTATTAAGTTTGAACCAGGCAAAGTGAGGCAATGGCAGTAAGTGGAGCGCAGAGGTCTGGAGGCATGGTGTTTAGAGATTTTCTGTGACATGTAGGGAGGGGCGGTGTTGGTAAGGCAGCGATGGGTCATAGCAAGGACTTTGACTTTGATCCTCTCTCTGATTGGGAGCCACTCGACTTTTCTTCTGGTGACGGATGTGTGTTCATGTTTGCCAAGGTTGAGGGTGGCCCGAAGAGCGTTGTTGTGAATGGATTGGAACTTGTTCCGATTCCTTTCCATGCTACCACAGAGGAGGGTGGTGCAGTAATCAAGTTTGGCATCGACAACAGCATGGGCAATGATGAGGCTTGTCGGTGGTGAGGAACAGTTTACTGGGTTCTACGGAGTTTGGTGGCATAGGTGGCAGTGGAGGAGATGTGGTTGATCTGGCATGTGAAACTGAAGGTGGCATTGAGGTAAATGCCCAGTGAGAAACTGGCCTGCCACCTGCTCCAAAGGCAATATCGTCTCACCATCCAGTACAAAAACAGGGCTCATGTCCAAGCCTGCATATCTGGGGCAACAAACAGAATGGCTGAACGTTTCAAAATCGGCAAGGAACTTGCTAATCCTACTGCAGTCTCCTCCTCTCCTCTGCCCTGCCAAGCTCTATGCACTGCACTTGCCTCCCATTTCTCCACCAAACTTCTAGACATACTGTCCTCCCTGTCATCTACTCCCCTCTCCACCTTCCTTTTCACGTGCCTCCCCGGGCCCTCCTCTCCCACTCTCTCCTCCATCTCTCCCATTGCACTGGATGAAGTCTCGAGAGTAGTCCACTCTATGATAGCCTCCTCCAAAATGGTGCTCCCCTAATCCTCCAGAACTTTCAAGGACAACATATCCTCTTTCACCCCTTCCTTGGCTGAAATATGTAACCACTATTTGCCACTGGCTCCTTCCCACGAACCCACAAGCAATCTCTTGTGCACCCTCTTCTAAAAAAGCCCTCTGCAGACCCGTCATGCCTGGCCAACTATCACCCTTTTCTTGGACAAACTTATGGAGAAGTGTTGGTCATTCCCCAACTGACCAACAACACTAAATTGGCGGGCTGCCTCCATGACCACCAGTCTGGTTTCAGAGCTGCCAGAGGCACGGAAACTGATCTCCTGAACACCAGCGAACACCTACTCTCAAAGCTGGACTCTAATTCTCCCTCTGTTCTGAACCTTCTAGATTTTTCTTCTGCCTTTGACGCGGTCAATCAGGCCATCCTCATAAATCATCTCTGCGATACCCTAGGCATCACAGACTGGACAGTGGCGTGGCTGACCTCCTTCCTTTCACACCGACCCTCCCAAGAGCAATTGGGACCTTTCTTTTCCTCCACCACACACTCTACCTGCGGCGTCCCTCAGGACTCTATCCTATCGCCATGGCTCTTCAACATCTACCTTGCCCCACTGTCCCACCTGATCTCCACCTTCTCTCCTCACGTCCATTGTTATGCAGACAACGCGGTGACCATAAGGATCAAATTCAAGACCCTCTGCATCATCCGCAAGGCTGTCCTACAGCCAGCTTTCTCTACCTAAATACCTCCCTGCTATTGTTCTCTGGTCTGGTCCTCTAGCTCCAACTATCTGCATGTTAGATGCTTCTCAAGCAGAGAGTGGGCGGTAGATCCCTTTCCTCTGCAGGATCCTCCCTCTTGAATGTCCTCCCTGCCTCCCTTGAGTGGGATCGCCTTAAGTGCTGGAAACTTCTCAATACTTTCCTTTGTTCCTCCTCCTTCCTTTCCCCCCTCTCCCATGCTAATGTCCCTCTGCTGCTGCAACTGGAGCCTGGTCCCTTATGAGTCTTACAGGGGCCGGACCTTCCTTGACCAGTCCCCCTAGCAACTCTACCAGCACTTGCCTGCAGGCACTCCTACTGGTCCAGCCTAAATCTGGTCCACCCCTTCCTTGCACTTCTCCATTTTTCCACTTCCTCTGCACTTGCCCTTCGTGGCTCCCCCCAGCACTTGCTCAGCCCTCTTAGCCCTTCGCTCCAAACTTCTCTTTTCTCCTCCTCTGCACTTGCCCTTCGTGTCTGCCCTCAGCACTTGCTCAGCCCCCTGGGACCTCACTCCACAATTTCACTGGCCACCCAGGCTTAAAATAAGTGTACCAGACGATGATTCTGGGGGCATTTGTGAACATAGGGGAAGTAGTTGGTTTTGATACGCACGGAGGGTGTCGTTGTCTGCTGAGTCGTTATGGCTGAGTTTGAGGCTACCCATAAGGAGGAACATAGAGCTGGGATTGAGGTTGGAGGAGAGACGATGCAGAAGGTCATCTTCAAAGTAGGCAGGAGGCCCTGGGGGACAAGAGATGAGATGGAGGAATAGGGTGGAGTTGGGAGATGCGATCTTGGCAGAGAGCAGTTCACAGTTAGGCAAGTGGTTGGAGGCCATTGGTCTGATTGGTGTTGTGTCTCTGTAGATGAGTGTGACACCACCGCCTTTGTTAAAAAGCCTATCATTTCTAAAGATGGCTTAACCAGGGGGTAAGGTGATAGAGAGGGCAGGGTCTGTGGCAGGGTGCAACCATGTTTCAGTGACAGTGAGAATGTCCAAGTCAGTATTGATAATTAGGTCAGTGAAATCCAGAGCATGAGCAATGAGCGATCTTGTGTTGATCAGTGAACAGCCTAGCAGTGGAATGGTTTGGGTAGGCTGCGGGCTAGAATTGGGGGCACAATCAGGGAGGTGTGCTAGTGAAGGGTGAAGTGGTGAGGTTTGTTTGTGTAACTTCAGATGGGGGAGTCAGTGGTAAGCAAATGAGGTGGGATGGTGCGAGCCCAAAGACGTGTGTTCCTCATGGACAGGGGTGGGGGGTGGAGGCAGTGAATAGAGTGGGAGAGGAGGCAGGATGGTTGAGGTCGCTGAGACCATTGGGACTGATGCTCGGGGGAAACGGCCGCTGTGTATTGGCCCCACTATGAGATGTACCAGGCCCACGATTTGTTTTAAACTGATGGCTGTTCGGAAGGGAATTGGAATGGATGGACTGTTGTCCTCTCAAAAGGCTCCTTGAAGTTGTAGTTATTTTCTTTTATGTCTTTTTTGCTGCTTCATAATAAAAGCGGAAGCCATACAATGTGCACTGTGCCTTTCAAAATACGCCACTCTGTTTACAAAAAGCAATTGGAATATTTGTGGTAACCTGTTATATGTTTTCTCATAATGGTTTTGCGATGCTAATGTAAAAAGAGACGATTGTGCATGTTGGTGGCAAACGGGGCCAGGTCTTATTTTTCATTCTATCGAGACATCTTCGGAAATAGATTACACATACAAAAACACAACAATTCACCACCACAATGTGCAATATTCTTGTGCCCAATGCAGCACAGGAAACTCAATTGAACAAAAACAAAATAAGCAAAGTAGCTCGTTCACAACAGCTTGAAAGCAAATGGGTCTACCACGGTGTTCAGTCCTGCAGAGAAATATGGCATGCTTCAAATGAAGCAAAGCATGGGTGATTAAAATCCCAAAAGAGAGAGGACATTTAAAAAAATAAAAATAAAAAAGAAATAACATTTCCAAAAGATCCAAATAACATCAATTAGCCAAGGACTGCTTCGTTGTTTTAACGTGCATTTTAGCTGATATGGAATGCTATTTCTTTAACCTGCTGAATTCTGCAAAATCTTACAATGTGGAACCATTTTACTTCTGACATGTACTGTGTTGCAACTCGCCTCTGCGACACTGAGCCTTAAGAATGCGAACGATAATTACCCGCTGTGTCACTGTAATGGTGATGTGTGAGGGGTGAGTTACACCCCTTGTTTACATACCGCAGCCACCTATGGCTATAGTTAAGATGGCTCAAAGGTTATTAAATCACTCCACATTTAGGCAAACAAATGAAGTTCTTCTTCACCTCCTCAGGGACACTGACCCCAACATTACTCAGGGGGGGTCGAAGGTTAAGCAAAAACACACTTGAACATCAACTGATGAGCTCAACTTTCTAATAAATGAAACAAGGAGCTCTGGTAATTTCCTTTACTAAATTAAGCGTTTCCATCGTACTCAAAATTTGGGCTGCACCTCACAGCTTGATTAGTATTCTAGTACTGAACATCGAAGAGTGAGACATGTATGCAGCTGGAGCCAAATAAATGGCTTTTTGAATAAATAAAGTTCAAGAGAAGATAAATATCTATTATGGTTTATTTGAATCAAATCGAGTTTCTAAAAATGCATATCATTGTTTTTTTTTCAAGTTCTCTTATGCATATCTGCAATATACGACTTTTTAAAACCTAAAATAATAATAAGAAAATAGTTTTATTTATTTATTTATTTTATTTATTATATTTGTTACACGCCCAGACCCTGAAGTATCATGGTGTAGTTACAGACACCTTTAGCATTGACATTGGAAATAGTTACGTATATATTAGCAGATAGATAACGTTACAATATAGACATTAAGGCATAGACTGTTAATATACATAGGATGAGACAATACAGCTATCATATTTATTTACAAAGTTCAGCTTGGTCCACCACAAGGGGAGAGTTTTATTAGCCCTAGAGGGACTAATAAGGCCTAAGGGCTAAGACTTAAGTTAGCTACAATTGGTGAAATAACCACGTTTTCAAGGATTTTTTGAAGCCTGAGAAGGATTCCTCCATTTTTTTATATTGCGTCATCCCAAATTCTTGCCTCACATACGTTTTGCAATCATACGTTAGGTGTTATTACGCACCACAATGCTACTTTGGAAAGACATTTTGGGACTCATTACAAGTTTGGCTGTGTGGTAAAAAAGTGGTGGTAACGCCCTTGATGCCCCTTATCTTTGCAGAGTGGATTCTGTCGCTTTTACCACAGTGCCGATTCACTGTAAGGCCAAAAATGTGTGTATTTACTGTGCAGAATTACCACTCATGTTGTATCGACCATAAATCCCCCCACCCCCGTGGGATTTACACCACCTCTCATAATCCTGTCATGCCACGCGCCTGAGTGGCCACAATGGTAAATGATTTTAGCAGTAAATTGGCAGATTTACTGCAAAACTTCAAATGATGCTATGAGCGCTGTTGTGATTTGAACCAGTGAATGCTGGATACACACTGATCTTGAACTGCTGAGCTTGCTTTCTTTATTGGCTCAAGAAAATATTATGGTACCTCACAAAAAGAACATTCCAGAAGCACTGCATGCAGTGTTCTTGTGCATCCGTGGGTGTAGGAACCTTGAGGTACAACGAGGTGGAGCAATGGTGGGGCCACAGTGAGTGAAAGTCCAACCCAAAGATATGAAAAGCATAAACTCAACACTTACTGCCTCATTCTCGCCCTGGATGACAGTCTGCAAGAAATAGCGTCGCCAGTGACACTGCTGCTGGTTGTCAGGCTATGCCCCGGGGATTCACCTTAGAATTTAGTCCCAGTGGTGTTCGCTCTGAGGTTTTCCTATGTGCATGCAGTCTTGTTTTGAAAGGAGTTCCCTTCAGAGGATCAGTGCATTTTCTCTCTGCCATGCACAGTGTCTGCACAGCAGGAAGAAAGTCAAGAGAAATAGCTGTGTTTCCCCTTACTACATGCTCCTCGGCATAGCCGTGCATCCTCTGCAGTTCTTTTTTTTCCGCTGAGGTTTCAGGATGAGTGGGATTTTTCTTCTGTGAATACCATACAATCCTTACTGCCTGCAGTCAGCCAAATCATCATGACTGTAAAATGTGTTAAGCCTGCCGTGTTGTGTACAGATGCCCATGGGGAATACACAGTTGTGTGCCCATACCATAGCAGGATCTGCACATGACGATAATATGTGAAAGCAGGAAGCATCTGCTGTATTGCTCCTTGGAGAATGATGGCTGTGAAGGAACGTAGAGGGTGTGGATAAGTAAAAGTCTACTGTATGTACAGTTATTTGGCTGAACATGGTTTTGAACTTAACCCATCAAAGACCAAAATAGTGTGTTTTGAAAGGGGCGTTCCTAAAGAAAACTGGCAAGTCATTAATATGTAAATAGAAGTATGTGATACATATAGGTATGTTGGTGGAGTCTTTTGGCAGTCACAGACGACCAGATTGGATTGCACTGAGTATCATGAGGAATCCAGTCCTCTTTCATTGTTTACAGACTTTTTCTTCTAAAACCTCAGAAGACTGCGGATCGGACCGCAAAGTCTAGCTGCAGAGTCTTTTGGCAGTCACAGATGACCAGATTGGATTGCACTGAGAATTGTGAGGAATCCAGTCCTCTTTTGCTGTTTAGGGACTTTTCCTTCTAAAATCTCAGAAGACTGCAGAGCAGGCCAAAGAGTCTGGCTGCAGAGTCTTTTGGCAGTCACAGACAACCAGATTGGATTGCACTGAGTATAGTGAGGAATCCAGTCCTCTTTCTCTGTTTACAGACTATTCCTTCTAAAACCTCAGAAATATGCAGAGCGGGCTGCAGAGTCTGTCTGCAGAGTCTTTTGGTCTTTGGGCTCTGCAGGCTCTGCGGGCTCCGCGGCCACTTGAATTTCAGAAAAATCCAAACTCTTCTGCATGCGAAGAGCACTGAGCACCAAGAAGAAAGCAGTAATCTATCCTGACACCACAAGAGGTCTGAGTGTTCCCACGGGAGTGAAGCTCTGTCTTTCTCTCTATTCCGGGTAAGCGGAGTGAGTGAGCAAACCTTATTGTGCCAACTGCGAGAACTTTATTAACTGCGACTATAGCCACCGTGCGAGCGGGAAACTGCAGGGAACTCTCCTTTTATCCCATCTGCAACTTAAACCCTGCTTTTCAGCCCCATATCAATTTTCTGTGACTGTAGTGCGAGCAGGAGACTGCGGGGGTTCTCCCCTTTGATCTCACTCGCAGATTAATTCTCTCAAAATGTCAACTTTGTTTGATGGTCCCACTGTAAGCCCCTGTGCCATAAGCCTCCATAACTGCAGAGTGAGCGGAACACGGAGCTCGAATGCTGAGTCCTCTGGGCCCTCGGAGGTGCCGGACACAGTCCCCTGAGCTCTCTGCTGCCTGCTGGTTAACAGAGTCCATAGAACACTGCATGGAGATATTTTAAGATTTAACGAAAGACGAGCTATACTACCTACACGTGCAGCAGTAAACAAAGATGGCCAACTCATCTGGCCCTCAAACCAGGCTACGTGGGAAAGTTGGCTCTACCACAGTGACCACCCTACCTCACCCTGCGGCGAAACTCACTATCGAACAGACGTTTTCTAAATACAAACATGGGAAGTCCGAAAATTCGATAACTAACCAACTTGCGAATGGGAAACTTATTGCAGCTACACTGACATTGAAAGTGGAAATGACGGGTGATAAGGCCAAAGACCACCTCTACTACATGTTACTCACCGCTCCGGTAATAGATCACTGCCTGTAGATAGGCGACCTTGGAGACGGTAGTTTCCACAGATATTCACAAGACAGTCTCTGGTAACCCGATACCTCCTGAATTCTAAGATTCAGGCTTCCTCAAGGAGGGGCTCTTTTCTGCGATGTGCCTCTCTGCTGTTTCAACCTGAACAGGCAGAATTATTGCCAATCACCTAAAAGAGCGGGGAGAACACACACTGCCAACCAATGCTGCAAAGGAATACAAAGATGGTTAGAGGAGCCAAGGTATGAAGGAATGCAAGAAAACAATAGTACTAAGGAGTACCTAGATGGGGTTTGAGGAGTGGACTCTGCTATAGGATTAACCTACAAAAGAAATAAACTATTACCCTCTACATCAATGTAATACACCAGAGCATCGCAGAACTAAATGGATAAATAATTCAAACATAGACCTGAAGGAAAAACTGGCAGGATTGAATGAAGTCCAAATGGAGGGAAACAACGAAAGGAGAAAATAATAAAAAGGTAGGTTAGTACAGGAGAGTAACCCGGGCGGCACGAGGGACGCACTAGTGACGGGTTGGTGCATGTACCGGAAAGCGTCAATATGCACTTGATGAGTAGTTCACTGTAGAATGTTGCAGTCCCAAAGGATGTAGAAACCAAGTTCCAAAGTAAAGGCTAACGGTGGAATCCAGCAGAGTGGGTTTTAACTAGTATGAACAGTTCAGGATAATAGCAAGTGAAATGGCCTCAGGAACAAGAAAGAGGCCGTGGATGAGAACAGAGGACAACCAATTACCTTAGTGGGCCGTAGAACCAGGAAGTCACTGAGGAAAAAGGCAGGCAGTACGTGAAGGAGTCCGGGTCAGTAAAGGAGCGGGCGTAACCAAACCAAAGGAGTATCCAAACGCAGTCCAAATTGAATAGCCAAGCGTCGAGAACCAGAAGATCAAAAATAGAGCACTGACTGAATGTCAGAAGGGAATACGGAATGTAACCGCAAGGAAAGTAACGCTACAATTAGCAGCAGAGAGCTGTACGAGTAGCGGTGCTTTAAAGTACAGGGGGGCGTGGTTTAGGTGCGCGCTGACACGAGACGTGCCGACGTGCAAACAAGTGCCATGGCAACCTGTATCGATTCCAGAGGGGAGCTCGTGAGTGTGCTCTTCTTCGCGTGAACGCCGCGGATGAGCCGGCGCTGTCATTCCGAGTACAATATGTAACAGTATCCGCCCCCAAAGACACCGGCAACCCCCTGGCGGAGTGGAACTCCCTCAAAAGATCAGGACAATGCAAGTTGGCCAAAGGTTCCCAAGTGCGATCCTCAGGACCGAAACCCTTCCAATCCACCAAGTACCGCACAGTACCCCCAGAAAACCGGCAGTCCAGTATGCGGGAGACCTCATACTCCTCCTCACCATCCACCAGAATGGGAAGAGACCGTTTCGGCAACCTAGTAGAGCGGATGAAGGGCTTGACTAGAGAGACATAAAAAACAGGGTGAATGCGCCAGGAGTGAGGCAGAGACAATCGGACCGCAGCAGGGTTAATGACAGCAGAGACAACAAAAGGACCCACGAATTGAGGCAGTAGAGAACGCTTCCCTGCTATCCTCAAATTACGGGAGGAAAGCACACCTACGAGCCGATCTGGTTGGCCGGTGCTGGAGAACGATGCAGGTCCGCAGATTTTTTGGCACGGTCCTGAGCAACGAAGCAAATGTAATCAGACATCACGATGTATTTGGTCCAGATCATGTACACAGTCATGCGCCACCGGATTGGAACCAGGCAGGGTTGGATGAAGAGGAAGCGTCCTAGGATGACACCCATACAGAGCAAAAAATGGAGAGACCCCAGTGGAAGTGTGCATAGAGTTATTATATGCGAATTCCGCTTGTGGCAAGGACGTGAGCCAAAATTGCTGAAACTTTTGACATAAACAACGTAGATATTGCTCAATGGTGGCATTGGTTCTTTCAGTCTGTCCGTCCGTTTGAGGGTGGTACGCTGACGAATACCTATCCTCAATACCAAGGGAAGCAGTAAGAGCTTTCCAGAACCGCCCCTGAATAAAGGGCAATCCTTGCACCAGTTCCAAGTTGAGTTCATTGACCTCCGAAGGATGGGTAGAAACCCAATCATTAATGATGGAACGCAAGGAAAGTTGAACTGAACACCCACAGACGACTTTGTTTGGCAGTAGAAGCAATGGCTCGGACCGTGGGCAATGATTCCCTGTAGGAAGACGGGAGAGAGCATCAGCAGATATCTGAGCGTTAGCAGGACGATAAGTGATAACAAACCAGTATTGTAAAAAGAACAAGTGCCAACACGCTTGTCTGGCAGTGAGACACTTCATTGACTTGAAGGCCAGAAGACTTCTGTGATCAGAGTAGACCGTAACAGGGTGTTTAGCCCCCAGAAGATGGTGTCTCCATTCCAGGAAGGCATCTCTAATGGCTAGAAGTTTGCGTTCCGTGATAGAATAGTTTCTTTCATAGGGCGTCAGCTTGCGGGAATAATAGGCAATGGGATGCACTTCGCCTGAGTGTGGGCATTGTTGTGATAAGACAGTGCCAATCGCATAGCCTGAAGCTTCTGCTTCAGGCTAAGAAAGGAAAATCCGGGTCAGGATGCTTAAGAACCGGAGCTGTAGTAAAGGCAGACTTCAGCTGATCGAATGCCTTTTGAGCCTCCGGTGTCCAAACATACGGCATCTTAGCACTGGTCAAAGAGGTGAGAGGTGCAGAGATGTCAGAAAAGTTATTAAGTTATTGATGAAGCGCCGGTAAAAGTTGGAGAAACCCAGAAACAATTGCAAAGCTATGATATTCCTGGGCACCGGCCACTCCAAGACAGCTTTAATCTTAGACTGACTCATACGAACTCCCTGATCAGTAAGGTCGTATCCTAGAAATTCAACTTCAGACGCATGAAAAATGCATTTTTCAGCCTTTACAAATAATTGATGGCCTCTTAGAGGCTGAAGAACTGTCTTGATGTGTTGGATATGATCCATCAGGTTCTGTGAATAGATCAATATGTCATACAGATAAACAACGACATATTGATCTAAGATGTAATGAAATAGGTCATTCATGAATGCCTGGAAGGTAGCCGGGTGTTACAGAGACCAAAAGGCATCACCAGATATTCAAATAGGCTGTAGCGTGTTTTAAATGCAGTTTTCCATTCGTCCCCCTCTCTCATGCGCACTAGATTGTAGGCCCTGCGGAGGTCTAACTTAGTGAAGATTTTTGACGAGCCCAGTTGATCGAGGAGGACCGAAATCAGAGGAAGAGGATACTGATTTTTAATGGTAGCTGCATTTAGTGCACGATAATCAATACAGGGACGTAAATCACCGTCTTTTTTGGGGACGAAGAAAAGCAGAGACGCCATTGGAGACTTCGAAGGGCGGATAACGCCTATAGTAAGTACCTTGTCGATGTACTCCTTCGATACCGCATTTTCCTTTAGGGTGAGTGAGTACACTGTGCCGTGGGTATTTTCACTCCCGGTATCAGATCTATTGGGCAATCAACGATCCGATGTGGAGGTAGGACCTCCGCCATCCCTTTGTCAAACACATCTGCGAATTCTGCATATTGAGTGGGGACCACTGAAGTAACCATGTTAGAAATGGCCCCAACATGCATAGTGGAGGACACTAGCTCTCTAGCTGGGCTTTCCTGGCTGATTCAATGCAATGAAGTGCAGCGAGTATTGCAGACATTAGAGGGAAACTGGATCAAGTGGGTTGACCAATCAATGGCAGGATTGTGGTAATGTAGCCATGGGATACCCAGAATGACCTTGTAAGAAGGGGCTTTAATAACGTCAAAAGTTATCTGTTCTGTATGGCCTTCTTCAGTACACATGACCAAAGGGACCGTCTGATGTGTCACCATACCAGAGACAAGAATTGACCCGTCAACTGCATTAACGAGTTCAGGAGTAGGTTTGCGAATTAGTGGTATTCCAGACATAGAAGCAAAGCATTGGTCCACATAATTACCCGTTGCTCCCAAATCTATCACTGCCATTGCTTTGAATGTTCCTCCCTGATTCACCATAAAACGGACAGGGAGCTGAATCAACTGAGTTGAACTAGACAATGGAGAGTCCAGAATGGCTTTTCCCGATGTAGGGACTCCGTCTACTGTCGGGATTTGGCATTTCCCGCCTTTCTTTTGGGTTTTTAGGACATTCGGCCAACAAATGATCAGAGGCCCCGCAATACATGCACAGATTATTAGACCTGCGATGTCACGTTGCGCAGGGGTGAGCGGACCCCTGACAACACCAACCTGCATTGGTTCAGGTGCAGGTAGTGTAGTGGAAGAGGTTTCTGCAGGTGCTGAGACAAACAGGGCAGATTTCTTCTCGCCTCGTCGTTCAGCTTTGCGAGCGTCGATTTGGAGGACTAAATCAAGCAATTCTCCGAAAACAGTAGGAATGATAGGAACAGTGGAGAGTATGTCCTTCAATTCGTCAGAGAGACCCTGATAAAAGACTGTGGTCTTCTTCTCTTTGGGCCAATCTGTCTCAGCTGCCAGCTGATTAAAGCAAGCTAAATAAACCAAGAGGTAATTGTTCCCTTGTCTATGCTTTAGTAATTCAGATCGGTAGCTTGAGTAGTGTAGCGCGTATCAAATACTTTACTCATCATAGTAAGAAGAGCATCACAATTGTAAAGCACATGGCTGTTGGATTCTAATAATGGGTTTGTCCAAGCATCCGCAGTGCCACCCAAATGTGACAAGACAAACGCAGCCTTAGTGGTAGAAGTGGGAAAAGAAGCAGGACGGCACAAGAAGTGTAGTTTACACTGATTAATGAAAGTCCTGCATTGTTTAGGATCTCCCAGAAAGCGTTCTGGGGGTGCCAGAGGGAATTGTGTGGTAAGCATGATGGGTGCCGACTCCTCAGTAGGAGCTGGAAAACCGGATCCCGAAGCCATAGACCCAGCTCCGGTTGCCTGCGGGGCCGGATTGGTCACCAAGGCCTGGATAGCGTCCATGCGTTGGAGTAATGCCTCTTGAGCATTGGTCAGGTCGGTTCTCAGATCCGTGACCAATTGCACTATTTGTGTCAAGGCATCGCTAGCCTCTGTGGTCATTATAAGGCTGCTAATTCTGTTACTCACCGCTCCGGTAATCGATCACTGCCTGTAGATAGGCAACCCTGGAGACGGTAGTTTCCACAGATATTCACAAGACAGTCTCTGGTAACCTGACACCCCCTGAATTCTAAGATTCAGGCTTCCTCAAGGAGGGGCTCTTTTCTGCGATGTGCCTCTCTGCTGTTTCAACCTGAACAGGCAGAATTGCCAATCACCTTAAAGAGCGGAGAGAACACACACCGCCAACCAATGCTGCAAAGGACTACAAAGATGGTTAGAGGAGCCAAGGTATGAAGGAATGCAAGAAAACAATAGTACTAAGGAGTACCTAGATGGGGTTTGAGGAGTGGACTCTGCTATAGGATTAACCTACAAAAGAAATAAACTATTACCCTCTACATCAATGTAATACACCAGAGCATCCCAGAACTAAATGGATAAATAATTCAAACACAGCCCTGAAGGGAAAACTGGCAGGATTGAATGAAGTTCAAATGGAGGGAAACAACGAAAGGACACAATAATAAAAAGGTAGGTTAGTACAGGAGAGTAACCCGGGCGGCACGAGGGACGCACTAGTGACGGGTTGGTGCATGTACCGGAAAGCGTCAATATGCACTTAGTGAGTAGTTCACTGTAGAATGTTGCAGTCCCAAAGGATGTAGAAACACATTTCCAAAGTAAAGGCTAACGGTGGAATCCAGCAGAGTAGGTTTTAACTAGTATGAACTGTTCAGGATAATAGCAAGTGAAATGGCCTCAGGAACAAGAAAGAGGCCGTGGATGAGAACAGAGGACAACCAATTAACTTAGTGGGCTGTAGAACCAGGAAGTCACTGAGGAAAAAGGCAGGCAGTCTGTGAAGGAGTCCGGGTCAGTAAAGGAGCAGGCGTAACCAAACCAAAGGAGTATCCAAACGCAGTCCAAATTGAATAGCCAAGCGTCGAGAACTAGAAGATCAAAAACAGAGCACTGACTGAATGTCAGAAGGGAATACGGAATGTAACCGCAAGGAAAGTAACGCTACAATTAGCAGCAGAGAGCTGTACGAGTAGCGGTGCTTTAAAGTACAGGGTGCATGGTTTAGGTGCGCGTTCCTTATGCCTGCAAGGTTTCAGCTGACACGAGACGCGCCGGCGTGTAAACAAGCGCCATGGCAATGTATCGATTCCAGAGGGGAGCTTGTGAGTGTGCTCTTCTTCGTGTGAACGCCGCGGATGAGCCGGCGCTGTCATTCCGTGTAGAAAACGTAACACTACAATTGTGAAAATGGATAATACTGATGACTATGCAGCACTGAGTATGACACATATACCTCCCGCCAGTCCCTCAGTCATAGGAATCACTGTTGTGCCAGATAAACACCAACAAGACAATACTTTCGCTTTTGATTTACATAACAGCCAGCTCCCCATGCCAGATCTAATAACCCTAGCATGCAACAACAATAAGATGAGAAATACTGAAGAGAAAACATGAAGCATCTATATCTCTTTGTCCTATGAAAAAGAACTCGCTATGACTCGTATTCAGCCTCAAGTGGAACAAAATGTTCATCTAAACCAAAATGATGGCACAGAAGATAGAACACAGAGCAAACTTGCTCCATCAATTTTCACAATGATAATGCGGCCCATAGGCAATCGAGATGACAACTCCGAAAGTCAGAAAAACCTGAAATTAAAGCAAAGATTATTGGACCATCCGGGTGCTGAACCCGAGTCTGAAGTCCAGCTGATACAGCAGCGCGAAAATTCTCTTTCCAACTCATCACACAAAGAGAATAAGAATATGCAAATGAGTTGCAAAACCGATCTAGCCATCATTTATCCCGGGATGATAGCTCAGCGGCAGCGTGTTCGCCTTGGAAGCAAGACGACACGAAGCAACACAGGTTCGATCCCCGGGGCCGCGCTTAGAAACCGCTGGGTATTTAAGCGCGTTATAAATACGCAACTAAGACAAGCAACTATGCAACTAAAAACAAAAAAAAAAAAAGATTTCCTGTAACAGCGCCTCGATGCCCGCGGGCTGTGTGAGCGCTTTAAAAATGCAGAATAAATAAATAAATACACAATCTAGACACCTTTGCCAGATCAAAACAACCTACAAATAAATCGAAACGAACACATACTCACCGGATAGATGAGAGGATACAAATAAGAAAGAAAAAGCTTGGCTGGCTAAACAAAAATGGCAACAAACATACGCCAGACAAATGAAAACCGATGAAAATACATTATGACCACAACACCCCTCTAACACTAGAGCAGCTCGACTATCCCTCGACATTATGGCAATAGAGACTCTGATGAGTTGCCATGAAATATGTAGAGAGGTATTCGGGATATCTACGAAACAAGGAAAAAAGACACACAAGTCACCTCGACTCCCCTCAATAGAAGACCTCAATGAAAGCAACAGGCATCTCATTATGGCAACCTTGAAAGAAAGCTCCATGGCAATCAACAGATAATCTCTCAGAAAGATTTCAAGCAGATTATAGATCCTTATCAAACTCCCTTGTCAGGACACCAAGAGCAGCAAGAGGAAACAAACACATTTCAGAAACGATCCTCGGAAAATAAGGAAAACAGATGCCAATGTGAAGGAACAGAATCATGCCAATGCCAATGCATCCTGACAAACATGATAGACCTTCAAAACATGCTGATCACGATCACCTCTCAGACAATGATTCCCTTCTGAAAATTACAACAAACCAACAATGATACCATTAAAGATCAAGCCACCCTCCTTGCTTTGATCCATACTTAACAAATACATTTTGAAAACTTTATCTCAAATATCCATGGCAAGGGCAGATCGATCGCGCTCATAAAACCCAAATGACAGCAGCCATGATGGAGTGGTTGAAAGATCTCCTGCAAAAACAGATGAACCTAAAGAACCACAAAGCAAGTACAAATGACATTAATATACCTTTGACGCAGATACAACTGGAAACACTCAATATAAATTTAAAGAATGACACGGCCCAAATGGCCCCACTTTTGAATTTATCTATGCCCATTCCAATAATGCCTAACATACCGGACAATATATCTACATTGAAACAGGCAGAGACATTTCAAACATTTGCACAATCAAAGAATAACATGACTAACAAAACAACAAAAGAAAAAGGGAGAAAGATTAACAAAAAACAGACAGGATCAAGAGCCTTTCTAAGGAATATATTGATACCTTAGAAGACGACAGCAAAACAATCAAACAAACAAGACTCTCATATATTCGGCAGAAATAAAGTGGCTAAGGAAAAAATGTTGCCCCCCCGTCAACCAACATAGAACCCCCGAGATGTCAGATTTACAAACAATACAGCAAGAAGACTTGTTAAACCTAACGACTCATGTGGATGAACCAGTAATATTGATTATCGACGAAACTACAGATCCAAATAATTCTTCATTGATAATTATAGACCAATATGACGAAGACCTTTCTCTACAACAGTGGCAACAGATTTTTCCTGTGTAGATATATCAGACTTAACTTCAGATTACTTGAAAAGGACTCAAGGCTCATTAATTGATCTCTCTTCTGAAGAAGATACTATAGCCCTTCATCAACTCCATAGCCAACAAAAACAAAAGACTCAACACAGAATGATCAATCCAGTATGAACCATAACATACAGATTAGCAAAAATGTAAAATACGAGAAACCCCCTCGAAAAAATGAGTGAGATTGCCAACTACCGACATTCATGGATCTGTGGCATCCGAGGGATCAATATATCATCAACCTAGCACGATTTGAACAAAAGAAAGATTGCCTGATACTTAATAGAACAAACGTGCTGAGGTTATTCCATGCGATACCACACCTGAAGACAGTACGAACGGAAGACATCAAGGTTGTGCAATTTCTTGATGAAAACATACTGGGTACAGTACAGATTGAGTTCCAAAACAAGCAAATTATGAACTTAATCGTAACAATGAAACAGACCCTATATCATCTGGGATTTCATTGGTCAGAAGTCCTAAATCTGTCAATGAAGGATACAGAAAAACATGGATATCTGAAGCAAGAACCTGAAGACAGAGATGACAAATGGAGTACAGAAGGAAATCAAAGAAGATTATCATCAGCAGATGAAGATGGCTATGTCTCTCCACGACAAGCACAGAAAAATTGGAGTCTAACAAATAGAGCAAGATCTAATATTACCAAACATTTCATATGGAGAGAAATAGATGATAACCCAGAGAATTGGTCAAGTTAAAAAATAAACCATTCATAACAACCAGCTAATTAACACATCACTCCTTGGACGCTGTGTTCCTGGAACACCAGAAGTAACAGTCACTTATTTGAACAAGCAATTCCTGATTTCGAGAATTTCCACATAATATGTTTGCAGGAAACTTGGATTAGCCAAACACTGTGCTGCGATGGATACATCAACCACATGCATCGGCTATACAACGAAAACAAGGTAGACCATCATCTGGGAACCTGACAATCATAAAAGTTGAACCAAATTGGTCTACAATCCATATGACCAATTTGAATCCTTGGCTGAATGCTCGATTTTACAAATACCGGAGGACAACCAACATAGTGACCAAGATCAATTGAGTCCATTCCAATCCAGATTTCTGGCAATATTAAATCTATACTGGAACCCTATGGCTATCAATGATGAAAACCTCATCGATTGCATATTCACAGCCATTGATGAAGCAGCAGGTAAATATCAGAACATTGAATTTATCCTTTGCAGAGACCTAAATATTCACCTTTTCGATACAAAAGCACGCCTCCTTGAACAAAGTGAACGCATGACAGGGCATGGAGAGGGCATAAAGAAATCACGATCAGAAACCTGAGCCTAACAGGTTCAGCCCTAAATGAACATAAACAACTTATACCAACCTGGACTCGAGGGAACTCCAGAGCCATAATAGGCTATATTTATGTCTCTATTTGAATAATGGACTCGATATACAAAACCGATAATATCCCAGCTCCCAATAGGGATTATAATAAACTTACAATTTCGTGGCTAGGATCTTGTCAATCTAGAGAGAAACAACAGCTTCCGATCTTAGAGCAAAACTTCGCCAGGACGAGATTAAAGCTAACTCAGGCCCAAATGAGCGCTCTCCCTAAGCGCTTCAAACAGACACCTATGGAAGAAAATGCAAAACTGAACTATGAATTGCTCCTTCTTCCCTTTCACCAAAAAGTGAAACAGAAAGAAATGAATACAAAGACTCATAAACATCAGTATAATATCAAAATTATGAAAAAAGAAAGCTGAAAAAAAAACTTAGATTATTGTGAAAAATGAACAACAAAGATAACATCAAAAAGATTAAACTCGCCAAACAGTGCTACCACAACTGGGTGAAAACAAAAATAATTTCACTACAACACACAGATGCTGAGAACATCCTTGCAACCTTTAAAAACAGAAACCTAAGAGAGTTGTGGAATTTGTTAAACTCCAACATGCAATGCCAAGACCAATTAATATCGAATGTATCAGAAGCTAAATGGATACAACACTTCACCACTCTATACAAAACACAATGCCTAGATCCCTCATCCAATGAAATACGAACTCCAAAGAAATGAAACTTCACATGGGACAAAAAAGATATTTTGACGCTGATCAACAAGCTCATTCCGTCTCGTGCGCCAGGCATACACGGTCTATCTAATGCAATTATCAAACAAGCGCCAGAGTTTTGGGCAGATATCACTGAGCAAATATTCTGCCTTATTGCCAAACTCAACCAGATCCCAGCCACATGGAAGATGGCAACCTTAATTCTGATATTCAAACAAGGAGACAGGGAGGATCCGGTCAATTATAGACCTATTGCCTTATTGGACCCCCTGGTGAGGTTTTTTGTCACCTTTCTGCTGAAAAAACTGACTAGTTGGGCAAAAGCAGAAAACAGATTTGCAGTTAAACAAACTGGCTTTACCCAAAATATGGGCACAAATGTAAATTTACTGATATTAAATCTCATCATACAAGAAGCTATCACGACCAAAACGCAAGTTCGTGTAGCATTTGTAGACCTACACATGGCATTCGATGCAATAAACAGGAAAATGCTTTGGGATAAACTAGTGCCCTGGAAATGTCCAACGGAGATCATTGAACAAATGAAGCTTCTATACTCAAACACAAACATCACAATCAGGCTATCAAAAGACGGGGCACTATCAGCCCCCAAGAAGACATGGAATGGATCAAGCAGTGTTGTCCTCTAGCGGCAACCATATGCGATCAACTTATCTAAATCCTCCAAAGATCAACTCAGTGCCAACCCCACTATGATGTACGCTGATGACATCGTGCTGATGGACAAACTGGCTAGTGGTCTCCAAGAAAGCCTTAAGATGATGGAGACGAATTACACATCAATACAGGGAAAACTAAAATCATGTACCTGACCAAATTGCCACAAACGAAAAAAAGAACACCGACCCTAATCTTAGATGACAAAGACCTCCAAGTAGTGGCAACTTTCAAATATCTAGGCCTTCTCATAAACCAATCAAGAACTGAGAAAGAATGGTCGGACTCCCTGCAAGCCAAAGTACAATATCTAGCCAGACAAGGCAGATTCCTTCATTGTAAATTCGGAAAATGTTCACTCAAACCCATCATTGCTTTCTACAGACAAAAAGTCGTACTGATTCTGACTTACGGGACCTAAACCATGATTAATTTTCCATAAACCATGTGGCAAAAATACAAAGTGATGTTCTGGAGGAAAATCCTTGCACAACCTCCAAGTTACCTCATGCCAAGATTCAGATATGAAATAGCAACTTAGTCCCTTGCATCAACTGCTTTGTGGAAACAACTAAAACTATTTAGAAAATGATGAATAATGACAAACTTTCGGCAATCCAAATCCTTCAAACTAACTCGACTGGAATGAACAGCAAAATTCTGAATGCGTGGAAACGTGACATGGAAATAAAATTGACAAGAGAGGAAATATCATTAGAAATACTATTATCTCACCCGCAGAATGCAAAAATAAAGATCCAGTGCAATGACTGGATCAAGATCATTTGAGAAAAAACTTATCATATGAATCTACACTGCGAGATCGAAACAATTGCTATCAATGAGCTCCCAAACTATCTAATTCTATTCCCAGATCAAGCAATTAGAGATACATACTCGAAGTTGCGACTTAATCTTCTTCTGACCAGATACAGACTAATTCCCATCACGGATCAATACTGTCGATTCTGCCTCAATAAACAAATGCAAGAGACAATTGAACATATTATAATGGAATGCCCTGCTGAAGCTGAAAAGAGAAGCCTTTTTAGGGATTACTTCAAGATCTCAACTCAACAAATGGATCCAGAAACTATATGGGCACAGATTCTCTTGGGAAAGGACAAAAAACTGACATATACAATCATTCAGTTCTAAATAAGATCACAGAACTTTCCCAGGCTCAACGATGAGTAACCTTTGAACACAGACATTTTCGTGCACCTTCATGATCTTGTTGACTGAATTTCGTTCAGACCCTTTGTGTGAAATTCTATAAATGAAAAGTTTAACATGTAAACTATATCATTTTAATAAAAAATAAAAGAAAAAATAGTTATGTTGGATTATTGGTTGCAAGAAATGGCAGTTGGCTCCCACTTATCAGAAGGGCGACAGAAAGGGTAGGCAGAGGTTTTTGAGTTTCCATTATCGTTTTGTTTTGGGGGGGGCTAACGATTGGATACATTCCTTGAGCTAATGGAGACAAAGCCATTCTATATGATGTGAGATTTGGGGAGCTAATGAGTATGCAGGCCTTGATATCACCCCAAATCCATTTCTAGATACATTTTTGGAGCCTCCCTCTTTCTACACCTGGGTATGTGTTAAGATTAGAACTATTAGTCCGGAGTAGATCAATATTGGCAAAATTAAGATTCTTTGATTTTTTTTAATAAAGCACATTTGGCCAAATGTAAGAATTTCAACATTTAAAACAAAAACGTTGGAGAGATAGTGGCATCTACAGTATATGGCACATTTTCATCGACAAAACAAGGTTCTTCCCTGATGAAGAGTTGATGCCTCGGACAACTCCCAGACCTATGTGTAGAAGTTTAGGGACTTGGAGTTTCATCCTAAATTACCCATGTTAATCCAGACGTGAACCCCTTGCTCACTGTGCTTATAGGGGCACAGCTTCACCTCACTAATGAGTCTCAACAAGGCTGAAACATGTCTGGGGTTGCTGTTGGTGCTCTTGTTCAGAAGAGTATTGCTTACCATTTCAGTGCTGGACTGCCCAGGTGGGTGGGTCAGACAGATATGCAACTACATACAGGCCACACTCCTTAAAATCTGAAAGGAGCTGGCCCACCCTGCTGCAGTCTCTACCACTCCTCTTGCCTCCCAGGCTCTTTGCAATGCCCTTGCCTCTCACTTTATCTCAAAAACCCAGGACATCTTTTGAAACCCTCTCCTCCACTCCCTCTCCTTTCCCTCTCTTTCTGTACTCGCTGCCCCTCCTTCAGCCATCTCCCCTCCCTCCTTCTTGTCCTTTCCTCTTTTCTCCTTGATGAGGTCGCTAGACAAGTCCAATCTATGAAAGCCTCATCAAAACAGGTACATCCCTGTTCCTCTAAAATGATGTAGGACCACATTGATACACTCACCCCGGCCCTTGCTGATTTTTGCAACCACTCCTTTGCCTCAGATCCTTCCCCTCCCCTCTTAAGCACTCCCTTGTGCATCCTCTTCTCATGAAACCCACAGCTTATCCTTCTTGTCCAGCCAACTATCTCCCAATTTCCATGACTCCCTTTTTGGGCAAACTCCTTGAAAAGCTGGCCATCTCTCAGCTAAGCCTTCATTCCAATTCTGTTGGCTGTCTCCATGACCATCAATCTGGATTCAGAGCTGGCAGAAGCATGGAAACTGCTCTCCTGAACATTCGTGACAATCTGCTTTCCAACCTTGACTCTAGCATTCCCTATGTCCTCATCCTACTTCATCTCTCCTCTGCCTTCAACACGGTCAACCATACCATCCTGCTTAATCGTCTCCATGATAAACTGGGTGTCACTGATCAGGCTCTGGCCTGGCTGACCTCTTTCCTTACTGATATACCCTCCCAGGTCCAACTTGGGTTCTTCCTTTCATCTATCTTCCTCTCCAAGTGTGGTGTTCCCCAGGGGTCTAAACTCTCCCCCTGGCTTTTAAACCAATAACTGGCAACTCTGGCCCGCTGCATTGACATTTTCTTACTCAAACTTCCAGTGCTACGCGGACAACACTCAAGTTATTTTCAGGCTGCCCTTGGCCACTTCCTCTTCCTCTCTCATGTCCGATTGCCTAACTGCCATTCAAGATTGGTGTGCTGCCAACTATCTTTGTCTGAATGCCAGCAAGACAGAGATCCTCCTCATTGGCACACCATCACCATCTTTCCCACTCACTCTCTGGCCGCCCCCCCTTGGCCCTCTTGCTATCCCCACCTTGCAAGGCCAAGAACCTCGGGGTCATCTTTGATTCCACACGTTCCTTCTCCGCCCACATCCCTGATGTCTCAAAAAGTCAAACTTCCTACTGCACCTGCTCAGAGGTACTCTGCCTTTCCTCTCCTTCCCCCGGAAGCTCACTGTCTCCCGAGTTCTAGTTCTCTCTAGGTTGGACTATTGCAACAGCCTCTTTCTAAATCTACCTGCCTCTACTCTCTGCCCTTTGCAACTTATCCAGAACAGGACTGCGAGACTTGTCCTTGGCCTCAAGCCCAGGGATCGTATCTCTCCAACTCTGAAATCTCTCCATTGTTTCCCAGTGTTTGCAAGGATTAAATTAAATGTCCACAGGGTTTGGGTCCAAAATACCTTCAGCTATCCCTCTGCAAATACCTCCCCTATCGAGCTCTCCTCTCCTCTACCTCTAACTCCCTCATGGTCAGTCATTTTTCAAAGAAACGGGCTGGGGGTAGATCTCTGTCTTCGGCTGGGGCCTCTCTCTGGAACAGCCTCCCTGCCACTCTAAAACTTGAGGAGAACTATCTCCGGAAGCACCTCAAGACCTTCCTCTTTGTTTCTGTTTTCGCCCCCTCTCCCATGCTGATTCTGTTCTCCCTCGGCACCGTGCACATGGCCACCCTCTGTCTGCTGGCCCAGGTACCTGCTCACCCTGCCGCCTTCACAGACTGCCTGCGGGCCATTCTTTGCACTGGAGTCTGTATCTGTGCCCATACAGTCCCACCCCCTTTTCCTCCTGCACTTATCAAACCTACCCAGGCTGCTTCCGAAAAACCCAGCACTTGCCAGCTGCACTACCATTGTTTGTTGCCTTTATTATTTATTAATTTATTATTATTTATCTGTTTTCTCCTTGCTCCACACTCTCCTTTTATCCCCCCTTCGATGCACTTCTCCTCCTCCCCCTCTCCCATGCACTTGCACGTTCTCAATGTCATTGGGCCTAGTTAGATTGTTGTTTTGTTCTTCCCTGTTCCACTTCCCTTACCATGTCGCGCTCTTAAACACTTGTGTATGAGTGCGATAGAAATTAAATATCAATATCAAACGGACATTTCTCCTCTGTGAAAGATACAGAGAGCTAAAGTGTGGTTGTAGACCCTCCGGAGTGAGAACCTACCCAGAGAACACGCTATTTGGCCGTGTTGGTTCTCTGTAGAGGGGCTCCAGACCTATGTATAGATATTTTCAATACTAGTCTTTAAGTTGTCCACATTTACAAATGTTTTGTAAAATGACTGAATAACAGTTTGAATGTTTCTGGTTGATTTTGATGTTTATTGATAATGGCAACCTTTTGCTTTTGCAGACAGTTCCATTTTATTCATTTTTAAATTGTGCTTTATTGCTTTGCAGGAGAAATAGCATACCCCATCGTACACCACAAATAAGAAGAAATATTGTTCAATTTCAAATTGGACAAGTATGAAAAAGCAATAAACGGTTACAGAAATGTATGTCGCTGCTGCTCAAAATCATTCCAAATTATGTAATAGTTTATTGAGTGGGGAAAAAGGAAAGTGCCGGTGGGGCAGACGAGGGATGAGGTAAAAAGAAAGGATGATCGAACAACTTTTGAGCCTGCCTTCTAAGGTTCGCCTTTCTATATGTCAAGAAAAATAATCACATGCTTTCTGTTCAGACTGATCAAGAAAGGTGGTCACTGTAGTTGTCCTAACTTAAGAACACATGTTCATGCATATATGTGCATATGTACTCCTAAAATGCAACCACACCTTAAAATAACCTTTATATTAGAGATATCGATGAGAGACTGCAGCATTTTTAATTATGAGTGACACATAATCAAGTCTGGAAAAGATAGCATTTTTTGTTTAGGTCCCCGAAGTGAAGCATGGTATTTAGTTTTAGCTTTAAGTGACTGATTGCAACACCTGCCACAACAACAAAAAAACCTGTAACCAGCTTCACAGTTTTCTGGGTTGGGAGGAGAAGATAATCCGTGAAGACTCAAGCTTGCATGATATTTAAGAGAGATTCAGGGGGCTGGCGATACACAGTATATTGTCCCTCTCTTGAAGTGGGCAAACTTAACAAAAGCCTTATGGTGTGTAGTGATTTCTCTATCTATGGAATATGTTTATTGTTTCTACCAATTGATTCACTATAGAGAAATATCCCTGACCTAATACCCGCTCCCTCCCCCAACAATGACTTCAACCCACAATCTGCGACAGGAAAGAGGCTCTTTTTTTAATTTGTATATTCTGTTTTGTTTAGAATATTGAATGAAGAATTTAAAGATGGTCCCCTAACTATTAATACTGGGTATGTCACATAAATACAGGGAGATTCCCTAAAAAGGAAGACACGACCTGCCTGCTGCCTTATGATTTATGTTTAAATTCAGAATACAATTTCCAATTTACATGTTCATAATCACACCCTCATCTGTACTTGCATATAATCAAATAATAATATCTAGTTTTAGACACATGTAGAATTTTCAAATATCTGTGGACACTTGAAACTAAATACTTCATCTTCCGCTTTAAATAACACATATCTCAGACTAAACAATTCAATAATATGGAAGAATAGTTCTATTGTGCACTTATCAATTGTTGGTACCTATCACAATAAGAAATAAATCCATTCCTTATATATCACATAGTAAGTTACAAATTATATTCATTTAAGGTGCCATGTTTGACATCAGCAACACGCATAACACTTTTGGGGCTATCAGGCATATTTTAAAGACAACAAAGAATTCCAGGTTCGTATATGCAACTATGTCACAAATGCAAGGGTACCATAGTATGGCGATTTTTATAATGGCTTAGGTTTTGAGGTTGAGTGGTAGTGCTTCTGTCCCCGCCCTTGCCACACTTACTTATTGTTGTCTTCTCTTTCCCATCGAGAGCGAGGTGAGTGCAACTCCTAGCATTGTAGCCCAGAAGCTGCGTGCCATATTTGTGTGTTTATTTCTGGGCTTGGTGCACTTGTGATTCCCCCTGCCCTCAGTGTTCCTCCTGTCCGCACTTCCTGTTTACCGAAAATGCCATATTTGTGTGTTGAAATGTGCCCAATCGCCTCGCTGTGAAAAGCTGAATCTAGAAGTACATTTAGAAGTTGAATTTATAAGTGCATTTAGAAGTTGAATTTAGAAGTTCATTTAGAAGTTGAATTTAGAAGTGCACCCAATAGCCTCTCTGTGAAAGTTGAATTTAGAAGTGTGCCCAATAGCCTCTCTGTGAAAGTTGAATTTAGAAGTGTTCCCAATAGCTTCTATGTGAAAGTTCAATTTAGAAGTGCATTTAGAAGTTGAATTTAGAAGTGCATTTAGAAGTTGAATTTAGAAGTACGCCCAATAGCCTCTCTGTCAAAACTGAATTTAGAAGTGTGCCCAATAGCCTCTCTGTGAAAAGTTGAATCTAGAAGTGTGCCCAATAGCCTCTCTGTGAAAGGTGAATTTAGAAATGTGCCCAATAGCCCCACTGTGAAAAGTTGAATCTAGAAGTGTGCCCAATAGCCTCTCTGTGAAAGCTGAATTTAGAAGTGTGCACAATAGCTTCTAAGTAAAAGTTGAATTTAGAAGTGCAACCAATAGCCTCTCTGTGAAAGTTGAATTTAGAAGTGTGCCCAATAGCCTCTCTGTGAAAGATGAATTTAGAAGTGTGCCCAATAGCCTTGCTGTGAAACGCTGAATCTAGAAGTGCATTTAGAAGTTGAATTTAGAAGTGCACCCAATAGCCTCTCTGTAAAAAGTTGAATCTAGAAGTGTGCCCAATAGCCTCTCTGTTAAAGCTGAATTTAGAAGTGTGCCCAAAAGCCTTGTTGTGAAAAGCTGAATCTAGAAGTGCATTTAGAAGTTGAATTTATACGTGCATTTAGAAGTTGAATTTAGAAGTGCGCCCAATAGCCTCTCTGTGAAAGTTGAATTTAGAAGTGTGCCCAATAGCCTCTCTGTGAAAGATGAATTTAGAAGTGTGCCCAATAGCCTCGTTGTGAAAAGCTGAATCTAGAAGTGCATTTAGAAGTTGAATTTATAAGTGCATTTAGAAGTTGAATTTAGAAGTGCGCACACTAGCCTCTCTGTGAAAGCTGAATTTAGAAGTGTGCCCAATAGCCTCTCTGTGAAAGTTGAATTTAGAAGTGTGCCCAATAGCCTCGCTGTGGAAAGCTAAATCTAGAAGTGGAATTTATAAGTGCATTTAGAAGTGCGCCCAATAGCCTCTCGGTGAAAGCTGAATTTAGAAGTGTGCCCAATAGCCTCTCTGTGAAAGCTGAATTTAGAAGAGTGCCCAATAGCCTCTCTGTGAAAGTTGAATTTAGAAGTGTGCCCAATAGCCTCTCTGTGAAAGTTGAATTTAGAAGTGTGCCTAATAGCCTCTCTGTGAAAGATGAATTTAGAAGTGTGCCCAATAGCCTCGCTGTGAAAAGCTGAATCTAGAAGTGCATTTAGAAGTTGAATTTAGAAGTACACCAAATAGCCTCTCTGTCAAAACTGAATTTAGAAGTGTGACCAATAGCCTTTCTGTGAAATGTTGAAGTTAGAAGTGTGCCCAATAGCTTCTACGTGAAAGTTGATTTTGAAGTGCATTTAGAAGTTGAATTTAGAAGTGCATTTAGAAGTTGAATTTAGAAGTACGCCCAATAGCTTCTCTGTCAAAACTGAATTTAGAAGTGTGGCCAATAGCCTCTCTGTGAAATGTTGAATTTCGAAGTGTGCCCAATAGCTTCTATGTGAACGTTGAATTTAGACGTGCATTTAGATGTTGAATTTAGAAGTGTGCCCAAAAGCCTTGCTGTGAAAAGTTGAATCTAGAAGTGTGCCCAATAGCCACTCGGTGAAAGCTGAATTTAGAAGTGTGCACCATAGCTTCTAAGTAAAAGCT
Source organism: Ambystoma mexicanum (assembly GCF_040938575.1). Taxonomy (NCBI): domain Eukaryota; kingdom Metazoa; phylum Chordata; class Amphibia; order Caudata; family Ambystomatidae; genus Ambystoma; species Ambystoma mexicanum. The sequence continues at coordinate 223,107,754 of NC_090936.1, forward strand.
GAATTTAGGAGTGCGACCAATAGCTTCTCTGTGAAAGTTGAATTTAGAAGTGTGCCCAATAGCTTCTATGTGAAAGTTGAATTTAGAACTGCATTTAGAAGTGAATTTAGAAGTGCACCCAATAGCCTCTCTGTGAAAGTTGAATTTAGAAGTGTGCCCAATAGACTCTCTGTGAAAGTTGAATTTAGAAGTGTGCCCAATAGCTTCTATGTGAAAGTTGAATTTAAAAGTGTGCCCAATAGACCCTATGTGAAAGTTGAATTTAGAAGTGCATTTAGAAGTTGAATTTAGAAATGTGGCCAATAGCCTCTCTGTGGAAGTTGAATTTAGAAGTGTGCCCAATAGCCTCTCTGTGAAAGTTGAATTTCGAAGTGTGCCCAATAGCCTCTCTGTGAAAAGTTGAAGTTAGAAGTGTGCCCAATAGCTTCTATGTGAAAGTTGATTTTGAAGTGCATTTAGAAGTTGAATTTAGAAGTGCATTTAGAAGTTGAATTTAGAAGTACGCCTAATAGCCTCTCTGTCAAAACTGAATTTAGAAGTGTGCCCAATAGCTTCTATGTGAAAGTTGAATTTAGAAGTGTGCCCAATAGCCTCTCTGTGAAAGTTGAATTTAGAAGTGTGCCCAATAGCCTCTCTGTGAAAGTTGAATTTAGAAGTGTGCCCAATAGCCTCTTTGTGAAAAGTTGAAGTTAGAAGTGTGCCCAACAGCTTCTATGTGAAAGTTGAATTTAGAAGTGCATTTAGAAGTTGAATTTAGAAGTATGCCCAATAGCCTCTCTGTCAAAACTGAATTTAGAAGTGTGCCCAATAGCCACTCTGTGAAAAGTTGAAGTTAGAAGTGTGCCCATTAGCTTCTATGTGAAAGTTGATTTTGAAGTGCATTTAGAAGTGCATTTAGAAGTTGAATTTAGAAGTACGCCCAATAGCCTCTCTGTCAAAACTGAATTTAGAAGTGTGCCCAATAGCCTTGCTGTGAAAAGTTGAATCTAGAAGTGTGCCCAATAGCCTCTCTGTGAAAGTTGAATCTAGAAGTGTGCCCAATAGCCTCTCGGTGAAAGCGAATTTAGAAGTGTGCACAATAGCTTCTAAGTAAAAGCTGAATTTAGAAGTGCGTCCAATAGCCTCTCTGTGAAAGTTGAATTTAGAAGTGTGCCCAATAGCTTCTATGTGAAAGTTGAATTTAGAAGTGCATTTAGAAGTGAATTTAGAAGTGCGCCCAATAGCCTCTCTGTGAAAGTTGAATTTAGAAGTGTGCCCAATAGACTCTCTGTGAAAGTTCAATTTAGAAGTGTGCCCAATAGCTTCTATGTGAAAAGTTGAATCTAGAAGTGTGCCCAATAGCCTCTCTGTGAAAACTGAATTTAGAAGTGAGCCCAATAGCCTCTCCGAAAGCTGAATTTAGAAGTGTGCCCAATAACCTCTCTGTGAAAGTTGAATTTAGAAGTGTGCCCAATAGCTTATATGTGAAAGTTGAATTTAGAATTGTGCCCAATAGACTCTATGTGAAAGTTGAATTTAGAAGTGTGCCCATTAGCTCCTATGTGAAAGCTGAAATTAGAACTGTGCCCAATAGCCTCTCTGTGAAAGTTGAATTTAGAAGCGCGCTCAATAGCCTCTCTATGAAAGTTGAATCTAGAAGTGTGCCCAATAGCTTCTGTGTGAAAGTTGAATTTAGAAGGGCGCCCAAAAGCCTCTCTGTGAATGTTGAATTTAGAAGTGTGCCCAATATCCTAATAGTCTAATAGCATGCCCGGTTGAACCAACTAATCTCCCTAATAGCCTCTCTGTGCAAAGTTGATTTTATAATTATGCCTAACACCCTCCCTGTATAATGTTGAATTGAGAAGAGTGCCTATTAGCATGCCCTAGTTGAACTGACTAGTGTCCAGAATAGTCTCTCTGCACATAGTTCAATTTAGAAGTGTACCTAATAGCGTTCCCCAATCGAACTGTCTTTTGTCCCTAACGGTCTCATTGTTCAAAGTTGAAATTAGAAATGTGCCTAATAGCGTGCTCAGGTTGAACTTAGAAGGGCGCTCAATAGTCCACCCTGGTTGAAGTTGAAACAGTGCCCAATTTCCGCTCTGTGAAAAGTTGAAACTAAAAGTGTCCCTAATAACCTCACTGTACAAAACTTGAAGTTAGAAGCATGCCTAAATATCCCTTCTGTGAAAAGTCTAACTTAGAAATATACCTAATAGCATATCTGTGTAATGTAGAATTTAGAACTGTGCCTAATAGTCTAATATCCCCTCTATACAAAATTGAATTTAGAAGTTGGCCTAATATCATTTCTGTGTACAATTGAATTTAGAAGTGTACCTAATAGTCTAATATCATCTCTGTGTACAATTGAATTTAGAAGTGTGCCTAAAAGCGTCTATGTGCAAAACTCGAATTTAGAAGTGTGCCTAAATATCTGTGCCTAAATATCTGTGCAAAACACGAATTTAGAAGTGTGCCTAAATATCCTGTCAGGCCAAAGTTGAAGTTAGAAGTGTCCCTAAATATCCTCTCTGTGCAAAGCTAAACTTAGAAGTGGACCTAACAGCGCACCAAATTTAGAAGTGTGCCTAATAACACGCCCTAGTTGAATTCAGAAGTATTCCTAATGCCCTCTCTGCAAATTGAACTTGGAAGTGTGCCTAATAAGCTCTCTGTATACACTGAACTTGGAAGTATGCCTAATATCCTCTCTGTGTACATAATATACCTGTCTGTGCAATAGTGTGCCCAGTCGCGTGAGTTATTAGATGAATATAGAAGCATTCCTAATATCCTATCTGTACAAAACTCAAATTTAGAAGTGAGCCTAATAACGCCCCTTGCTTGAATCTAGAAGTGTGCCTAATAGCGCGCCCCCACTGAATTTAGAATTACAATTAGAAAGCCCTCCTAAACTGCACCTAAAAAGTCCAACTAAAACCATACCTGGAGTGTTGCTACATTAAATTTCTCCCTAATGGCTTACCTGTATCCCAGCTTACTAGAAGAAAGCTTACCCAACAGCGTAACTGTGCGGTAGCTGCAACTAAACAGGCCGCTTAATCAGCATATCCTAAGGTCTAGCTACACCTCAAAATGGCCTAATATCTGCAACCTAGTACAACTAGTAGACTAAAACCTAGAATAAGTGAATAATATCACCCGGCTTGGTGGAACCCTGAAACCAAGACGAATCTCACCCAGTGATATAGCCGAACTGCACTTGAAACCACACCTAATAGCTCGTACTAATCATGAGTGCACCCACTCCACCAGGGTTTGCCGGAAATTACCATCGTGGACCGCCCCCACTCCCCGGTCTGCCTTCGCTCCCGTCCCCCCCTTCCCAAATCATCCCACCATCCTTCACATTCCCTACCCTTCCCCTCTCCAAACACCAAGCCAGAGGGGCACGATTGCGAGCCAACCACCCTAAGACCACTGCTCCCCAAACCCCACCACCGACCAGCCTACATTGCCCGCTCCCCTCACTATCATACCGGGCACACCCTGCCCTGCAATAATTCACCCCCCGCCTTTCCCACAAACCCCTGCCACTTTCCCCCCGACAGCTCCCTTTCCAATCCCTTAAAAATGGACACCTAGCCCTAGCAAGAACCAAAGCCTCATCCCTCTCCCCCTCTCACCCCCTACCCTCTCTCACACTCCAATCGCAACAACAACACTAAAGAGGAAAGGTACCTGGTCCCCCTCAATCTCTCAGCACTCTTCGCCTCCCCTGTCTCGACCCACCGCCTCTTTCCCCCATCACCTCCTTCCCCCCTCGCTTCACCCTTCCTGAAACCCCTATCCCTTGATTTCTCATCATCTGCAACTGAAACTCCTAACCGCCCACAACCCCACCTTCAAATCCCCTGTGCCAAACCCAATCATTCTAACACACGCAGCCACCCACTCGTGCCCGAAACCAGCCAACTTTTCTGCTCGCCCACTATTCCCATCGATCATCAACCACCCTACCCCTCTCCCACTCCAGTTTCCACTTTCTCTGCCCCCACCACCTTCCACTCCAGCTCCGACACCAACCTCGCCTGCCGAAGTGAACTGCATCCTATTTAATGCCATATCCGTAGCAAAAAACAGACACTGCATCTTTGACCTCCTCGCCTCTGACAAACCAGACCTGGTTTTCATCACCGAAACTTGGTTCTCTGATGACTTTGCCCCAATCGCCAATGAAGCCTTCCCCCCTGACTGCTCCTTCATCCCACTGAACCGTCCCTCTAGAGGTGGGGGAGTAGCATTCGTCTTCAAGTCTCACTTCCACGCCTCAATCATCGACAACCAACCTTCCATTCCTTCCTGCGAATCACTCCTCGTTAAACTATCCCTCTCCCTGTCATTCTCACACAGCTTCCTAATAATTTACAGACCCCCTGGCTACGATAGACAATTCTCAAACAACATCTGCGACTCTATTGCCACCCTTCAACTAAACCATCCCAACCTCACCCTTCTTGGAGACTTCAGCATATGGCTCGACATCCCCACCAACCCTATGACACACTGTCTGGTTGACGGTCTAGACGCAATTAACCTCCAACCCCACATAATCGGCCCAACTCACTATTAAGGACACACTCTTGATGCCATCTTTAGCTCCCACAACCGGATTCATTTGAACCCTCCCACCCCTATCATCTGGTTCGATCACTTCATTGTTTCTTTTGCCATTCGCTCACCCGACCCCCTTCCCGTACTCGAATCTGAACCTCCGAATCTACGCAAATGCTGGAAAAAAACGATAATCGTTCCAGACCTAGCCGACACACTCCTCCAGTCTCCACCACCTACCTGCCAACTCAATAAACAACTAACCCCCGACGCCTTTGACTCATGGCTCAACGCATCACTAATGCTGCTCACACCCTCTTGCAAACCATCAACCCGCCATGGCCTGTTCCCCAGATGGTTCACTCCTGAGTTGAAGACCACTAAACAGCTATATAAATACCTAGAACGCAAATGGCAGAAAGAAAAAACCCAGGAGAGCAGGGCCACCTTGGCCCAACACCTTCATCAGGCCGAAATCTGGAAAGCAAAAAAAGCCCACTACAACTCCTGAATCCTAAACTGCAAAAACCCCAGCAAAGAGCTTCACAAAATCATCTCTGAAATCACCAAACCGGCATGCACCACGACCGTCCCGACCCCCTCACAATCACTGTGTGACTCACTCTCTCTCCACTTTTACACCACGGCTCTCGAAAGAACAAATGCTCTAGCCACCAAACTGGTTCTCTTACATCCACCAGGCAATACTCCCCCATACCGGCCATCCCTCTGCCTGTGACCACTACGCAACCAACATTCGAATCCTTTAGTCCAATATCACCAGACCAATTTCTCAAACTTCTATTTGCCCGCAAACCATCTGACTCTCCAATGGACCCTTGCCCGGCCGCAACCCTCAAAGAAATGTTTGCTTCCATCTGCGCAGGAGAACACGCAAGATCCATCATAAATGACTCCCTTTCCTCTGGTATCTTTCCCGACGCATTCAAAACGGTTCATGTTATACCTCTAATAAAAAAAACTTCCTTCAACCCTCTCGAGCCCAAAAACTACCGCCCCATCTCAAACACCAGGTTCCTTGCCAAACTCATTGACCGAACCGCCTACACCCAACTAAATGCCTTTGTCGAAGCCAACAATCTCCTAGTCCCCGCCAATCAGGTTTCAGAGCCCGTCACAGAACTGAAACCACCCTAACCTCAATCTGGGAGGAACTTAAAATGACGGCAGACTCCGCGGGATGCACCGCATTAATCCTTCTTGACCTATCCGCCGCCTTCGACACAATCAATCACTCAAGCCTCCTGAACCGCCTCCACTCCCTAGGAATTTGTGGAACCGCTCTTAAATGGATAGCTTCATTCCTCAAAGATAGGTACCAAATAATGATACTCTCGACCTATTCCTCCTAAGCCCGACCAGTCGACACGGGAGTCCCACATCTATCTGCCCTCCTGTTTAATCTCTACTTGATCACCCTCCCACCAATAATTAGTTCACACAACATCATGTGTTACAACTACACCGTTGACACTCAACTAATTCTACAACTCCTGAACTCAAACCCAACTCCCAACCTGACCTGGCCTCCTGCCTCCTTGACATAGAGCTCTGGATGACCCAAAGCCACCTCTGGTTAAACCCCTCCAAAACAAAAATCATGGTATGTGGCAACTACAAACTTCTTCCGCACCCACTACCCTGGCCATCTGCCATGGGAAATTCACCGACCCCCTCCAACTCAGTGAAAAATCTTGGATGCACCCTTGACTCCGACCTAACACTCTGCGCCAAGTCAACAACGTCTCAAAGTCCTGCCACTACCACCTTAAAACCCTTAGGCGCATCTTTCCATATCTCTCCTTCCCCAACAGACTCTCTGCGGTCCAATCAATCGTTATATCAAGACTGGACTACGCAAACCCCCTATACCTCGGAGTCCACGCGTACCAACTGAATAAACTCCAAAGGGCACAAAAACGCTGCAGCCAAACTGCTACTTGCGCTCAGCCCAAGAGACCACATCTCCCCAGCCCTTAAGACGCTGCACTGGCTTCCAGTGGGGCAAAGGGTGTCTTTCAAAACCTTATGCATCTCCCATCGAGCGTTGCATAAAACCGGACCTCAATATCTTCAAGACAAGCTAAAACCCTATCACCCTCCATGCACCCTAAGATCAAGCTCAGCCGGCCTCCTAGTCATACCTAAGACAAACTCAGTCAGGTTAGGCGGATCACCATTCTCAGCCTTGGCCCCCACGCTGTGGAACTCACTCCCTCCCCACATCCGCCTAACTGCGGATTTAATGTATTTCCGCAAACTACCGAAATCCTGGCTCTTCCCCTAAAACCAACCCATACGCAAACTAACCCAAACAGACTAACAGCATCTCAATGACACCAATCCAACAAACCACCTGATGCGAGAAATCAACAGCCAATAACCCCTAATATAAACTAAAATGACAAACAGAATTAAACAAGTAAAGTAGATCAAAGCAGTGAAGTGGATAATAAGAATAAATCATACGGAAACAGCAACGAGTTTTAAACGAATGAAATGGATATAATGCATGATGAATGAACGAAGTGAATGGCGTGGATGAAATAGATTGGATGAAGCGTGTGGAACGGATGAATGCGCTGAGTGGAAGAATGCGTTGAACAGATGAGTATGTAGATCGGATGAGTGTGTAGATCAGATAGGTGTGTAGATCGGATGACTGTATAGAATGGATGAATATGTCGAGCGGATGTGTGTGTAGAGCGGTTGGGTGTGTAGAGCGGTTGGGTGTGTAGAGCGGACGAGCGTGGAGAGCGGATGAGTGTGTAAATACAGAGAAGGGAGTAGAACGCAGGAGTGCGTAGAACAGATGAACGTGCAGAACGGGTGAGCGTAAACCGGATGAGTGTGTAGAGTGGATGAGTATGTACAGTGGATGAGTGTGGATAGCGGATGAGTACGGAAGTACGGAGAGTGTGTAGATCTCTGGAGCAGATGAATGTGCAGACCTGATGAATGTATAGAGTGGATGAGTGTATAGAGTGGATGAGTGCATAGAGCGGATAAGTGTGTAGAGCGGATGAGGGTATAGAGCAGATGAGTGTAGAGAGCGGATGAATATATAGAATGGATTACTGCGTAGGAGCGAATTACTTTATAGGGCTGATGAGTGCATATAGCATATAGCAGTTGAATGCGTGGAAAGAACAAGTGTAGAGAGCGGATGAGTGCGGGGAGTGGAGAAGTGCGGGGAGCGGATGAGTGCAGGGAGCGGATGAGTGCGGGGAGCTGATGAGTTCAGAGAGCGGATGAGTGTGGAGAGCGGATGAGTGTGGAGAGCAGATGAGTGTTGAGAACGGATGAGTGCCGGGAGCGGATGAGTGCGGGGAGCTGGTGAGTGCGGGGAGCTGGTGATCGCATAGAGTGGGTGAATGCGTAGAGCAGGTGAATGTCTAGAGCATGCGAGGGCATAAAGCGGACAAAGGCCTAGAGCGGATGAGTTGCATAGACCGGATGAGTTCCGTAGAACAGATAAGTATGTAGAACGGATGAGTGCGGAATGCATGCAGAGCAGATGAGTGCATAGAACGGATGAGTGCGGGGAGCGGATGGATGAGCAGAGCAGGATGGATGAGCAGAGCGGAAGAATGTGTAGAGTGGATGGTTGCATTGAACAGACTAGTGGGTAGAGCCGACATGTGTATAGAGCAGACGAGTGCATATGAGTGAATGAGTACATATGAAAAGAGGGTTATGTAGAGCAGATGAGTGTGTAGAGCGGATGAGTGCGTAGAGCAGATGAGTGCGTAGAGCGGGTGAGTAAGTAAAACAGATGAATGTGTAGAGCGTGTGAGGGCATAAGGCGGAGGAGTGCCTAGAGTGAACGAGTGCCTAGAGTGGACGAGTGCCTAGAGTGGACAAGTGCCTAGAGTGAACGAGTGCCTAGAGTGAACGAGTGGCTAGAGTGGACGAAGTGCGTAGAGCGGACGTGTTGTGCAGAGCAGATGTGTTGCGTAGAGCGGATGAGTTGCGTAGAGCGGGCGAGTTGCGTAGAACAAATGAGTACCTAGAACGGATGAGTGCAGAATGCATGCAGTGTGGATGAGTGTGTAGAGCTGCTGAATGCGTAGAGCGAACGGAACGAGTGAAGTATGTAGATGGAACGGTGTCGTATATGGATAGAACAAGTGATATATGTGAATAGAATTGACCACATATATGTATGGAACAGGTGCCGTACGTAGATGGAACAGGTGACGTACAGGGATGGAACAGGTGACATATGTGGATGGAACAGGTGATGTATGTGGATGGAACGGGTGACATATGTGGATGGATCGGGTGCCATATGTGGATGGATCGGGTGCCATATGTGGATGGATCGGGTGCCGTATGTGGATGGAACGGGTGACGTACGTGGATGAAACATGTGAAATAGATGGATGGAAAGGATGAAGTATGAAGATGGTACGGGTGAAATATGTGGATGGAGTGCATAAAACAACTTAGAATACACGGAATGGTACGGGTGAAATATGTGGATGAAATGCATAAAACAACTTAGAATACACAGAACATAGTAAATAGAGAGGATTTGAGTGCTTGGGGCGGACAGGAGTGCATGGGGCGGACAGCAGTGCGTTGGGCAGACAGGAGTGCGTGGGGCGAACTGGAGTGCGTGGGGCAGACTGGAGTGCATGGGGCAGACTGGAGTGCACAGGCAGACTGGAGTGCGTGGGGCAGACTGGAGTGCGTGAGTGCGTCGAGCGGACCGGAGTGTGTGGAGCAGACTGGGGTGCATGGAGTGGACTGGAGTGCATGGAACGGACTGGAGCGCATAGAATTGCATGACAAATATAGTATGGTTTGGAATGCAGGGAACGTTTGAAAGAGCATATAACCCATCATATCACACCACCACGCTTACTCTCTTCTTTACACCACCACTCAACTAGAACACAGAGATACTATGACACCAGTCGGTATAACTGTTCTCATACCAACATCTGCCGCACATTCCCCATCATTCTAATTAAACACTGCTGGTTACACACCCCCCAGCCAGGCGTTCCCCTCAGGCCTAACGCAGCCACATTCGGTCTGGATAAATCCTGCCAGAACGAACACATACTCCTGATCTCTCAACCACCACACCTACCGCTAAGAAGCAGCTATTACACGAATACCGCACCAGCTGCACACATATCCGGTGCTCACACGCACCTTTGGCTCTCTCTACTCTCTCTACTGATCCGAACTTCGGTTCCCAACGGCGTTCAACCTACCAGCATCTTCAGACCATATCAATGGTATACAAGGCGCTATATAAATACAAAATAACACAACATAACATATGAACATTCCTACCAGATAGAAGAACTAAAGTGTCACATAAGATAGACATTGAAAGAGATATCAGTAAAGTAATTTTAATTGGCATTAGGAGACCACTTAAGGAAATATTGTTCTATTTCTGTGCACTTGTGTGCTCAGAGAATACTGCATTGATATCAGTCAAAAAACAAATCTCCTTCAAAACACTCTACATAACACACAGAGCAAGCCATGGCCAAGGATCGGAATGTATACAGGAAAAATCTCCAGCTACAAACTGAAACAAACAATAAGGTTCAGCAACAACCTTCGCCTCAAACTGAAACAATATGAAAAACAAACATTTGGGGGATCAGCATTTCCTGCATAGTGGTGAGCATTTGGAACTCGCGCCTAAAGGAAATATTAATAACAGAAAACCACTTAAAATTCAGGAAAGAACAGTGGGGAGGGAAAAAACTGCCAATGCAACACAAGAAGAATCTATGAAACTGAATCACCCAAATAAAAACTCATACCCAAATTCATTAGACTAAGAATAGCCCAGGAGATCAATCAAATGCACAGAAAAATACCCAGACAACCCTGACTAACCCAACTAAAAACTGTCTAATACTCTGCATACCAACCACCCAACACGGAAGAAACGAGACACATACCTTCGCCACAAAACAAAAAACACCCCAAACTACAGGCAATATACCCACTCTCCACAATATCCAAGACAAACATTTAAAAAAAAACAGCATACAATCACCCCAACAAACACCACACACATGTATTTTCAAACTCAACATAGCAACAGTACATCAAATCTCTCTTATACTTTTTCCTCTCAAACCTGTCTAATTAACCCACCCTAACCGCTTTCATTTTCAGATCCACCTGGTGCCTGAAGACCATGAAAGTGGCAGCGGTGCACAGTATGAATCACAATAACTCAACATAACATAATATAACAATGTGACTTTGGTTAATTAAATTAACATTATTTTCTTGGAAATAAAAAGACATGAAAAAACCCTGTTTTTCCTATTCCACTTTAAGTAGTAGAACACACCAATCAGAATGTATTTTATGTAAAGTATCATTAACCAATCCCTCAAATCAATGGGGTATGTTGTAAACTACCCTCACAAACCTAGATCACATTTTCCCCTGGAAAATTCATTAATAATGTATTACTGGCAAAGAAAAATCTGACCTGTACAATTGTAGATTGTAGGATAATATATTTTGTACATATTTTCCAACAGTTGTATTTACAAGCCCAAACCCCCCTTTAGTGACTTAGATTGTAAACAGCATTCGCCAAAATACATTTAGGTGTGGTCTAGGATTTAATCTATTCTTGGGCAAAGTGTGTAAATTCTCTGGGATTATTACATGTCAAAATCCACCAATAAACTGTGTTCATTTATATGTTTTAATGAAAGATGTAGGTTACTTAAAGTCAAAACCCAGTCTTGAGTTAATTAAATATTTAATTCTGATCTGACAGCCTCAGCCTGGGAATGGTTTACACCTCACTACTGGCGTCAAAGGACTAATGGCTGCTGGGAGGTTTTCGCATACTCAAGACAAAGAACCCATCAGACTTTTGTCTGGGACTCATCCCAAGACAATGGCAGGCTTGAACACTCATCCCTACAGGGGAGAGGCAGGAAACTTCCCTCTCAAGGAGGAGGTCCCCCACCCTGATGAAAGGAATTTGACATTTGTTGCCAGTTGAAAGAAAAGTAAAAAAAAACTGCTAAGGATTTTTGGTGGTGAAATGCCTATTCATAATTAAGCTTTAAACATCTGTAACTTTGCCACATGAAGGAGGACACATCTAAAAGTTGGTAGTTGTAAATCTAATTCTATGCTCTTTCTTTGAAGACGTGATTGAACCCTGTACTACATAAGGAACAAAAGGTATACCGAAACACTAATTGTGCCAAGACTATTAATGCTGCAAATCTAATATTGTATACCCGTGTTCTAGGGGTGATTGCACAGATATGTACTGAAATAGGAACTGTTAGGCCAAATCCTTACGATTAAAATTAACAAAATTCTACAGAAAGACAAAGCCAGCTCTTACTGATGTGGGAATTGGATGTAAAGGTAACCCACAAAATATGTAATGTATGTGTCCGATTTTATTACAGGGCATAATTATCAAAATGTGTATTTGTGGGAAAGTTAAATTGTGGTCCAAATAACTGTGGGAGTTCCCAAGTCACATCATAAAATATGACATCACTTTCTGGCTTCCAACCAGAAAAAGGCAAGTGCATTTGACCAATCACAGCCATGTGGGTGTGGATTGTAATTCTGCCCCGACCATAACCTGAGTGATGTCACTTGGCAGGATAAATAAGGGAACTTCACCACACACAGACACACAGATTCCTGACTCCATCCTGATTTCCGCATGACGCCATGTTCCAGAATTCTTCATCTTGTCCTGATCCAGACTACTTTGCAAAACCAAGGCCATCAGCATTTGCTGAACTTTGTTCAGTTAGGCCCAAATCCTGAAACCATCCAAAACAAAACAAAAAAACTTCAGGGATATAATTCTGATCCCGTTTGGCTTGCTACTATTCATGCTTGCCTGCTGAAACTTGCCATCCCGCTAATCTACAGTGTCCAGTGACCTGAAGAGCCAATCCAATGCAATCCAATCTGAGGTGCAGTCCAATTTAACAGAACCCCCTAGCTGACCATCCTGCCAGCAGTACCCTGCTGCCTGTAGACCCGATCCGTGATGACCAGAACCTGGCGGTCCAATCTATCTGTATAAACAGCAATCATAGTAACCCACAGTATATTTGCCTTGTTCTACCCCAACCTATAACCCATCCTCTCTTTAACTTAAGAACTTGTAAAAGTGTCACACCAGTCTGAAACCTTGCTTTGATTTCTTGTGCTAGTGATCATTTCTTTAAAATCCTTTTTTCTTGAGAAAATCCCAAACCCTTAAAATCATCCCATGGGTAATCCGACTGAGTCCTCCAAGGTGGACACAGAGGTGCTGCGGTTGGTTTCCGTGGACCACTCTGGAGTTTACTGTGTTTCAAACTGGTAACCAGACTGACTACCCTACTTTAGAGCATAATTGTCATTGTAAAAACTGATTTCTGTTTTAATTTTCGTGCCTTTACTTTGTTTTCACAAAGCCATTTTCAACTGTCATTTTAAAAGTGTAAACATTTGCAAAACGCTTTTCTCTCTTGTTTGGGGAGGGAAGATTGCATTCAAACCCTGTACTCTGTTCCACATTCCGGATACCTGCTGCTTACTTACATCTGTATAGAATTGCTCATTTGTGAATTAAGAACTTTGCAGGGGGAAATCTTTAACTAAGTGCTATCTTTTCACAAGCCAAAACTGTTCCTTTTCCTGTGTTTCTATTCCGTACTGCCATAAGTGAATTCAATTGCCTTACCCACTTTCTGAATTGCTTTGTCACCACATTGGTGATTGCTGCCCCATATATTAATTTGTGTTTGATTTGAATTTTAGTTAAAAAAATAATACCTTTACCAACCAGCATGATTCCTGGTCCACTGTGACCCGGGGGGTATTTTGAGAAAGGTGTGATATGTGTGGTATATCACTCACAATAATGAACCTATATACACAATAAATAAGTATTTCATTTGTGCTTTGTATGCTAGGCGAGACCCGGGTGTATTGCCTGATTGAAATCCTTAACAGATTTGGGGGCTTGTGCCATGATTTTGAGTTCGAGTTACCACCCGTGACAATCTAAGACAGCATACTAGCCTGCAGGGTACAGACACCTTGCTGGTTTGGTGTACTGTGCTACACTTTACAAGCACCTCTCAAAATAAATATTACAAAATCAGGCCTGTTTGTAAAAGTAAAAGTACATTCACCCTAAAATAAGTCAAAAAGGAAATTGAGATTTCCATAATGGCGATCACAGTAGAAATCAATATGGCTAGGGAACACCTCGTGCACACACTGTTTGTCAGGGGTGAGTGGCCAGAACAGAATGAGCAGATCTGGCTGCAGGAAATCAAAGAACAAGTCACTGCCATGGACCTGGATACATGGCAGGGGAAGGGGCCATTACACCAAGCTATGAGGGAACTGTACATGGCCCCAAAAGCTAAAGAGGAGCAGAGTAAAATTGCCAAAATAGCGGCCTACCTGTACCTCCACATAGGAGTAATGCAGGAAAAGCATGCAGAAACCATAGTTCTGGCAAAGAATCAAGTGGAAACACTAGAAAAAATCCAAACTGATCTAGACTCTGCAGAGAAAAGGCTACTGAAGAGCCAAGAATCAGAGACAGAAGCTAGGCAGCATCTGACAAAACTAAAAGAAGATCTGGTTCTTCTACAGCAAGAGAATGCAGATCAAGACACCCAATTACAGGCACTGAACGAGGAGTGCCAGGAAATGGTGGACCCTTTACAACAGAGTCAACAGAACTGGCACAACAGTTACATTTTAACAGAGCATGTGCAGAACAGATAGCCACCTTACAAAACCACATAGAATCCTTGAAAGGGGAAATTCATAAATTATTTATTAAAGATATGCACTCTCAAGAGGAATTTGATGAGGAGCGCCAGAAATTCAGTGCATTTAAAAAACAAAGGGATGACTTGGCTGAACAGGGGGCACCCTAAGTCAGGAGAGGTACGTCTTAGGCCAGGAAGTGAGTCAATTAAAAACCAAGCCAGAAGAAAGAAAGCTGTCTCTCCAGGAGCTCCATGAAGCAAAAACAGAATATGAGAACCTACTAGAGCAGACCAGGCAGGTGGAGGATGCTCTGGAAAAGAACACCCAGAACAATAATTATAAAGCTCAGGGGGTGAGTCTCCTGCAGCAGAAATTGGCACAGTATTTCCAAAGCAGGCAGGAAACATAGAGATACAATGAGGCTCTCTGTGAAAAGAATGATGTGCTCCACAAACAGATAGCAATGCAAGAGCAAATTATTGAAACCAGTAAGGCCCTGATAGAGGAGCAAAAGATTCAGATTTTGGCATATCACCAGGGAATAGGGGCTGAAAGAGAAGAGGTAGGGAGGGACAGAGAAACCCCTGAGCATAAGATCAGGACCCTGGTAATCAGGGACTCTAACCCTTTCAGTGCCATGGACTCTACCAGCTTCATGTCCACTGGGTCATATGAAGCAAGGGTCATGGGGATGGTAGACTTCAGCAGAATTGGTAACATGGGACTGACAGATCGGCACCTCCCAGAAATTGATGGACGGGCATCTCTGTACAGATCCCCAAATGTTAGGACTAACCTCTGACTAGGAAGACTCCTGTGAGGGGAGAGTCAGGGAATTGGATCCTCAAAAATGCCGCCTACCAAAGGATCAGTTTGTAAAATTTGGTGGGGAACGCCAGGAAATCAAGCCCAAAAAGAGTATCCTAAAGACCACTTCCCAGCTAGGGCACTGGGTGGGGGGAGGTACTCCGTCAATCCTGGGAGCAGGGGAGAGTGAGTAGACTCTTCTGAGCGCCACAGGCACCAAGAAGCTAGGCCCCCCCATTCTGCAAGCCCTCCTCAAGCTTGCAGAATCAGGGAGAGCCTAGAGGATCAGATAGTCATCTCCAGTAGTAGTGCCTGTGTGTCAGAGGATGAGTGGACTCGGGTGACTAAGACCAAAAAGGCCAACAAAATCAAAAAGGCTACACAAAAAGATCCCCTGAAGCAGATCAAGGCCATTAGCAGTGTTATAACTCCCTATCACAAAAATTCCAAGTAGTCAGTCTGGGAACGCCTTGGATTATACAAACAGATGATGGATACATTTCATCTGAAAGATAGTCAGAGTTGCATCCATAATGTAAAACGGACATTCTCCCCTGAGTACTCCAGCTTCTTTGCCCCCGCTGGAGGATCAGAACCACTCAAGATGGTCCACCTACAGGGCGGCCATCTTAAAACACTTCTCTGTCCATAGAAATCCCCAAGAGGCCCGCAAGGCGGCCTACAATCTGCAGTGTGGGGAAGATCAGGCCCCACAAGAATTTGTGCAAGAACTTAAATGTGCCTTTGCGCAAACCACCAGAAGGGTGGGCACATATAGTAGGGAGTTCATCCATGCCCTTACCAAATACATCATGACCCAGCTGGTGAGGGACTTTCACAAGAAGAGATCACTGGACTGGGTCATTGAACAGTCGAACCATATTTATGAAGTGCAGAAACCTGTAGAGGACAAAAACATCAATAAAAACCCCAAACCAGCCAACACCCCTGAAGCTGCTAAGGTGGCGGAGGTGAAGGTTGCCCCCATTTTACATCTTGAAATGGGGGGCCTAAAAATATACCAGTACAGAATCCTTCCAGCCAAAGAACCAGAACTCCCTTGGGCCAATCCCAGACAGGTAGTCAGGAAGGAAGTCCCACACATGGAACCCCTAACTCCCCTGATTATATTAGCCCCTGTTGCCAGGGCAACAAACCCATCCTGGGGTATGAGTGGACTCACCCAGCCCAAGGGGGGGATTCAATCAGGTAGGCAGCGCCCTGGGAAACTTCCCTCCTAACTTTCCCCAGGAGGGCAGTAATCCCCCAAATGCCGGGTTGAGCTTCTTTCCCCGGTACCTGAAAAACTTCAACCCACAAAACAACCCTCCTTTCATTCCCCACTTTCCTGAGCCCAGACAGCCCAATCCAGAAGAGGAGAGGACAAGGGTAGAGGGTTACCCAAACTGTCCAAACCCAGGGTATTATGGGAGAAGGGACAGTTACCCTTCCCGTGATCACCCTAGGATGGACCAGAGACCCCCATACCAGCCAGAGCGGGTGTCCTAACTGGAGCGCCAGGACCAGAACTTGTCTCAGGATCTGGGTCTCATGTTGAGGGCTCAGCAGAACCCTCAGATGAACATGACGGCTCAGAAACTACAAATCAAGGGTCTGGTACTCCATAACAATGACGGGGAGAGAACCCCGACAACTCACCGGTTCCAAAGAAGGAAGCACGGGGGCAAGAGGGGTGTAAAGCCTTAGAGAAAGCTTCCTTCCCCACTTGTGAAAAGCCCCTGGAAACGCAGGAACCGGAACCAAAATCTCCGGCCCCCGAAAGTCTGCAACCTAAGGAACAGACGGCGGGTAGGAGAAATAAAGGACGTAAAAATACCCATTTTGTGGAGGAGGTTAGTGTCTTCCAATTTGAAGGAGAGGGGTCGTCAGAAGACTCTGGGAAAAAGATGTTCTCCTACAGGGATGGGGGATCTCCTCCCAAAGAAAAATGGGTCCCAAGAGATCCTAATAAAGACTGGGTAAATGTGGGGACTGAGTTAGAATCGCCCATCTTTGAACCCCAGAATGATAAGCCAGAAAATCACCTTGCGAAAACATATTCTGGGGACTGCCTCCAAAAAAGGGGAAAGTGGGGGTGGCCCAGAATCAGAACCAGGGGAGCCCAAAACTTGCCCAATATCCAACTGCCATAATTTTTTTGCAGGTCCCCAAGCACCCTCGCAGAATCATGCCCAAACCTATCCTGGTGACTGCCTCCAAAAAGGGGGGCAGCCCAGAACCAGAGAAAGAAGATTCCCAAGCTCCCTGGAGCCATTCTGGGGACTGTCTCCAAAAAGGGGGGGACAGGCCCGGATCAGAAAAGGAGGAGCCTGAGACTCCTCGAATCACTGAGTGTGAAATTTCCTGCTCGGATTCCCAAACTACCCAACTCCATTTTGGCTCCTAGAAGGGGGGGCAGCCCAGAACCAGCACAAGAAGAACCCCAAACCTCACCAACCACTTCTGTTGACTGCCTCCAGAAAGGGGGGACAGCCCAGAATCAGAAAAAGGAGAGCCCGAAACTCCCCAAATAGCGGTGTGTCAAAATTCTTTGTCAAGGTCCCCAATTCCAACACCATCTCTTGACACAACTATACCGGTGTCAGAGTCAGAAATAAGTAAATTGACCTTCAGGTTGACCAAGAACGCCCATTACCTTTGCCCATTGGAGGAGACAGAAGGTAGATTCTATGACTCCATCCAAGTGCAAATGCAATGTGCAATTCCAGCACTGGTGGACACTGGATCCCAAGCAACTCTGCTGTCAAAGAGGACCTTTGAGCAGCTAAATTCAGGAAGGGGGAAGAGATACCAGAACCCACTCACCCCTCTTCCTGGACAACTCCAGAACTTTAATGGGAAGGAAATTCCAGTCGAGGGGTCTGCAGAGCTGGAAATTAAATTGGGCAACACAAGATGAAGCATCTGGTCATAGTCGTGGCTCCAGAGGGAACCCCCTGTCTATTAGGGAATGATATCCTCCGTAGGTTGTCTCCCCTAATAGACTGTGTGAATAAGGTTCTTTGTACCCAGACTCACAGGCCAATCAAATTAAAACAGAGTGTCAACCATGTTAGTCTAAATGGCACATGCCACATGGTTGAACAAAAATCAGACCAGATTAAGTTCTACCTTCAAAACAATGACATACCCAATGTTACCATAACTGCTGTGGGACAACAAACTGGTGACGCTAACTCCTCTCCATTTCTGCAAATAAACCTTCCCTCCCATCTCAAGTGGCATTCCACACTGGAAGGAAAAACTCTGAAATTCCATATTAATTCACAATAAGAAAATCCCAATTCCATAGCCAAAATTGATATCAAACCAGCACAAAGTTTAGCTGGTATTCTGAAGAAGGGCAAACAGCTCTTCCTCCCGATTCAGTTAAATGATGGGAAGGAGTCTGTCCTCTCCAGAGTTGACTTGAATAGCGAAGAAAGCTTAATCAGCGAAGTATTATTCAAGAAACTCCAAAAAGACCAGACCCTACCCGCTGTAGAGTCAGTGCAGCAATGGGTATGGGGCCTGGAAGTTCCCCGCTCCAAACATCTTCTGCCTAGCAGTTGCATGATCAAAATTTCTAGAGATGAGAAAAGCATAGTACATAATTTATGGGTTGTGAGAGGTGGTCCTTCTTCCTTTTATAAGGGCAGTCACCTCCGCAACTAGCTCGAGATAAATTTGTACCCCAGTTATTGCCAAGCCCGGTCCCAACTGGAGAGTAAATCTCAGGGTCCTGGCAGTCCTAAAGAAATCCTTCTGGGCAGCCCTAGTGCTACGGTAGGAAATGGAATTTCAGAAATGGAGGAGAGGTCACCATCCCAGGCCTCACCTACAGAATCCGCATCCCAGATGTGACTTGCTGAAAGAACAAGTGGGTCCACATAAACCAGCTAAAGAGTTGCCATATCAGTCATACTATGCAGCAAATAGAAGAGCCTACAGAAAACCCAGAGGGAGATTATCCGGAAACCTAGGAAATTGTTAAATTGTCATTAAATACATGCAAAGAATATTTAAATTGTTATTAAATACATGCGGGGAATATTGTAAATTGTCACTGAATGCATGTGTCTATCCCACTGCTGAAATCCCCATTGGAGCAGTAGTGGGAACATTTTGATAATTGGGTTATGTTCTGTTTTCTAGTATTGCCACTAAGTATACAGGGACCTGGGAGGGGACCCGGAGGAAAAACCAGAGAGATCAGGAGTATCGCTCCACACAAGAAAAGAAAGCAGGAGAGAACAGGGGTATCGTTCCTATTCCAACCAGCGCCGGCGAGAAGAGCATGTTGCATCAATCGCTGACGGGAGAAGAACCTACACCTGAAGAAACCTGTGTTCTTCACATGGACAGAAAGAAAAATCCCACGTGCCCGACTTCCCCACGACTGGAAGTCAAGCCGAAGTCGGGGGGTGGCTTCTGTGGGATATTTTTACCCATGCTGATGTGCCCCACTGCACCACATTACAAATAGGGAAAGAAACAGCCAAAAATGGATGAGCTAACACCTGTTTGCGCACAAATCTGCACACCCCTGCCACACACACTGTCAAAGTGGGGGTGAAAACAGAATTCTCACTGCAGGAGCATGCCAGTGGGTGCTGTTGCATTTAACATGAAGCAAGGCTGCAGAATTGGGCTAAAAACTGAAAATTCCCTTTAAAATGCAGCTTTGCAACCTTCAAAGTGTTGTTTTGGTGCTAGATGCATTCATTTTCCAGTGAGCCATTGAAATGAAAAGTGTACTGACATTACAGATCATCCAGGTGGCTTAGAGGAGCTGGGCCTCATTGACTGACAGCAGCTAAGAAATGTATCTCATGAAAACCAGCCCAGCAACATTTGTTTTCAGTTCCACGGGTAAAAATGAAGCAGAAAATGGCAACATGTACCAATTTCAGCTGTGCAGAGAGAACTTCAAGCAAAGGCTGGATACATACATCCAGACTGCAGACAAATCCCAGCACTTAAGGGAAGAACTGGTGCGGAATATATTGTGTGTGCTGCAGAGGAAAATCTGATGTAAAGGACTCAGTTTTATGTGCTTTTTCGTGAAGGAAGTGCAAAATCGCCTGTTTAAAGGCATGTTTTTGGTGAAAGGCCTAATTCTTTAATTGTCAAAATCCACCGATAAACTGTGTTCATTTATAATTTGTAATGAAAGATGTAGGTAACTTAAAGTCAAAACCCAGTCTTCAGTTAATTAAATATTTAATTCAGAGCTGACAGCCTCAGCCTGGGAATGGTTGACACCTCACTACTGGCGTGAAAGGACTAATGGCTGCTGGTGGGGTTTTGCATACTCATGACAAAGAACCCATCAAACTTTTGTCTGGGACTCAGCCCAAGACAATGGCAGGCTTGAATACTCATCCCTACAGGGGATGGGCAGGAAACTTCTCTCTCAAGGAGGAGGACCGCCACCCTGATAAAAGGAATTTGACAGCTGTTGCCAGTTGAAAGAAAAGTTTTAAAAAAAACTGCTAAGGATTTTTGGTGGTTAAATGCCTCTTTGTAATTAAGCTTTAAACATCTGTAACTTTGCCACATGAAGGAGGACACATCTAAAAGTTGGTAGTTGTAAATCTAATGTTATGCTCTTTCTTTGAAGACGTGATTGAATGCTGTACTACATAAGGAACAAAAGGTATACCAAAACACTAATTGCGCCAAGACTATTGATGCTGCATATCTAATATTGTATACCCGTGTTCTAGGGGTGATTGCACAGATATGTACTGAATTAGGAATTGTTAGGCCAAATCTTTATGATTAAAATTAACAAAATTCCACAGAAAGACAAAGGGAATTGGATGTAAAGGTAACCCACAAAATATGTAATGTATGTGTCCGATTTTATTACAGGGCATAATTATTGAAATGTGTATTTGTGGGAAAGTTAAATTGAGTTCCTAAGTCACATCATAAAATATGACAGCACTTTCTGGCTTGCAACCAGAAAAAGGCAAGTGCATTTGACCAATCACAGCCGTGTGGGTGTGGATTGTAATTCTGCCCTGACCATAAATTGAGTGATGTCACTTGGCAGGATAAATAAGGGAACTTCACCACACACCGACACACTGATTCCTGATCCATCCTGATTTCCGTGTGACGCCCTGTCTTCATCTTGTCCTGATCCAGACTTCTTTGCAAAATCCACCCCAAAAAAAAAAAAAAAAAACTTCAGGGAAATAATTCTGATCCAGTCTGGTTTGCTACCATTCATGCTTGCCTGCTGAAACTTGTCATCCTGCTAATCTACAGTGTCCAGTGACCAGAAGGGCCAATCCAATCCAATCTGAGGTGCAGTCCAATTGACCAGAACCGCCCAGCTGACCATCCCACCAGAAGTGCCCTGCTGCCTATAGACCCGATCCGTGATGACCAGAACCTGGCAGTCCAATCTTAAACTACAGTGGACTGTAAGTATAAACAGGAATCATAGTAACCCGTAGTATATTTGCCTTGTCCTACCCCAATCTATAACCCATCCTCTCTTTAACTTAAGAACCTGTAATAGTGTCACACCATTCTGAAAATTGCTTTGTTTTGTTGTGCTTGTGATCATTTCTTTAAAATCCTTTTGTCTTGTGAAAATCCCAAACCCTTAAAATCATCCCACGGGTAATCCGACTTAGTCCTCCAAGGCGGACACATAGGTGCTGGGGTTGGTTTCCGCAGACCACTCTGGAGCTTACTGTGTTTAAAACTGGTAAACAGCTTGAATACCCTAGTTTAGAGCATAATTGTCTTTGTAAAAACGGATTTCTGTTTTCATTTTTGCGCCTTTATTTTAAAAAACGCCTCTCATTCAAACTTGCATAACTTCCTCAATTGTATAGCTTAGGATTTAATTTCAACTCTGAGTTAAACCTAAGACCCTTAGCTACATCTACAACCAAAAATGAAACAGTGTATTTGACCCGTTTTTATTAAAAATCACATAGTGAAATTTGAGGCGGGAATCGTCAATTTTGCAAAAGTGTTATATTTGTTAGAACCTGTTCAGTATTGCTCCCATAGGAATTTATATCAATGTAAGGATTTTTGCACACCTTTTATTGTTTTCACAAAGCCATTTTCAACTGTCATTTTAAAAGTGTAAACATTTCCAAAATATTTTTCTCTCTTGTTTGGGGAGGGAAGATTGCATTCAAACCCTGTACTCTGTTCTACATTCCTGATACCTGCTGTTTACGTACATCTGTTTAGAATTGCTCAGTTGTGAATTTAGAACTTTGCAGGGGGATATCTTAACCTAAGAGCTATCTTTTCACAAGCCAGAACTGTTCTTTTTCCTGTATTTCTATTATGTACTGGTAGAAGTGAATTCAATTGGCTTACCCACTTTCTGAATTGTTTTGTCACCACATTGGTGATTGCTGCCCCATATATTAATTTGTGTTTGATTTGAATTTTAGTTAAATAAATACATAAATAAATAATACCTTTACCAACCAACCTGATTCCTAGTCCACTGTGACCTGGGGGGTATTTTGAGAAGGGTGTTATATGAGTGGTATATCACTCAGAATATTGAACCCATAGACACAATAAATAAGAATTTCATTTGTGCATTGCATGTTAGGTGAGACCCGGGTGTATTGTCTGATTGAAATCCTTAACAGTATTCTTGTTTGCCTCCTTCACAATAGTGACTTCTTAGTTCATTGTGATGCCATTCTTAATGTACATTCGTCATTCATTCATTCATTATAAAGTTTATTACAGAAATAGGCAAGGATTTCTATAAAAACACATACAGATACAAAGATATACAGTTCTACAACACTATGAACCAGATACAACCTATACATGCTGATAAAATTAGTTCATGCCTTACACGCAGTTAAGAAACCAATGTATGTTAAAACTGACACATCACAATCTAAAATTTCAGTAAATATTTCCTTATATTCAGAGCAGACCTCAGAAATGATAGAAGGACCCAACCCACTGAAGGGGAATCTGCCCATAACAAGTAGAATTAAGTGGATTTATACTGCGAGAGCGGTAGTTTAGGCAGGAGCGATTTTAGCGTTTTCAACTCGTAACTCTGAAAATACATAAGCAAAATCACAAAAAGTGTGCCAGATCCTCTGTTGGGACTTTGCACAATAGCAAGACTGAGGGTTGCTATCATTTTTTCAAACCGCCACTATTGCACTCAAGGGAAGGCAGTTGAAATCTGCCCCTTTCATTGGTATTCGCTCGGAGGGATTCTAAGCCCAGAGAAAACAATTTTGGAGGCATGGGGCCTCAATGATTGCATGCCTCCTGTTTGAGGGTTTCAAAATCTCTATGCAATACCTTTTCTCCGCAATGTGAGAACGGAATCTAGATTTTATATCTCTGGCCACACTGGAAGGCAAGATCTCTAGTAAATGAGGTTGCATATATGTCCACCAGCTTAGATTGTACAAACACCAACCAACGAATCCTAGGATTTGGATCTTTAAGAATGAAGTATCTAGTCAGCTCATGGGTGGATTCCACCTCTGCATTGCACCATAATCAGAGCCAGTGAGACAGAGGCTGTGCCGAAATGGTATTGCTGATTAAGTCACAACCCAGTTCAAGGTGGACTCCAAATTTAAATGCTGCACAAGCAAGTCCCTGTACTCTTTTGAAAAAAAACTGTTTTCCAGAACCTGAATTGGATATACATTACTATAACCACACAGCTCCATCCCATATTTTGCAACCAATGCTGCTTTTCTATTCTATATTTTTAATGGCATATCCACCATTTTTGCTTAAACATGCGGGCTAAACATTTGATGCAAATCTAATCCCCAGATAGTCAAATTCACCTACTCTGGAGATTAGAGAACCCTTGCTGAACACTGCAGGACATTTTGGTGAGCGCTTCCCCTTGTAACAGACCATAGCCGTCGATTTTGGAGCATTGACACTCAGATCCAGGGCATCCATGAACATAGTATAATCTTGGATGTGTTCCTGCAATGCACAGAGCGTACATGCAAGTAAAACTGTGTCCTCTGTGTAAACTAAGAGAGGCAGACCTCTATTTCCCATCCTGGGGGCATCCAGAGGGAAATTTAGCAGACACTCATAAAGACCCTTTATATATATACAAAAGAGTAAGGGGGCCAGGACACATGCCTGGCGCACCCCTAACTGCACTGGAAAGAAAGCAGCGCAACGCCCTTCCGACCTACTCCTAACACAGGTCTGTGGTGACTGTTGTAACCTAAATAGGAGGTTCCACAACCCAATCGGACAGTTCATGGACCGGAGCACCCTCCACATCTTGCCCAATTAACATTATTGAAGGCTGTGCTCAGGTCCATGAAGGCTAGGAAGATAGGCTCCGCTTTAACTAACAGAGAGTGAGCCACTATAAGATATAGATTTAGAGGCTGGTCAGCAGTAGTTAGGCCAGGTCTAAACCCTAACTGAATGTGGAAAGCATATTGTTCAGAACCACCCAACTTCCAGCCTTGCTAGGAAGGGTCAACCAAACATTTTAAAGAGGGAGTCTAATAGAGAGATTGGTCTATATGAAGCAGGTAAAACACTCTGACCTTTCTTAAAAATGGGTTGCATACTAGGACAGAACAAAGAAACAGGTATAGGACCGCCTCAGCATATGGCATTAAACTCTAAGGTCAAAATTGGGGCCCACAAATCAGGCTCAAATAATAAGAGGTCTGCAGACACATTGTCTGGGCATGGTGCCCTGTTCCGGTCCTGACACTGTATAGCTAAGGACATTGCTTCCACCTTACCTTGAATACTATCTTCGTGCCCATGTCTGCCCCCATTGTCATGAAATGATCCTCCAATGGTGCCCCACAAGGTCCAACAGTAAGAAGGTCCGAAACATGAGTTCTATGTCATATTTCCGAATTTTAAAGCCCAAACACATAAAAGAATTTTTTTTGTCTGTTTTAGTGTTGTCTTTAAAATGCAGAAATAGCATATACTGCCCCCGCCCTTTCCCCACTCCACCATCCTCCTCCGGTTCTCTCATTAAGCAGGGGGTTTAACCCCCTCCGAACTCTCCATTTTCCCATCCGCCGAAAATGTGCACTATTACCGCCGGCGGGAAATCTGCCGGTGGTAAGAGCGTTAAAATTCCCCATTGAGCCCAATGGGGAATGGGGCATTCCCGAATGGGCTCAGTGGGGAATGGGGAATTCCATTACCGCCAAACCCGTGATCCGGCGCTAATAGCGCCGGGGGGGTTGGCGGTAGGGCTAATATCGCCGGCGGTAATACCGCCGGCGTTACCGCCCAACTCGTGATGAGGCCCATTGTGTTCAGAGGATGAAGCTGAGCTGGACCAAGCTGCATTTTATATCTCTTTCTTCCAATTAGCAATAGTTAAAAAAAAAAAAAACAACACTAGCTATGATAATTTGACTTTTGGAAAAGAGAGAATTCTTTAGTGCGGTAAGCAGCCTTGATTTGGCATTAGATCAGGCCGAGTTAAACCAGCCTGCAGAACCCTGCGGCTTCTTTCTGCTGACAGCAATGGTGAATGCAATCAATATATTAGACATAATGGACAAGAATCTGATCAGATTGCCACTCTGATCACAAGAACCTTCTAACAAGACCGCCATCTCTGTGTGATTATTGGAGACTAACTCCATCGGCATGCCCTCTGGATCTAACAACTGCCATTTCAACTTTGCCTAGCTCTATCTGCTGCCACATCCGATAAATACTGCTGAGTATTTTGTTTTTGTCTCCCTGATTTTTGAGCTCTAACAAAGTTGGGAATTGATCACTGCAGATTTCACCAACCATATGAAAGTTCAAAACCAAGCCCCAAAATTTGACAGGGACAAACAAGTGAGCATTCATCAAACAACCTTGGGCATACTAAAATTAAAATTGCCCAGTTTGTCATCAAGGAAAGGACTGTTGGCTGAACGCAGCCACCAATCATATAACACTGCCCCAGCTTTATTCCATCCACACAAATTTGGGGATCTAGCATAACTGGTGTGCGAATACCTGCCAGCTTATCTTCAGATTCATGAAATAAATCATTTTCCGGTCCCTGCCCAAGCATCGCCTGAAAGTCCCCTCACAGGATGAGGATCATATTTTACGATGTGATCATATTAGAATATCCCTCCATATTGTAGTCAACGTATATAAGTATTGAGTAGTTTGTGTGTCGGCTATTATAGAAATTGACCAACAGGATGTCATTCACATTAGCCATCTTGACCTTAACCACTTGGAGAAACAAATACAGTGTCTTCATTAGGATAAGCTCACTTTGGACTTCCCGCCATAGCAACAACCCCTAGGATTCTTCTGCGTCAAATTGGAATATGCAAAAAAAAATCCACTGTGACCTTGTCGAACGACCAGCTCTCCTGGTGCAGGATGATGTCCGCCTACTGCAGGAAAGCCAACCTTGATTTAATACCAGCCACATTCCACAACATGACCATTAGTGACTGTGCCAGCAGAGGGACATTAGATGGTGTATGGGATAAGCCTTTAATCACCTGGGGAGAGTAGGTGGCAAGAGACAGATTGAGCACCCAAGTGAACTGCTGGATATTTGTTTTCCTCCAGGCCGTAACCTCTTGCACTGTTTCTCTGAAATTGAGATTGGAGATTAGCTCAAAGCACAAAATAAAAATATCATTAATTTGGGGCACTGACTAAGGGACAGCACTCGGCCTAGTGTTATGTAGGGCACTGTAACTCTTATCCTGGTTTCACAGTTGTGGTTGGACCAAGGTCAAACCTCTACACCTTGCCAAATTGATATTCCAAACAGACCTGCAATTATGGCATCATGGGCATGTTCTAGCATATATCCCCAAAATGACGAAGGTACCACCCACTGGATTTGGCCTAACATGGATTCCTAAATCATCAGTCCACCCTGTAATCAAATTCTCTTTCTTTTCTTCAGCAACATCGGCAACTATTCTCTCCCTTTATAGTCCTCCTCAGTCAGAGAATTACGCTCTGCATCCAATAAATGGTTATAGAGTAGACCTAAAATGGGATCTTCTTTTTGTGCCTTGATGAAATCCTTATCAGGGGTATCAAAACTACACTGAGCCACGGGCTGTTCAATTGTTAATTGAGATTTAGAGTCTATTATTGCATCTACTTGGATTTCACCAAGAAGGTGCTTAACAGGAAATAACTCCCCCATCATTGCCCCAATCTTTGCTAACTGATCTGCCTTGTCATTCCCCTCTTTATCTTCCCCTGGTGTTTTCAGATGACCTCACATTTTTCTACAGTGAATGATCATGTCATTCTCTGCAACAAGTTTATCAATTGCTTGAATAATGTTACCATGTTTGACTGGTGTCTTTTCTATGTGACCCTTCCTCTCAATTTCCACCAGGTAACTATTCCACACCACTATTTTGGGAGTAATCAGAATCATTGACTAAAACTATTTTTTTAAATGTATGTTCTACCTCTGTGGATATTGCTTTGTAAATAGCAGTCAACTCCACAACCTGGCTGCTCTTGGAACCTAACCTCATGCTTGCTCTTGGAATGCCATTACACTTCACCCACAAATTCCCTATTAAGCTGGCAATAATTTTTCACATTCACCCCCCACGTGGGATGCCAGCTACATACAAAGTTGGCAGATCCCTACATGACTCTTCATTGAATGCCTAGTGTGGAGATTGTTCACATTTGGTTACATTTGTTTATAACTCTGTGTCATCAGAGGTACTGCCGGCTGCACAATCATGTAAATCTGCCAGTTCATGAGCAACTGGACTCTTTTTATTCTGGCCATATCTCACTTCCACTGGGAAACCCTGCCATGCCAATTTCCATGATGTGATTCTTGAGTGGGCTAAATTCCCTAACCTGAACCTTTTGCACTGCAAAAATTGCAGTGGCTGATGATTGGTTTCAACAATTACCCGCTCCCCTTGTATAATGGGGCGAAAATATTGTAATGCCTAGACAGGTGGTCAATAATGCCTTTTCACATTGAGCTAAATGTTGTTTCTACCTGTGACAATGCTTTGCTGGCATATGCAATAATTTTGTTATTTGCATCATGTTTTTGGCATAGGACTGCTGACATACATTGATCTGTGAATCCTATCGCTATCAAAAATTCCTGTTTTTTTTTTTTATTGGATAAGCTAAACATGAGGTTTTATCAAACAGCTTTTCAACTTTGCCACCACCTCGCATTGCTCCTTTACCCATTCGGAGGGTATCCATTGCTTCAGTAATCTAGTCAATGGCTGTGTAATTTCTGCATAATCTTTAATACATGTTCTGTTGTAAATTGTCATTATGTTAAGAAAGGAGGAAGGCAATGAATATGGCAAGGGAAATGTGCACGGAATCGCACAGTGAACAACTTTGAATCTAACAACTTGCATACAATACCCAAGACTCGTGTATACTAAAACCCAGGAGTGCAAATAGAGTGAAACAATAATACCAATATATGAAAAGGGATGTGGGGTAAGCACTTAGAACCTCCTTATGACTGAAAGGAAAGTCGGCAAACTCCTTACCCACTATGTTATTACAGATACTGACAGCGCTAAGCCCACGTAGAGGGCAAGCAAGGACAGGATCTGTGAGCTGACACTCTGGATGATACTGAATAAGGAACTTAGAAACAGTACTCACGAGGACCGGAAAGACCACTTGAATATCAGTAAACCCACGAACCCAGTTGATAAAACAGGGACCCAGAAGGCTATAACAGCAATGGGTGGAGGATAACTAAATACATAAGACCCAAGTCAAGGGGCAAGTAGGAATTGTGATAATAGAATAGTGAGGAAAACAAAAGGCATTCACACAGGGGCTAGTTACAACAGCACCCCACACCTAATAATCAATGGGAAATAAATGCAGAAGTGCAATGGAAAACATGGAATGGATCCCTATAGAAAGTAAGGATCAGGAGCAGGGAAAATGATATCACAAAAGGAAACCTTTCCCACCCATACAAGGAGAAAAGGCAGGAAGCTAAATCTATAAAGGGAAAGACTAATGCATCACATTTTTCAGTAGCAAAGGACAGCATCAAAGAAACAGAGAACACAGGCAAATTGGGTTGCATCAAAGGGTAAAGCACAGAGAAAGGCTGCCTGCAGACAGAGGAAGACAGAAAGGGAAATCCAGAAAGGAGAAATCAATTAAGCACATAAATTCGAAATCCAGGGCAGAGGAACAAGAAACAGGAACTAGGAACTAGGCACAAAAGCTAGGAACCGGAACAAGGGACCAGTCACAACAGGAACACTGCAACAATGACCAGTGCTGGACTGAACCAAACTGAGGCTTTTAAAGCTGTTTAACGAGCACACCCCTCAGGTGTGCCGCCTGCTGCACCTGCAGCCACAGGTGTTGCCTATCCTCCACCCAACCTTGTCCTGCAAGGGAGGAGGTGAAGCAGTGAGCCAGGCATTCTGGGAAGCATAGTCATTAGACTAAAGTAGCATGCTGGTTGCCAAAAACCTGGAATGGATCCGGAAGTGAAGTAACTTGGAAAATAAGGTTTTAGCGCTCCCAATTCATCACAGCACTGTAGCATAAGGTTCGGAGGAAATGTCCAGTAGGGAATAAACCCCAAAACATGCCCCCAAGTGGCGGGAACGGGAGCGAAGGGAGCGAGCCGTGACACATTCTAACAAACTCTTTAGACTCTTCAGATTCGTGGGATCTTTTTATTTCTGAATAGCCTCAACCTTTTTCTTTTGTGGGTTCAACCCATGCTCTTTTACTTCATGCCCAAGGAAGTATACCCTCTTTCTACACCAAGGCTCTTTCTGTAATGATACCTTTGTCCCGGCCTTTTGTAACTGACTCAGTACATCTCTAATTGCATTGAAGTGACGTTTTAAGTCCTCATTCTTGATTAGAACATCATCCACATAAATCACAGTTCCCCTCTAAACTGCATCTGGAAGTGCTTTGGTCCGAAATATCCCAAACTCACACCCACTATTGATATATCCAAAATAAATATAATTCCATGCATACTGCAATCGATTAAATGAGAAGGCAAATAGATGTTGTATATCTTCAGCTAGTTGCACACACCAGTACCCTGCTGTCAAATGCAAAGTGGTAAATACCTTTGACCCTTGAAGCTGTGCAAGATTCTGATCAATAAATGGAAGTGGACACCTTGACAGGGGATGTTTCTTGTATAATTCTCTCAGGTCTGCACACAATCACCATTGAGCATTGGACTTCAGCCCACCTATTTTGGGAGAATTTGAAGTACTGTGGATAGGCCAAATGATTTCCCTGGATTCTAATATTTTACTTATTTCTGCTGGGGACTCCAGACAGTCCAGGCGTAGCCTATATTGTCGCACAAATACTATCTCCATACCATATCCTCCTGGCAGTGTAGCAATATGCACATCAGTAACTCGGCAATCATTGTTTTCTTTGGTAAATGTGTCCTTGAACTCCATGAATATCTTCACCAACTGATCTCTTTCATCTTCATTTCTGCAAGCATCTGCAGCTTGAATTTGCTCCTCTACCATCTTAGAGAATTCTGGCAAATCCTCCAACGGAGCAACTTCTGTGCTCTCCTCTAGCTGTGTGTCATTGCCCCTTTGGAGAGGTACATTAGCTTTCATTTCAACTTGCTGTATTTCACCTTGCTGTTCTTCTTTTTCAGATTCACCCACTTTAAAAATGATGCAATTATCCTGATGACAGCAAATCACATCCTTTGGTTTGGAAGGTTAAACAGACTGAATCCTGAAAATCCCCCTTTTCACCCTGTGATGTGACAGAGCTTTCAGGGATGATGCTGTATTTTCTTACAAATGAATGTCATTGTACCCCTTATTATTCACCAATATTCAAATTAGGTCACCACCAATCTCTACTAATGGTGTACATTCACATTCTAACACTTGCTATCTCATGCATTCATTGAAGCACACAAATGAATCAGGCCCTGGTATCTTTTCTCCCTTCCTGTATGTTAATGCCTGGTCTAGTAAAAGCAGGAATAATGACATTCTTCTTTACCTGAAGCTCAATTGCATATGTGATCATTTGGGCACATTGACAGGCTTTTCTTTTGTTCTCAAATCCAGGTGCTGCACCACCCAGCCTAGACCGAACCTTTTGATTCAAGAAATCGAAAACTATACACATTCTGTGCATGATGTCATTTCCCAAGTAGAATTTATTTTTGGTCCCACTTACAATCCATACATTGTGATGAATGCGTTTGGAACCAATTGTGACTCTCAACATGCATCTTCCAACAATTCGTTGAGCAAATTCTGGACCTTCCAGTCCAAAGATTTGTTGATTTTTTATTTTAAAAATTGATATTTCCAATCTGTTAAGTATTTGTTTAAACATGTTTCCATTAATGAAACTCTTTTTCCTGCTCTAATGCCACTTGTGCATTAATGATTTCTGGATACCCATTCACATGCACAGGGATCCTGGCCTGCCCTTCTTTCATGTGTATTTCCTCATATAGATTGAATCTCAATGTATTTCAATCCATCTGTGTCTGCCAATTGTTCATGGAGTCCAAGTAAATTTCTAAAGATTGTTTTCCTTTTTCTCCTTGCATTTCACCCTGGCACATGAGGATTACAGTGACACTAGGTACACAGACATTCTGAAGATATACTTCCACTGTACTTGTCTGATATAGCAATAGTGTGGCATTCTTTTGCATTGTTACTCTGGTTCATTACCTTTTTAGGTTTCAGGTTTTTATTTTGGTCAAAGACCACAACACCCCATTTACCCCATCAATGAGGGCAACATTCTCTTAACTTAATGTGTTCCTATACGGAATGGTATCTCTTCAAGGGTGTAACCACCACTTCCTGTCTCATTCTATGCTTCCCTATCTTGATAATCTCAGTGACAGCTTCCACTGGTATTTTTTCCCTATTGAAGTTACGCACTGTGCCTTCACTCTGCCTCAACATCAGAATGTCTTGTGGTGATCTCCCTTCATTTATGCTTTTGCATTCATTTCTTTGACATTACGGTTGCCTGGGTACTGGTTTCAATCATTGGAAATGTACTAAAACTCCCTTCAATAGTAATAGGGGCATTAGGCCATTGTCGCATTTTTCAAGTACACAAAGGAAATTTGAATTGTTACTGGTTTCACAACCTGTCTTGCCTATGCCTACCTGGCGTCTTGCTAGGCAAAGGGGAATATAAAATTACATTTTACCCCCCTTTTTATGCATCACTCTTTGTATTTCTTGGATATTTTTTTTGTCTTGAGAACTCATTTGGAGTGTTGCCAATGACTGCCCTTCTGTCTCAGGACCACCAGCGTTCATCCTCCATTCCTCTACTGCTTTTTCCCCACTGGCTGGGTCCTTTCCACTTACCTCCATTCGGGAACCTAGTGGTTCTACATTTTTGCAAGTGTCATGTGGCAGAATATTATGTTCTGGTGTGTGACACTTACCATTTTGTTCTATGGTACTTGTTATTTTGGGCTCTTGAAACATCTGTGGTTCAAAATATTCATCAGGGGATTCACTTTCATCTAACATGTGCAATGTATTTGCTCCTGCTGGGATATGATCACTATTAGAACTGGCAATCAGTGCAATCCCCTCGCACATTTTTACAGCATAACCTATCACTCCATTTGTTTCATTTTGCCTGTCTTTTTTAAATTGTCTTTTGATTCTTTGTTCTTTGGGTTCTTGTATATTTCTATATTGTTCTTTCTCATTTTAACACATATGAATGGTTTGGTGCAAGTCTAAATTAAAACACACTCCCTTCTTGTGTGTGTTTTCATTTTCTGCATCATTGTCATTTATTTGTTTTCTTAATTTTAAATGGCTAAACAATTTAGTTTGCTCATTCAATGGTAAATTGTCATTTGCACTTGTATTGTGGCAATCCTGGCTAAGTAGTCATTTCTCATCGCCCCATGGAATGTAAATCTTGTGCCATTCTGCACTTTCACTCACATGCTGTTTCTGTACTGCACACAATGTTCCTATCTGCTCAGACAACATCTTCATGTGTGCCTCTAAGCACTGGAATGTGTCCACATCCCTGCACTCATCCCTCTGTGCACTAGACTTGTACTGATTGAATTCACCCTCATCAGGTCAGTTCTGGTACCATTCAGGAGACTGATATCCGTTTGGGTTTCCCCAGAATTACTGTGATACAGGGGGTGGTGAGCGTGGGGTGACCGTCCTCTGACCATGGCCAACCTGTGCGGAGGACCGTGCTTAATGATGAGGTGCATAGTTCACATTCTGTCCCTCACTCGGCTGAAATTGTTCCCTCTGTTGTCTCCTATTTTCAATAAATCTATCTGCATACCTGGACCTTGTCTGATTTCCATATACCATTGTGGCAGGGTCAAACCTACTCTGAGCCACCAATGCCTGGTATGGCCCAATATACATCTGATTCTAGGTGTTAATTGCTCCTGATATATCATAGCGAAATCCCACCTTGCGTGAAATACCAAGTGCTAGGACTAATAGATGAACTTCTGTCACTGAGGTCTATGGACTGGAATATGGGTTTTTGGTGTATTCCTGCCTTCCCTTGCTTGGCCATGTCCCTCTGATTATGTGATGTGTCATTCCTTATTTGAATTTGAGCTGTTTCTAATGGCATCTTTCCAGATTTCACCTCTAGAATTGCAGGTGTAGATTATGTAGTCTTGTGCCTGGGTTCCTTACCCCTAACCTCTCCCTTCTCATGAGAGGTTGTTTTATTGATTTTGATGGCTTGTTCAACAATCCATTGTAAGGTTTTATCTTGGTTAAAACCTTGAGCAAGCCGAGAAACTATGTGCCGCTTCAATCCATAGAAAAACGTGCTTTTGAAGTCTATTGAATTAGGGTGACATGCCACATCAAATTGTGAGAATGCTCTTTCCAAATTTTGCAAGACCTGGTGTGGTGGCTCCTCTAACTGAGTCATGCTATACACTGCCTTCTTCACATCTTGGATAAAATGGTATGGAGAAAATTGTTTCCTAATCTCTCAATCAAAGTCCTCACATGAAAAGTTTTTTTCGTCATTTAAATCTTGAATAAAACTAGCAGAGGCAGGGTCCATGGTAAGATCTGCTGTATTGTACCTGGGGAATCTGAAGAATCTGAACAAACAAATTCAGTTACATTCTCTGGGTGACCTTGGGTGGAAATGCCTGAATCTTTTTTAGATGGTCTGATTACACTCTTGATAGACTTAATTATCTTCAGTGAATTACAAAATAGATGAATGTGCCCCCTTTTGCTCTGCTATGGGTAGGTAGGCTCAGCGTTAAGCAGTGGAGAGCAGCCAGCTCCTGCCAAGTGACCATCAGACAGCCCATTTCCCATATTGTGACTGCATTTAACCTCACCGAGGGAAACACCCTGTTGGCCACAGAGCATAAGAAGCTCTGTACTTCTATGACTCCTGACACCTGAATTTTGCACCCTTACCTCCCTGCACTGTGCTCGGAGATCCTGAGTTTGACCCTGAAGTGCAGAATTCTCTCTCTTTAATTGAACAATTTCCCTCTGCATTTCACTAATTTGCGTTTTGTAATGATCAACTGTTCGGACCCTTATATCATCCTCATCCATAAGTCTAAAAATCTCATCCTCCATTGCCTGTAGTTCTTTGGCTGTGTGACTGCTACGCTTTCTGAGTGCTTGCACCTCTGCTAATGCAATGTTTTTGTCTTTTTGGACACCTTCCAAAACAACCTTCATGTGTTCTACTTCTTTTCTGCTTTCCAACAACTGTCTTTCGTTCTGTGCCAACTGTGCACTTACATCATCATATTTTGCCTGCAACTCTGCATCAAACTTTCTTTGTATCAAATTCCCTTCCATTTGTAACAGTTCTTTGCATTCTGCAGCCAAGTCCCAATGTAATTCTGCAATCGTCTCAGAGTTGTTTACCTGCAATTTAATTAGTTTATCTAATGAAAACCACAATTTGGCACCTAATCGAATAAGGCAGGCAACCTCTCGTTTACGGTCACATGCTTGGAAGAGCCGGGCAAGGCATATCTGTAGAATGCTCTAGACAGTAAAAAGCTCACTAAAACCTTCCTTTTCAATTTCAGAATTAATCCTTTCTAGCCAAATTGACAATGTGTCTGATGACCATGTAGCCAAAGTGAATAGTTTGGCTTCTGCATAATTACACAAGTCAGCAAATGCAATTTCAGTCTCTATCGTATTTGCACCAATGCCAGAAGGGCAGCTAAGAGGAATTCAACATGCACCTAACACAATCACTGCCACTTCCCACACAATGCAATTCAAATACGGGAACAACAAAATGAGCAAAATTCACAATGCCCCTATCACAGCATAATATGAACGTACTATGTTGGGGTCTCACCCAGTACTTTAACCTTACATCAAAAAGGCCCATCCAGGGACACCAAAAATTCTGGCCATAACCTCTTGCACTGTTTCTCTGAATTCTAGAATGGAGAGTAGCTCACTGCATACACAACAAATATATATATTATTCGGGGCAATGTCTAAGGGACAGCAAAGGACCTAGTGTTATGTAGGGCACTCCAACTCTTATCCTGTATTCGCAGTTGTGGTTGGACCAAATTCACCCTCTACAACTTGCCAAATAGATATGCCAAACAGAAATCAGTCATGCACAGCCTTTGTTATTTTATAAGCAAGGGTCATGTCCTAAAAATTAAAGAGATCCCCCCTCAACAAACACAATGGGATGCTGCGTCACCAGAAATTAGCATAGCATGGTGAAATATACACATTTCATTAAATTAGCATTGCATAACCATCAAAATTGCACAGCACAGGACAAATGGCATTTGCCTTTCATAAAATCAACAAACACACAAAACCAAGAGAGGATATTTTCTTCTAATAGTGTTTTTGATAATGTTAAAAGGTGTGCATATTTTAAACTCCAAGAACCAATACAAATGTTTTCCCTGGAACTTTCAGTACTGTTGGGTATTTTGTGGAGATTTGGGGCCTGATGGTATTTTCTTACCGCCGAAAAATAATTTAGCAACAATCACTCCTTGTATTCAGATTGGGCCATGTACAACCAGAATGCAGTGGACATGCATTATTTCAGCACACAGACATGCGTGGTTGGTATGCGTGGTTGGTATGCGTGATTGGTGGTATTTTGGTGAGCATAATTCCTTTGTTTAATTTGTGGCCCCAATATCCAGAACCCCTTTTTTTTTTTTAGATTTTTCGTGTAATCACTAGAGAGACCTCAGGCTTGCATTTCAGGAACACCACATTTTCATTTTTAGTGTGCCACCATGGGCAATTTCTCTCTGTCTTATCTACGGCAGCGAGCTATCATGTGGTATTTTTCACTATCTTATATACGGTAGTGAACTATGTCCCGGGCCTCCCTTTCTGCCGACTCATAGTCCTCCGGCAGACTACAAAACACACACTTAGTTAGTTATAATTGCTCATACTGAATTACATTGTGCACACATCTGCAGCCAAATCTTATGTTTAGCTACCTTGAAAATGACAATTGCACTGACTAAACATCTCCCCACATCATCAGCACTGTATTGGTAAATATAAAACACACCACCCGTCTGCTTTCAGATATTTTTGTGTATTATAAAAGTTGCATTTAAACACAATCTCACTCTTTACAGAAATACATGAAATAGCACAGTAACACATTATCTGTGATACACTGAAAAGAGAGTGGCGGAGACAAGAACTCAATTGGCAACATTAAACACGTCAGTAAAGCACAGAAATCTCCTTTCCTACACTGACTGAATATTCTCGTACACACTCAGCCCCCACACCTCAGCGAGATAATTACCAGGCTTATTCAGCATGTAACTTCTTTGGCTGTTCGCCTTCTGGAGGGGTTCACCCAGCAAGGACAAGCATCTACTGTCACTCGAACTGGGACTTGTTGACTGGAAAAGCCAGTCTCTGCAACCAAGTTGAATCTGCTTTAGGAATCAGGCATCCCCAGCTGTCAACACCGTCCTTCTTCGAGCTGTGTCAAGATGTCTCTGCCTTCTGCCCCCAGATTCTGCAGCAAAGCACTAGTCACAGCCTCTAACATGATGCTTGATGTGACGTGCTCCAATCAGAATCAATCATGTTCTATCCTCCTACTTTTAACAATGGTTTTTCTTGTACAGTTGCAACTGTAACAAGTTGATTTCCTCCTTATTCAAAGTCTTTGCTTCCTGCAGTTACTGTGGACAGGGCACAGGAAGGCAAAATAAAAAAAATTAAAAAAAAACTTGAATGTGTGTTTAAAACTGATTTTCAGAGTCTGCCTCTTTTTGCAGTGAAGACACATTCTTTTATTAATGAGTTATAATTATTAGTCTTGTTAGTGAAATTCGTTTGTTAATTACCAAATGTGTCTCTTGCAACATAGGCATTTCAGGTGAGAAATGGTGTGCATTTTGAAGGCACAGATGTGTGCTTTTAACTGTGAAAAATGTATTTGCATTTTATATGTAAAAATCGTTTTTGACTGAATAACCTGCCCTTACTTATATGTCCATGTTACACTGGCAACACATAGCTTGAAACAACTGCATCATAGCAATGCACCAAAACCCATGCAGTGGCGCCGCATAAAAATGCTCAATAACACATGTCTTGCTGTACCACATTATATCAATGCACCAAACCCATGCAGTGGCGCTGCACTTAAAAAAAAAAACATGCTATACATTGATCCTGTGCAGTGGTGCTGTACTCTGTGCTCCCAAAACAGGCTAAACTCTCCTACATATACCCTCCTTTTTTTTTAGAACTTGGCTACGATCCAAGCCAATTTCTAAAAACAAGTTTGCCCCCCATCCTTCTTTTAAAATGCATGTGTATTGGGATATCTTTCTCTTCCTGACGTAGCTACCAGAATCAGCAACATTTTTATTTTTACTGATAGCACAATCAACCATCCACCCATGATTAGCACCAGGACAGCCAAACCCACTATTGAGCGTTCCCCCCAGGTTCCCCACTTAAATCTTTCCACTTCTATTATCCCCAGATTACTAACTGTAATATTGTTTTTTCTCAAATTCATTTTTATAACGTCTTTCTTTGTGATTCAATAAATATTCCACATCCGGATGTATTGGAAAAGTGTCCCTTTGAAAAAAATTGATATTTTCCACTTGTCTTTCCCAAATATCGTTTGTTACATGAAACAATGTTAACCCTCCAATTTACACAATTGTATCCTTTGGAACCTGTAAATAAAAAACATTATATTTCACCTGTTTAACCACGTATGTTCCATGGTTCAAATGTACTACTATCATGTTCTTTAAGCAGGTGCTGACTAACCATTTACCTCTGACCATCTTAACCTGTGCCAGTTCTTCACTCCCCATATTGCTAATAATCACTTCACATCCTTCTGATATACTTGGGTCAGATTTCAAACCACAAATAGTATCTGTGGCATCAGGAACAAACGGTTTACCTGGACACATATAATTTTGTTCTTTAAATTTGACACATGTTTCCAGGGTTGGTAAACTTCAGGTTCCCATGACTGAAATGCCACCACTTCTGGAGTCTTAATCTTAATAAATGTGTCCTCTTGCCAAAATCCCACATTGTGTACCCACTTTGTTTGATAAATAAGTTCAGGAGCTACATATGGGATGCATAGCAAAAATCAAATTTCTAGTCTTTCCAAATCCACATATAATGGCATTGCATTACCCATTTCAAATGCAATTTTTACCTGTGCCACATCAATTTCCCTCCTGGTCAATCTTTCTATCATTTGACGAATAATATCCTGCGAAACAAAATACAAGGGGATATGTCCTTGAATCAATTGTGAAACTGCAGTTTGAACTTCTCTCATATAATTTGTTAATAGTCTATCAACAGGACTCATTATGTTCAATATTTCATTTAAAGTTCTGTCATGCTTAATAATTAGCTTTGTTGCCCGTTGCATCACATCCGCTTGTTCATTTAGAATGATTGCAGTTTCATTTATGAATCTTACTTGTTCATCCAGTCCCCCTCTAATCCCGTCTAATGTTTTTTGTATTATTTCTAGGTCAATACTCAGTTGTTGCGCTTTAGTACTCCGTGTTCCTACCGAAATAGCATTGGCTGTTGATATTGTGGTACCTATTATGGCTCCAACTATAGACATTACCAATGATATCGCGAGCATCACCGCACCTCTCTTTCCTCTCCTCTTCTTAATGTCTGCTGAATTCACAAATGTTTTCTCCAATTGCATCAATATATCTCTTATCGACTGCTTAGCGTCCTCTTTTCTTATTTCCAGCCACTCTTTAGTCTGTTCAATTTTAATTCCGGTATTGTTCAAATGTTTTTCAATCAAAATCTCAGGATTCAATGGTATGTAGATATTTTGGAAAATCATCCTTCTATCACTCATGATGAATCCTGGTGCCTCTTCCACCGCGATACCAGATGCTGGTCCAGGTTCAATGACAACCTGTGCTTCTGAATTCTTGAAGATCCCTCCGAATATCATCACCATTAAACATATTGTTGGTGTCATCTTTAATGCTGATCGCTTTGCAGCCTTGGTCTTCACCCCCCTTCGGGGCTTTCCCGGAATCCGTCCACGTGGGCTCCAGGACTCCATCGTCTCCCGTGGCCTCTGATCCCGGAACCTCCGATCAAATAATGTTAATTTTCTAAATCAAAATAGAAAAGAATCAAATTAAATACATAGCACAATACCAACTTCACCCGTTTGCCAAAAATAAAACATGCTTGGTAAAAACATTTCGCTTTTTTTTTCTTCTGAAATTAAACACAAGTTAAAAAGAAACAAGCATACATAAAACAACATTTAACATTCAATCCATTTTCATTCTGGATACTAATCCCATAAACTCCTTTTTTTTAACTTTTTTTATTTTTTATTTATTTATTTTTTAATATTATATGTGTTTGCATATCTATATTTTATATATACATATACATATATTACAGTGTTGATGTGCCAATATAACAATCAACATTTTAACTTCTCTGTCACTGCCTCCTGACTGTACCCATTTATTTGATCTTTTTGTGTTTAAGGGACTTTATCTGTTTCTACATGCTCAAGCTGCCTGATCTCATGTCTGGGATGGCATGGCTTGATCTGATTTACGTGGACAAACTGCTCTATCGCCGTTTCACCTTCATTTTTCAAAATTTTATAAACCACAGGAGAGACCTTATCTATAATTTGAAATGGCCCCTGCCAGGCTCTAGAAATTTAGAATTTTTCTGTTTACTTTTTCCAAAATGAAACTTGTACACCTGATCCCCAACACTGTATTTTCTCACTGATGTTCTTTTATCATAGTATGTTTTAGCACTCTCAGCAGCCCTTTCCAGATTTCTCTGCACAAAAGCAAATGCATGTTGCAAATGCTTCCTCAGTTCATCAATGTACTCATGAACTGTGGATGCACTCACAAGTGTCTGCTCATGTGTTCTGTATAGTAGGTGTTGTGGTAACACCATTTTCCTACCCGTCAAGACCTCATGGGGGCTAACAACTGTTGCTTTGGCAGGAGTTGATCTGATTGCCATCAAAACCGACGGTAAACGTAAATCCCAGCTGGAACCTGCTTCTGCCACAAATTTTTTTAAAATATCCACAACAGACCTATTGCTCCGTTCAACTCCACCTGAAGAGGCTGCCCGATATGCGATATGTAGTTTCCTTTTCACACCCAGTTTTTGCCATACCTTACTCATTAGGGTACATGTGAAATGACTTCCTCTGTCTGACTCAATTCTTTGTGGCAACCCAAACCTTGAGAACACATGGTTCACCAGCAATGTGGCTGCTGTTTGTGCACTACAATATGGTGCAGGAATACATTCAATCCACTTCGGCATCAAACATATCACACTTAAAATGTAACGGTGTCCTCTGCTCGACCTTTTTAAAGGGCCTACATAGTCTATTTGCAAATCTGACCATGGGAGAGTTAGGCCTCTTTTCATCAATGGGGCTCTATGCATTGGTGAAGCAGGTTTAAATTGGGCGCACACTAGACACCCTCTAGTATATAATTCCACATCTTGGGACATATGTGGCCAGTAAGCATAATCTTTCAGTATTTCCAATGTTTTTTGTGAACCTCTGTGGCCTGCAGTCATTGCATCATGTGCATGGTGTAGCATTAGCCCTCTGAATGAAAGGGGTACCACCCACTGTATCTGTCCTGTTATGGACTCTCTAATCATGAGTCCATCTTGTAATCTAATTCGTTTTTTATTCTTTAATAGTACCCTCAACTCTTCTTTTCCCATACAATCATTTTCTGTTAAAGGGTTTTGTTCAGGATCTATCAAATGATTATAATAGATTCCCAAAATGTGATCATTCTTTTGTGCCTCAATCAAATCTTGGTCTGGCGTGTCATGGCCCCATTGCACCACTGGTTGATCTACCTCCTTTGGTGCTTTAGAACGTGTTACTGCATCAATCTGTATTTCACCCAGTAAATCATCAATAGGTAGCAATTCTCCCATCACAGCCCCAATTTTAGCCAGGTGGTCTGCCTTATCATTTCCCTCCTTATCCTCTCCTGGTGTTTTTAAATGCCCACGAATTTTTCTCCAGTATATTGTTAGATCATTCTCTGACACCAATTTGTCTATGGCTTGTATCATTTTTCCATTTTTAAGTGGCTTTTTGTTGTATGTAATCATTCCTCTTGCTTTCCAGCCAGGTAAATATTCCACAAAACTATTCTGTGCATAGTCAGACCCAGTCACCAGGACAATTTCACTGAATTTTCTATCAACTGCAGTAGTAATTGCTTTATAAATGGCTGCCAATTCCGCCACTTGACTGCTCCTAGCTCCAATCCTCATCCCTATACTGGGGACTCCTTCACATTTCAACCAGACATTTCCTATTCCTGACACTAATTGTTTATTACTGTCATTTTCAATGTGAAAAGCACAACCATCCACATATACAGTTGGCAAATCCTTGCATGTTTTTTCATCAAAAGCTTTGTGTGGTGATTGTTCAAATTCCTGCCAATTAGGTTCCACTTCCATTTCATTTGATATTTGTTCAGCTGCGCAGTCATGTAAGTCAGCTAACCCTTGAGCAATTGGGCTCTTTTTATTTTGTCCATATCACACTTCTACGGGAAAGCCTTGTAATGCCAGCGTCCATGAAGTGATTCTGGACTGCGCTAGATTACCTGACCTAATTCTTTTACTCTCTAAAAACTGCAATGGTTGATGATTTGTTTCAATAATCACCTTTTCTCCCTGAACAATGGGGCGGAAATGTTGTAGCGCCCACACAGTGGTTAATAGGGCCTTTTCACATTCATTAAATTTCATTTCAACTTGGGAAAATGCCTTACTTGCACAGGCAATTGTTTTGTGATTCAAATCATGTTTTTGTGATAACACTGCTGGCATACAATGTTCAGAAAAACCTATTTCTATAAAGAAATCCCTACCTTTTATGGGATATGCTAAACATGGTGCCTTTACCATACATTCCTTCAGTTTAGCCACTGCCTCAGACTGCTCTTTTTCCATTTCCAGGGAGTATTCAGTTTAAGCAGTTTAGTCAATGGTTGAGTGATTTCAGCATAATTTTCAATGAATTTTCTGTTATACCCTGTCATTCCTAACAAACTTTTTACTCCTTTCACATTCTTAGGATCTTTTAATCTTTGTATGGCCTCTATCTTCTTCTTTTGTGGATTGAGCCCATGTTCAGTCACTTCATGGCCTAGAAAGTTCACTTTTTTCTTGCACCATTGTGCTTTTTGCAAAGATACTTTGGCGCCTGCTTTCTGCAATTGGCCAAGCACATGTCTTATTTCATCAAAATGGCTTTTCAGGTCTTCATTTTTTATCAAGACATCATCCACGTAAACTATGGTTCCTCTTTCCGCTGCATCAGGCATGGCCTTTCTCAAAAATATGCCAAATTCACTCCCAATACTGATGTACCCGAACGGCGTTCTAAGCCAGGCGTATTGAGTCCTGTTCAATGTAAAGGAAAATAAATTCTGTATCTCCTCTGCCAATGGCACGCACCAATATCCAGAGGTGAGATCTAATGTGGTAAACACTTTTGAACCATGTACCTGAGCTAAGCCCTGATCAATGAATGGCAATGGCCAGCTGGACACTGGTACTCTTTTATTTAACTCTCTGAAGTCTGCACATAGCCGCGATTGACCATTTGGCTTTAACACACCTAAAATAGGTGTATTGGATGTGCTAGGAATGGGCCTGATGATTCCCCGCGATTCCAAATTTTTAATAATCTCTGCCAATGATTCTAAACATGCCAGCGGTAGTCTATACTGGCATACAAACACTGGACTTCTGCTACACCCTTCTGGTAGTGTGGCCACATGTAAATCAGTTAAACCACAATCATAAGCATCTTTTGCAAATACATCCTTAAACTCCATAAATATCTCCCTCAGATTGTTTCTATCCTCATTGCTGTCACACGCATCTGCTAAGGAGATCTGCTCTTCTACCATTTTGGAAAATTCTGGAAAATCTTCTGGTAAGGAAATCTCGGCGCTTTCCTCTAACTGTGTGGCTGTGTCTTTTTGTAAAGCTGCCACTTTTAAATATTTTGGCATATCAGCTTCCACTTCAATGGGCTGATTTTCTGTTTCATTTTCATTTAAATTCAATATTATGCAATCCTCTTGATGGCAGCACACTGTCTCATTTGAATCATAAGGATACACAGAATTAATTTTAAATATTCCTTTGGGCTGAGAGTCCAGGTGTTCTGGCAACTCACCCTTGGCATCTACATACTTTTCAGGGATATTTCCAATCACCATGTTATTTAAATCTGCCGTATAATGTGATTTTTGTATGGCCATTCCTAATGGGGAGTTTTCCTCTAAATGAATATCCTGACAACCTTTATTATTTACCATATTTTTTACAGATCCTTCACCAATATCTACCAATGGAGTGTATTCATAATCCAGGCCCTGCTGTTTTATGGATTCATTCAGGCACACAAATGCATCAGAATCTTTCATCTGCTGTCCATTTCTGCACTTCAGTGTTATTGCAACCTGGTTGGTGAATGCAAGAATAATAGTATCCTTCCTCATCTGTAATTCAACTGC
Organism: Ambystoma mexicanum; assembly: GCF_040938575.1. Classification (NCBI taxonomy): domain Eukaryota; kingdom Metazoa; phylum Chordata; class Amphibia; order Caudata; family Ambystomatidae; genus Ambystoma; species Ambystoma mexicanum. Next base: position 223,152,023 of record NC_090936.1, read on the forward strand.
ATATGGGACCAGCTGCGCTCAATGAAAAGCTCTTCTTTTGTCTTCAAATTCAGGTGCAGGCCCACCTAGGCGTGACCATATCTTTTGATTAAGGAAATCTAACACCATGCACATCCTATGCATGATGTCGTTGCCCATGTAAAAGTCATTTTGTGCTCCACTCACTATCCACACATTATGGTGAATTGTTTTTTGTCCAATGTTAATTTTCAGCATGCATCTGCCTGCAATTCGGTTTTCAAAGTCTGGACTGTCCAAACCAGAGACATATTGGTACCTAATTCTAAATTTCGGGGTCTCCTCCCTCTCCATCATTTTTTGCAATAATTTCTCATTAATGAAACTCCTTTCCTGTTCAAGCGCTAAAGTGGCTTTTATTGTTTTCAAACAGTCATTTATACCAACATGAACCCATGGTTGCTCATGCTCCATGTGTATTTCAGCAAGAGTGGTAATGTGTTTCTCTGAATCTGTTTTAGGAGCAATATTCTGCTTGATTGTTTTCTCTTTTAAATAAAAACGTTATGTGTGCTCATCTATGGCAGTCTGCCAATTTTTCCTTGGGTCCAAGTAGATTTGTACAGGTATTCCTTCATTGTCGCTCTGCATTTTGTCTTGACACATTAATATAACAGTGACACTAGGTATGCAACTATTCTGGAGATATACCTCCACAGAATCATTTGTTTTGGCAACGGTGTGACATTCATTTATGTTGCTGTTTTGTGATTTTAGTTTCTTAGGCCTCAATGGTTTTTGGTTAAGGACCACATCACTCCATTCACCCCATCTATGAGAGAAGACAATCTTTTCAGGCAATCTGTCCCCATCAAAAATGGAATTTCACAAATAGATGTGATCAATACCTCTTGTTTCATTCTGTGCTTTCCTATTTTTATGTCAACCTCAGTTACACCTATGATGGGCACCTCCTCCCCATTAAAGTTATGCACTGGACCTTGATTTTCCTTCACTGTGATCTGACTCTGTGGGGGTCTCCCTTCATTAATACTCTTTACCAGCTCCTTGGACATAATTGTGGCCTGTGCGCCAGTGTCAATCATAGCAAATGTGTGGCATTTTTCTTCTACAGTGATGGGTGCATAATATCTGTCCTCAACTTCCTCTAATACACATAAGAAGTGTGAATTCTTACTGATTTAAGGGCTCACCTTTCTCAGGCCTTTTTCACTTTTGGCTAAGCACATTGGTAAATGGAAAGACATTTTTCCCTCCTTTTTACCCATTTTTGCGCGAGAGACTTTATTCATTTCTCCATGATCAGAGGTTTTTTGGAGTGTGGCCACTGTTCGCCCATCCATCTGGGTAACATCAGAGACCACATTACAACCTTCCAACTGAACATGTGTAACAACATCATTCAGCAATTTGTCATTGTTTAATTCTGTGCATTTGTGATCATTTAGTGTGATACCAGCCCTTTCAGCCTCTTCAAAAATATGTGGCTCAAAGAATTCTTCAGGTGATTGATCCGTGCCCTCCTTTTGAGTATTTCCTTTTTCTACCTGTGTTTGGTCATTGTTTTGCTTGCCCAGGGAAGGAGCTATAGCATCCCCCCTTACTCCCTGTTCACTGGTATTCCTCATGCATGAGTCACTTTTCTTAAATCTGTCTCTTTGTTCTTTTGGAATTCCAGGTGTTTCTTTTTTATTTGCACAAATCTTCAATGTTTGATTTAGTTCTAGGTTAAACTGTACCTCTTTTTTAGAAGTATTTGCATTTTCTGTTACATGTTCATTTATTGGTGCTTTCACTTTTAAATCATTAGGCATCTCAGAGTCATTATGCAAAATTACATCAGGGCAATCCGTCTTTTTGGCACTGCAGGTGTCATAAGTACTTAGTCACTTCTCAGAAGCCACCCGGTCATTGCTAGGGCCATCAGCCCCCTCTTTAGATGGTTGTTTTTGTGCTGTATAGAGCTTTCCTATTTGCTCAGCTAACATTTTCACTTGGGCCTCAAGGCACTGGAACCTTTCCATCTCTCTAGAATCCTCTTTCTGTGTCCTAGATCGACATTGGTTGTTTTCCCTCTGTTTGGATCTATTCTGATACCTCTCAGGTGATTGATGTCTGTTGGGATGGTTTCTGAACTCTTGATTCATTTGTGGAGGGGAGCGGGGTGCACCCAACCTTTGATTATAGTCCCCTGGTGGGGAATCATTGTACTGACGTGGATTGTAGTTCATGTTTTGCCTTATGTCCTGTCTCTCAGATTGTGGGTACTGGCCCCTATGTTGATTTCCATTATCAGTAAATCGATCCACATATCGGGGTCTATCCTGATTACCATATATCATGGTGTTGGGATCAAATCTGCTCTGTGTCCCCAATGACTGGTAGGGACCATCATTTCTTTGATCTTGATTTTGTCTCTGGTTATTGTTCATACCTGCCATATCAGGCCGATATCCTACACGGGGTCTGTCCCCTAAATACCTAGGGCTGATGTAGCTCTCCCTATTACTAGGATCATGTGATTGGAACATTGGTACAGGAAAGGGCGATCTTTGTTGATTACCACTTTGTTCAGGTGTCACATTATTTTTACCTTGGCTTTGAGCAGACTCAAGGGACATTTTGGCTGACCTGATTTCCATTACTGTGGCTGAGGGTTCTTTAGATTTAGGTCTAGTATCTTTCATTTGATTACTTTCTCTACCCTGACAATAGAGTACCTCATATAGTTTTGTGCTTTGATGTACAATCCATTCAAGGGACTTGTCACAGTCAAATTCACGGACCAATTGGGATATGATGTCTTTCTGTAGCCCATAGAAGTATGCAGTTTTAAACTCATTGGAATTTGGGTCAAAAGATACATCAAGGCGAGAAAATGCTCTTTTTAAGTCTTGTAAAAATTGGCGAGGGGATGTATTAGGCCCAGCAGTGATTGTGTAAGCGACTTTCTTTGCCTCCTGCAATGACTGAAAAGGAGAAAAATGACACCTAATTTCTTTTTCAAACTCCACCCAGGTCATATTCTGCTGTTCATTTAATCCCCTTATGATGCTGGCCGTCGGGGCATCTAAAGTTAAATGAAAATATTGTCTGTACTGTCCCTTAGGTATCTGGAGTGCTTTAAAAATGTCATGCACCGCTTCTAAGTGATCCTCAATGCAGCATTCACCTCCCTTTTTAAATGGTTTGAGCAGGGCTTTAATGGATTTCATTACTTTTATGGGGCTACTTGTTGCAATGCATGGAATTGCACTACTTTGTGATTCAATCCTGTTTTCAGGTGTATGAGATTGGTGGCTGCTCCCAATGGGAGTATCAAATCCCCCAAGGGCGCTGCAACCAAGTTCAGTCACCGGCCCAGTCACTGGAGCACTAGCTCTTTGGGCAGAACTAGAATTCACCTCCACTCCATTGAATGTGGTACCCTGCCGCCTCTCCTGGGACCTGGGAATGCACATTTGCTGTTCTAAGTCCTTACACTTTTTAAGGAGTCTGTTTGCTTCATTTTGCAAATAGTTGTTTTCATCACTCATCTTATTAATCACCTCCTGCATGTCGCACATTTGCATTTGGCATTCATTGAACTCTTTATTTCTCTTGTCTCTTTCTTGAGTCATTTTAATCATTTTGTGTTCTGCACTCTGGAGATCACATTCTTTTTCACAATGTTCTTTTTGTAAAATCTGCATTTCTGAAACAACCTCATCTTTATCCTGTCTAATGTGGTCCACTAAGGCTTTTAAGTGTACCAATTCTTGCTCACTATCCTCAAATTGTTTCTTGCTTTTGGATAACTGAGCATCAAAGTCTCTGCATTTTAATTGCATGTCTTTTTGGCATACATCCAATTCTGCTCTTAACATTTCCTGATTTTTACTTGCCCCATCTAATTCAGTCTTTAACCTGTTAATTAGCTGGGTATCATTTTCCTGCATTCGCAGGGACCTATTCAAAATAAACCATATTTTGCCGCATAGCCGTATTAAACAGTCTTTCTCTGCACTTTTATCGGCTGCATTCAATAATCTTGTAAGGCAGACCTGAATTATGCTGCCTTCTGCAAAAATATTGTCTATTTTTTCTTTCTGCACCTCACCCTGAATGCGGTCACGCCATTCTAAGGTACTGTTCGACGACCACGTCCCATGTGCAAACAACTTTGCCTCTAAATATTGCACTAGGTCTGAAAATGTGGTTTACCTTTGTGACATTCTGAAATTCGTTTTTAGTTGCACACTGCTATTATAAAATGGGTTCCCTTTAATGTGCAAATGGCAGTGTGAGACACGCTTGCCACGCCCAGTAGGTACTCTATGATCACTTTCCCGGCCTGCAACGCACCATAAATATGTAGGGTATTTTGTGTAGATTTGGGGCCTGACGGTATTTTCTTACCGCCGAAAAATAATTTAGCAACAATCACTCCTTGTATTCAGATTGGGCCATGTACAACAATAATACAGTGGACATGCATTATTTCAGCACACAGACATGCGTGGTTGGTATGCGTGATTGGTGGTATTTTGGTAAGCATAATTCCTTTGTTTTCTTTGTGGCCCCAATATCAAGAACCCCTTATTTTTGTTTAGATTTTTTGTGTAATCACTAGAGAGACCTCAGGCTTGCATTTCAGGAACACCACATTTTCATTTTTAGTGTGCCACCATGGGCAATTTCTCTCTGTCTTATCTACGGCAGCGAGCTATCTTGTGGTATTTTTCACTATCTTATATACGGTAGTGAACTATGTCCCGGGCCTCCCTTTCTGCCGACTCATAGACCTCCGGCAGACTACAACACACACAGTTAGTTATAATTGCTCATACTGAATTATATTGTGCACACATCTGCAGCCAAATCTTATGTTTAGCTACCTTGAAAATGACAATTGCTCTGTCTAAACATCTCCCCACATCATCAGCACTGTATTGGTAAATATAAAACACACCACCCATCTGCTTTCAGATATTTTTGTGTATTATAAAAGTTGTTTTTAAACACAATCTCACTCTTTACAGAAATAAATGAAATAGCACAGTAACAGCATTATCTGTGATACACTGAAAAGAGAGTGGCAGAGACAAGAACTCAATTTGCAACATTAAACACGTGAGTAAAGCACAGGAATCTCCTTTCCTACACTGACTGAATATTCTCGTACACACTCAGCCCCCACACCTCAGCGAGATAATTACCAAGCTTATTCAGCATGTAACTTCTTTGGCTGTTCGCCTTCTGGAGGGGTTCACCCAGCAAGGACAAGCATCTGCTGTCACTCGAACTGGGACTTGTTGACTGGAAAAGCCAGTCTCTGCAACCAAGTTGAATCTGCTTTAGGAATCAGGCATCCCCAGCTGTCAACCCCGTCCTTCTTCGAGCTGTGTCAAGATGTCTCTGCCTTCTGCCCCCAGATTCTGCAGCAAAGCACTAGTCACAGCCTCTAACATGATGCTTGATGTGACGTGCTCCAATCAGAATCAATCATGTTCTATCCTCCTACTTTTAACAATGGTTTTTCTTGTACAGTTGCAACTGTAACAAGTTGATTTCCTGCTTATTCAAAGTCTTTGCTTCCTGCAGTTACTGTGGACAGAGCACAGGAAGGCAAAGAAAAAAAAAAAGAAAAAAACTTGAATGTGTGTTTAAAACTGATTTTCAGAGTCTGCCTCTTTTTGCAGTGAAGACACATTCTTTTATTAATGAGTTATAATTATTAGTGTTGTTAGTGAAATTAGTTTGTTAATTACCAAATGTGTCTCTTGCAACATAGGCATTTCAGGTGAGAAATGGTGTGCATTTTGAAGGTACAGATGTGTGCTTTTAACTGTGAAAAATGTATTTGCATTTTATATGTAAAAATCGTTTTTGACTGAATAACCTGCCCTTACTTATATGTCCATGTTACACTGGCAACACATAGCTTGAAACAACTGCATCATAGCAATGCACCAAACCCATGCAGTGGCGGCGCATAAAAATGCTCAATAACACATGTCTTGCTGTACCACATTATATCAATGCACCAAACCCATGCAGTGGCGCTGCACTTCCAAAAAAAAAACATGCTATACATTGATCCCGTGCAGTGGTTCTGTACTCTGTGCTCCCAAAACACGCTAAACACTCCTACAGTACCGAATTGGGACATTTCACCTTTAGTTTGTTATTTTTTCATCAGGTTATATAGTGCAGTGGTGAAGTGTCTGTCCTGCAAACCTGACAACTGTGGTTTCATCCCTGAGGAAATTTAATTTTTCTCATTTTAGCTGTGGGGGGGACTGAGTCCACCATCTGAAAAAAGTGTGTGGTGTCTGTCCACCCGCGTCTACCCTCAACTTGAGCTCTGTTTATAAGACACTTTATAGATTTTATGCAAATCAGAATAAAATAAGACAGCAATACACACAATGCGCAATCATTGTAGCAATGAAAGCGAGCTGAGAAAACAGAACTATATTACCATTTGTCTACATATGCTGGTTTCATAATCTGTCAGTAATGATGCAATACCTTTACGTCCACAGAAATTTCAGAAGCTTTCCCTGCCTTCTTTCACCCCAAGCAAAAGGTTCCCCTCCACAAACAGCCAGGAAGACCTTTCATTTTCTAAACTTGGCAGAACACAGGTGTTTTCTTTTTTAATAACCTTGAACTTTAAATGTTTCACTTACAGTGGTAACTCTCTTCCTTTCTGCAGTCAACTAGTTTCACATAGGACAGCGCACTTGTACTCGAATGAGTGACGAACAAAGGGTTTTCTACAGTATGTTAAATTCTCTTCATATGTCACTTCATTCTTACCATAAATTGTAGAAGCAATTTGTCCATGCCGTCCGACAGCAACTGCACTTGGCAGCACACAAGCTCTCTCTCACTCCCACTCTCCCGTCTCCCAGACAATCACTGCAGCTCTCCTTTCTCTCTAGCAAAGCACACAGGCAGTTTGGCTCAGAATAGCACTCCAAGCAAAATTCTTTCCGAAAGCCACGGTTTCTTTTCTCACTTCTCTTAGTCCTCACTCCCAGGGACTTCATTTCACTAAAATGCCAGGGTTGCGGGAGTGACATCACACGACCCTGGACCTCTGATGACATCCCAGTAAGTGATGTCATTTGACCCTACTCTGAAGTGACATCATGGGAAGTGATGAAACACAACCTTTCACCCCTCGACAAAACGGGGAAGTGGCATCACAAAACATTGTTTCTGAGTACACTACGAAAAATATGGTTATGATATCACTGTAAAGTATATACATTTCATACAAGAATGCATCACCATATGTATCATTAATATAAGTGCGTAATGGCCCATATTACCCGATCACTGTGAATACAAGCAGACATCCAAGGCCAAAGGATAATGATGTGTTATTATATAGCACTTGCGCTTAAGCGCTTCATATAGAACAAATATACATACAATATCACCTATGAATGTTGGTACTCATTTATCAATCTCTGCAGGATGAAAAGCTGGGAGTCGAACCTGCAACCGGCGGATCACACACACATTGCAGCAGCCAGCGCTCAACCCACTGAACTATCTTACTGACTATAGCTATCAGAAAACCAGTCACTCCAGAAACAAAGAGCCACTGCTGGCCACAGCCCATGAGCCTCAATGTAAAAAAAACAAACGTTTCTTTGGTAGATTTTTTTTAGGGGTAGCAAGGGAGACCACAGGAGTAGCAAGGGAGACCTCAGAGGTTGCTGTTGCGACCCCTGGTGATCCCTAAATGACATCCATGCTCACTCCCTTGACAAAAATCCCTCCTTTTTCTCTCTGAAACTTTTTAAACCCGCTCTCACCCAACCCATGCAAGCTATATCTTCCAACAGAACGTATATGATCTCCCAGCCCCTGACAGTGATGTCATACATCAATCAAACACCTCCTCTGGCATGACCAAGCCTTCTAGACACTTTCAGAAGTCCCTATTCTCTTTCACATTCACCCTTGAAAAAAGTTTGGTTCAATGGGTACGAAATCGACATGTAACATTTTAATTCTGGTTACCTTCACTAGCAGCTTAAACACAATGGACTGCTTTAAACAACATGATTTTTCAAATTCCTCAGCTCACGTACCCATCACAAAAGCAGTTTTAATTCCTGCATTTTATTTCTTAACAGAATTGCAGAGTCTGTGCCTGCAGCCCAATATACACCTCAGCGGTTTCACCCTAAGTTTGCACCCTTAGTTTGCCATTGATTAAGCTGCCCCATTCTAATCACTAATAATGTTATTGTATTAGAAATTAATGATTAGTATGTTAGGGTTCAGCGGGATTAGTGTGTATTAGTCCCTATACTACAATGTGGTCCTATGGTACACTATGCTTATGCTATGCTATTTAATGCTATGTAACCAATTCAAGCGACCCTTTCTTTGGTTTGCATGAATCCACAACACTGCTTCACATCAGCGCCAAGCCATATGCACATGCTGAAGCACACAACAGCAGTAACTGGGCACTGACAACCACTTTTTACAGGAGTCTGAGTTATCAGCGAAATTCATGGCCTAGTTTAAATTCACACCACTTGTATCTCTTACATATCATAGCCCTGGCTTAACTCACTCTGTGATGGTCAATTAATGGAATCCATCTCAGTTAAACATTCAAAATTATTCTTGAGTGAAATGAGAGGTTCCGGTCCAGTTGCCCCTCTTGAGCCAGGAATCTGTGGGCACCACTATCAAAGACCTGTTTCTTGGTCATCAAACTAGTGGACTCTCATTCTTGCCCCAATGGACGCACCATAGACCACTGTTTTTTACTCGAGTTTGACTGAACCTGGGACTCACCTCCCACTAGATAATAATAGCTCACAGGTGCCAACCACACCCTGTATCTATTACTGGGTGCTCCTAATTTAGAATTGACAATATACCCCATAATGCCAGACCTGGCAACTGTCACTACAATAAAATCACCTTCAGACAATATTTTGGCAGATCCACCCAGGGATCCCTTCTGGCCAGGCTTGGGCTGGCCTACAGGGCAATAGGCCCATGGCCGAACCAAAAACACGAAATGATGGTGTGTGCCTGTTTTTTGGGTCAAAGTGGGACACTTCTTTGGCCAATGTGGGCCAGTTTGATGAGTTATTCACCATGCAGCTAGTAGTTTTGACCAGTGTTGCTGAATAAATATTCTTTAAAATGCACAATTTGTATCACATTTTATCTAAAAACTCCACGCTGGGTACGATTCAGACAGTGCCACAAAGGAATGAATAGCCATTCGCAAATGTAGGCCAGTTTTTCATTGGTGCCCGAGACAGTTTTATGGCCCAGTCCGACCCTGCTTCTGGCCATCAATATATGCTGTGGGATGAGGGGCCTCAGATTAATCTTAGAGTTTATTGTGGCATGATTTATTGACGAGTGTCATAGAATCTTCAAAAACATCCGTCTTGAGTGGGAGTGCATTAACTATCACCACCACTAAGGGCAGGGCTTTGGTGGGGAGTTGGAGCATGTTTGATGTTTACACCTGATCCCATCCCTGCACCTCCTCAGGCAGGGGGTGATGTGGACATCCACTATTGGAAATCATGTTGCCTTGTATCTTCTACTGGAAGCTACTGCTCTGCCATGGCCCCAGATTGAGTATCAGCCACATCAGTACGGTTGGGCCTCGGACTCAGATCACAGTTAAGTGAAAACAAATTCTTGAGGGATCTCAGCAGGTCATCCAATATGGATAAGGGGTTAAAGATGCCTGCTTTAAAGTTCACCATGAAATCCAACAGGGACTTTACTTTAGATACCAAATCTTCATTAACCCCTTTTAAATCATATAAGGAAGAAATGACATCTATCAAGTCACCTAACTCGCCATCAATGTACTTGTCAGAACCGCAGGCACCAGTTGGTAATCAGGAAGCAAGGTAAAAATGTGTACACCACTCATGGAAAGGGACTGAAAGGGGCCAAGTGTGGAGCAGGGGTTTGACTCACCTTGTTCAAGACCAACAGATCATAAGTCATGCAGCAATTTGAACTCAAGGAGGTCATAGAAACACCTGGGCTGATGATTAGATGATTAGCCCCCTCTATACTTTCGCCAACAAAAGCATCACGGATTGGGTGCCATTTAAGCAGCCTTGATTTTCTCATCATGCATTATTTAATAGTGATTGTAAAATGTAATCAAATAATACATGACAGGTGACACCTTCCGGGGAGAGCAGATGAAGCAGATACTCCCCAAATTAACTTATGCAAGACTCATACATGCACAATTTTTGTTGGAGAAAGTAGCAGAGATTTATGGGGAAGGAGATACATCAGTTAGTATGTGTCTACTGAAATGAGGGAACAAGACATGTTCAATCAGGTGAATTTGGTAGGAGGATCAGGAGGAGCAAAGGATCACCAAGGACAGTTTGTGTAAGATTCAAGTTCAAATGATTTTTTGGAGGAATGTAGCAGGGGTTTATAGAGGCAAAAGATAAACCAGCCAGTGCCCATCTCTTGAACTGTCAATATTGGGGGATACTTGTGACGAGTAGCATAAAACCCCTGAGGGCAGCTTGTAAAAGACTTTCGATTGTGTGATTTTTTTAGGGAGAATGTAGCAGCAGAAGCTCAGGGAGACAGGAGATATACAAGTCAGTGTGCATCTCTTGAAGTGAGAAAATGTGACAATGCCTTGAGGCGACACTTGGGAGGAGGCACATGAAGAGCAAAGAATCATTGAAACTACATTGTGATAGATTGTATTACAGATTGTGGAAGTTGAAAGATGCAACACGCTGTGTCTTTCTCCTGGTGTGATTGCTTGAACAACAGGGATACACTTGGGAGAAGAAGATGATCCCTGAGAGCAACTTGTGTGAAAAAACACTCTCACACGGTTTATGCATGGCAATGCATTTGAGATTTAGAGAGGAGGGAGATAACATTCAATGAGTGAATGACACATTTGGACAATATGATATGCCTAGAGCACCCAAACAAGCCAGACACTGTAGAAATGTGCTCCTTGTTGCCTTTTCACGTGTGCATCAGAAATTGTAGTATGGACTGGGAAGGACAGAATTGCACTTGGTCAAATGAAAGAATCATATAACTCCCATTCTACACCCCCATCATGAGTCACTCTAGAGTAAAGCTACCAGTAGAACTATATGCAAAGATATTTCACAGCGATAGGACGTTTTTGCCACAGTAGATTTAATTGAGGTAGAAATCATTGACTTTTTTACAACAGATTTTGCTTCAAATATGTGTGGGGTATGTTTAGGTGAATAATGAATGTAGGGGGTTATGGTGGCAGCTGTGGGGGTTTCCCCCACATATGGTTGTAGTATAATCTACCAGTAAAAAAATAAATGTTGATGATTTCTACTTCGATTAAAACAATTTGAAGAAATCACATAGAACCATTGCACCATGATAATAGACATCCATTGGGACTCAATGGGTGCTCAATGGGTATTCAGTTTGATTCACTACCTCAGGGCAGAAAGGTAGAGGGGGCCAAACTTACCTATTGAAAGTCAAGGAAATCAATACATGGTGAAGTTGAACAGATGGCAAAGACATGGATGATGATCAAGATAAATATTATGATCTGTTACAGTCCAAGCAGGAGGATGTGTTAATGCTAGAAAGCAGTGATACTGAGGAGTAGGCAAATAGGAAGGAGGCAAATAGCAACACAAATGCAGAGCTTGTAGTTGTAATAGGAGCTCACCCAGCACCTTTGTGAAACAGCCCTTCTGTCACAGATTAGTAAGTACATCACATCAGTATGAGGCCTCTAGAACATTGCCACTCCCACTGCCAGAAACATCATGCCCAGATGAGATCAGAAACTGTCCATGTGACACGCACAATTGACATCAACCAAATGTGGCCATTGGACTTGGGTACCAAGTCTAGGTGGTCAAACATCTTGTGGAATATCGTGCAGACATGTGAACAAGTAAAAAGATCTGTGGCAGAACATACCCATACCATCAGATGAGCAGCATGTCAACACCATTCCACACAACTGCCCTTGGAAGAATTGCAACTGCCAAATTCATAGTAATGCATTCTAGTGATCACCCATTGTGCAGGTCATTATTGTCTAATAATTTTAGAGGGGAGAAACATATTAAAAGTCACATTATGAACATGAATTCCTCGATGCTAACCTGGCAATGTTGTTGGCAATAGACCTCTGGCTTTACTCTAAACATTAACTTCACTATGGACATGTGGATTGATGGCCACAGCATGTACTACATGGGTTTCACAAAAACACTGGGTGGCCTTTCCTTCCTCTTCCAGCCAAGTGAGGTTCCATAATAAGGCAAGGGGACACCAAGCAAGAATATCAAGGCAGATGCCACAGGTAAATTCACATCAGTGAGGAGGTGTAGACTCTTTGGCTAAGGCCTCGTAATTTACATTTGGACTTTGTTGCAGTAGACAATGGGTTGAATGTCCTTGCTTCCTTGTGAATTGGTAGAACAAAGCATGCTTTGTGTATGTACTTCACCTGGTCATCAAAATCTGTATCAATGAATGACAACATATAAATAAATATTGTGACCAGGAAGATAAACTCAAATTTCAGCCAGGCGTAATATGCCATTAACACACTGTACCACACATTGCCACTAGACAACCTGAAAAACTTTATGGCCACTGGTTCAAATTTCTACTTTGCAAATGTGACCAGTAAAATTCCACCACCGATTACTGCATACTTTGCAGCAGAGCTCAGGAATTATTGATACTGTCAGTGACAGCTGCAGTCTAATGTTTGCTTTTGGTTACAACTTTTTGTTGAAGCTACTGAGTGGATACAACATTGATACACAGGACTCCTGACTTTGATGGTAATTCAGGTGTGGCACAACTGGTGAATGAACTCCTTTCAACATTGTGTGGTGTTCCATGGGTAGTTGGATCTGTAGTTATGTTTAGGCAACTGATGGCTTCCTTTTTGGTCCTACGTTTTGAAGTTGAACATCCCCCAAAAGGCATATAACACTCCCCAATGAGAGTCAATGATGGGCACACCCCTGGAGGGAATGAGACCAAGACCAAGTGCGGTTGAAAGTAAAAGTCTTTTTATCTAAATCGATATAGGGCATGCAAAGGACTCTGCAAACTCCGAGAGCGCTCTGTCTGACAATAGCAAAGACAGTCATTTATATTACAAATACACATAGTCTTGGGGATTGGATGGCGACGATTAGCTACTATGTAAGGTGTAGGCGCGGTGTTCCATGATTGGCGGAGATCCACGTGGTGGCATCACGGAGTGCCAACCAGCTGGGCTCATCAGGGTGGAGTGTCAGGGCGCAAGCTGTCCACGGAGATGCACTACTTTGGTACTACTAATTTGCCCTTTTGGCCACTCAAACACATTTGTCACAACCGTCTATGTCAAATTGGTATATAAAACCTACAACACATCAATCTAATACCAGGGCGGGGACACAGAAAAACAGTATGCAATATGAGGCTTCCTTCATACATCATCGTAAAGTTGTCATTAACAAAGGATCCCCTCTTGTGGATCCAGGTGTCTTATCAGAGGACATGGGTTAGGCTACCTTTATCATTCTACTCTGTTAGATGTAGTGAGTGATGGTTTTACGGTATGTTAGTTCAGGGGTGAATAACTGTTTTTATGGCCATTAAGCTTAGGGTGAACTGGAATACTATTGGGTCGGAGGGGGCACATAGCTAATACCTCAAAAAGGCAGTGGGAGTTGGGGCTGTGTGACTCGTAATTATTCTTGGCCTGGCGGTACACAGTGATTTTATGGTGGCATCTGGTGTCGGAGGCATGGGGGAAGGTAAATGATTGGTGCGGGTCCAGCAGGAATGCGGGGAGGTGTAGCCGTACTGTTCCAACAACAGAAACCCGGGGACCTTCAAGCTCTGGCGAGCCTTGAAGGGAGGAGGGGGGTTAGATGTACAGCTCTCTGGCGGAGGGAGAGATGGCCTTGTAAGTTTTCGCTGGTCCCTGCTTACTGAACGGCATGAACATTATTATATATACGGGTTGCTTTAGGCTTGGGGGGGCGTTGTGTAAATTGAATATCTCTGTAACTCGTGTGTACACATGTTTTCAGGGTCAATAGAGAGAGAAAATGATCATTTACAGCATGTTAAGCGACTTCAACACTACAGCTAAGTCAATGCCTAGTCTGGGATGCTGAGGGAAACCCTTATTGATATATTTTTAGGTCCAGTTCATGTACTCTGGATGACAACCCTTATATAACACCCCTCTCTTAGAATCTCCCTGACCCCACTAAGCCAAGAAGTAGGTCTGTTTTGCAAATTTAAAAGGTTTATTTGAGAAATATAACAATATATATCTATCACACTTTTATAATAAATTAATATTGGATATCACACTTAAAATATGACAGTGATCAACAATGGATAATGTTCTACTGGTAAACTGATTTGGTTACTTAGAAGTAGTATAGAGGATGAGGTAGCTGAAATGCTTTATGGTTTCAAGGAAATGCAAGGTGGAATAAATGCAGTACAGAAAATAAACTGATATGGTTTCACAAGAGATAATAATTTCACTTTTCCCCTGGTGGCAATTCACCACCCCCCTATATGCAATGCAAGGAGATGGAAGTAACACACACAGTCTTCAGGAATACAATCAAATACAATACGGAATTCAGTTCCCCCCCCAGCAAGCTTAGACAACAGGTACGCTTTTTAAAACACGGGCAAGAGTGCTTTGTAATGTGGTGACAAGGAAGTGAAAAATGCTAAAATTGCTTTTAATTCCCTATAGGAGGTTCAGGGTGAGTGGTAGACACTTTAAATCAGTTCAGGTCAGCCCTAACAATGGTTCAGGGATGGTTATTAGGTTGCAAACGAATTTTAGAAGTTCAGGCAAAAGCGGCTATCTTTTTACAGATGACGAAATCAGGCCAAATCGCAAATTGCGGTAAATTTTGCGAGTGCATAAAAGTATAAGGAGTTGGAAGTTGGTTCCAGGCTTGTTGGAAAGCTCAGATTCTAAGCTTTCAGAGGAAAGTTAAATCTCGTTCCTAGGACAAACGGTTCCAGAGATACGGACGATTTTGTGAAGGTAGTTTTTCGGATTTAAAGTAAACTCAAAATGACAGGTGACAGCTTGCAGCTGCAGAATTGACAGGTGACAGTTGTGCAGCTTTAAAAATGACAGATGACACGATTTCTAGGAGGCTGTTCTAATTAGGTTAAAATAGTTTGGATAGATTATTTTAGTTCTGGCGGATACTCACTCCTAATTTTGAAATGAATGGGCCTCGTCACGGATCTGGTCAACACGTCCAGCGGCGGTTCTCTCTGCTCGGTGGGTCAATCAGGCACCGGTTCTGCTCACAGCGATCCGGATCTCTGGTTCTGCTCACAGCGTTCTGGGTCTCGTCTGCGGTTCCGGCAAAAGTTCTTGGCAAAGAATTCCAACAGCTCGCCCGGCTGTTGAATAGTTTGGTTAGGTTTGCTGGATTCTGAAGGCCTGCTGAGAATACTTTTGCTTGCAGTGGGCCTTCTAGGTTCAAAGTTCTGTAGTCTATGGGTCCCTGGTTCTGGTCTCTGTCTGGATGGGATGTCGGCCGTCAAAATGCTCCGCAGAAATGGAAAATTAATCTCTCTACCTGGGTTTCAATGTTCCTTTTATGTGTTTTGAAAGTGGGTGTGTGCGTAGCATCACTAAGCCTGCCCTTCTCTTGATTTGATAGGTCAATAGATTCTTTGGACCCTGATTTGGGAAGGGATGGTGTGTCAGAGTGATGCCATTTTTATGACCTACAGAAATGACACTCCCCTGGTCAATGTGCACACAAATCTATTTCTGATCCAAATACATATTTCCCAGGTACACAAGTGGTTGACATTACATGTACATATTACACATTGCTTCCGGTAGTCTCTGTTCCGACTCTGGCGTTTCTAGGAGCTTGCATTCAAAAATGGCAACTTATTTTCGATTTTAGTGGGTTTTGCAACATTGGTTTTTCATCAAAAATTATACAAAGGTACATTTCCCTTCCACATATATCCCAGTAACTTTCCATGTCTCTAGCTTAAATACAGTGTCTACAATATTCATAATTAGCGGGGTTTTGCCCCAGAACATGGTACAAATTGGAGTTTGGACTCAAATCTTGAGGGCATTTTTCATACTAAGACTCTCAAAGTTGTACATTCCTGTCATTCGGTTACAATAAGTTATCACTGTTTCTATAAAATATATATTTGTTGCAATTCAACTCCCCAAAGTGTTTGGGTCAGCCTCCAGAAGTCTGGGTGGGTCAGTGATCACATGTCTCTCCTTGCTGGCAGAGGGCTGTTGACAGGAAACACTCAAAATTAACATACCCCATTCAACTGAAAGGGGCTATTGTCTCTCTCCTCCAGGCTGAAGGGGAAAACCCCTCCCTCTCACTCAGAATGTCCATGTGATATCCTTCCTCCTGTTGTGAGTCTCTGGGGTGTTAAGACTTCTCAGCCTCTTGGCCTCTGGGAACAGCAGGTGGCTAAGATTTTTTAATTAACCCACAGGCTTTGAATTCCAGTTGACTCAGGTCCCTTTGTCAGCCAGGTCTCCTGTCAGAGTTTAGACCGCTAGCGCCGCCTTGTGGAATTTGTCGGTACTGCATCCATTTTTGAGTTGTCTTGAATTTGACAGGAGATTTTTGCTATTATTTTGATAGGCATCCTTACATTAGAGTGGTTATGTGAAACCCCCCACAAGAAGGTTGAATCTTTAGAGTGGTCTTGTGCCCATGATTTCAGCAACTTTTTGACATCAGTAAAACGGATTTTTGAACAAAGGTCTCCGGTATTAGCTATCTTGCAATGTTTGAACTTGACATTTGGAGCTTGCCCTCAAAGAAGCAGAGGTGATTTAAAAGCGCTTTTGCTCTGACAGGTGCTGCTATTTTTCCTTTGGCACTACCTTTCACCCCTGGCGCTTTTGGTATGCGCACAACTGCGCGGTTCTCCTGGACTCTGGGATGGAATGATGGGCGGCGGCAGCTCATCCCCACATCTACCCAGTCTATTGATTCAGCATGGGTCAAAACCCTTCACAAACCCCCCCGCCCGACTACGCTTTGATTCGAGTCGAGGGGAAGTCGGGTGCAAAGGATGTTTTGAGCCCTGTGCTGGTATGTCCGCATTATCTTCTTCCAATTCTGTAGATGGCACAGTTCAGCATCTTTTCCTCCACCCAGTTGGATCGATCGGTCCTCCTCGCCGGTCCTGATGGGAATATTGGGCGGTACCCCGGGCCCCTCGGATCTTTGCTCCCGGTCCCTGGGCGTCATCCTTGGCCAGTCTCCAGGTTTTCTTTCTCCTAGGATGACAAAGGAAAGCGGCAATACCTATTCATAGACATTTCTCCCCCACTATTGATATAGTGGGGCGACATATACATTTTATACTTTAATAGACATAGCATTCCAATTTTGAAAAACAAGATATACTTCAGAGACAGTGGCTTACAAGCGTCATAATATTTTAAGGACTATATGTGGGATATTTTAGGGTTGGAACTGAATTAATCAGCGCCGTCTGGAGCGGTCCCCTCTGGTATTGCAGAGGACTCCTCCAGTTGCTGCAGCGTGTGCCTGGGATGGCAACACTTTAGCTGATTTATATGTACCCACTTGTCTTCCCCTTCCGCCAAACCGCCTTTGGGGATGCGGATCTTGTACGCTACAGGGGAGATCTTGTCTATAATTTCAAACGGTCCCTTCCATGTAGGAAAACATTTTCGCTGTTTGGCCTGGTTCCTTTGGAAATTGTATAGATAGACCCGGTCCCCCACAGTATATTCCTTCCTGGTGGTCTTCAGGTCGTAGTAGGTTTTCATGCTATCAGCTGATCTTTCTAGATTCCGCTGAGCATAGGCAAAAGCATGCTGACGGTGTTTCCTTAAATTCTCCACATACTCATGAGTTGTGGAGGCATTTATCAGTGTCTGCTCTTGGGTCCTGTAGAGCAGATGCTGGGGAAGCACCATCTTGCGTCCGGTCATCAACTCAAATGGTGATATTTTAGTTGCAGATGAAGGGGTAGATCTGATGGCCATTAGGACCAGAGGTAATCGGATATCCCAACTTGGCCCAGAATCTGCCACAAACTTTTTTAATATGCTCACAATGGTTCGGTTGTATCTCTCTACTGCTCCAGAAGAAGCTGGCCTGTAAGCAATATGTAGCTTTCCTTAACCCCCAGTATCTCCCACATCTTTGTCATTACTTCACTGGTGAAGTGGCTACATCTGTCTGACTCAATCCTTTGAGGTAGACCAAAACGGGAAAAGATGTGGTTAATCATCAGGGCAGCTGCTGTTTCTGCCTTGCAGTTTGGGGCTGGGAGACATTCCACCCACTTGGTAAACAAGCATGTAACGGTCAACATGTACTTGTTTCCTCTAGACGAGCGAATTACAGGGCCTACAAAGTCGATTTGTAAATCTGACCATGGCAGTGTCATCCCCCTCTTTTGGAGAGGCGCACGGTGTGTGAGGGATGATGGCTGAAACTGTGCACCCACAAGACACCCCTACAAGTATTGGTCGAGGACCTGCCCCATGTGTGGCCAGTATGCAACCTCTCTTAAGATTTCCAGTGTTGTGTGAAACCCCCTATGACCGGCGGTGGCCGCATCATGGGCGTGACTTAACATAAGGCTTCGGAATGAGGTAAGGACCACCCACTGATCATGACCAGCTTGGGATTTCCTTACCAACAAACCCTCTTGGATTCGGAACCTTTTTGGACATTTCATCAACACCTCTTTCCCAATGTAATCGGTATCCGTCAGGGGAAAGTTCTCAGGGTCCTCAATGTGTTGGTAAAACTTACCAATTATTGGATCCCCCTTCTGAGCTGTAATCAAATCAGCATCAGGGGTCTCCTTACTCCATTGTGCAGTTGAAAGATCATTGTGAGCATTGGTCTTGGACCTAGTGATGGCAGTGACCTGGATTTCCCCCAACAGGGACTCTATTTCTATTAGATCCCCTTGGATGGCCCCGGTTTTGGCCAGCTGATCAGCTAAGTCATTTCCAGTTTTGTCTGGTCCCTCTACTTTGGAATGACCCTTGATCTTTTTCCAGTAGATGGTCATCCGATTCGAGGTGACCAGATCATCAATGTTTTGGATTAACTTCCCATGTTTCAGGGGTTTGTTATTAGCACATAACATGCCTCTGGTTTTCCAATTGACCAGGTGCTCCATGAACCCGTTCCGTACATAATCCAAATCTGTGATTATGACCAGTTCGTGGAGTTGATGTTGGACAGCAGTGAGGATGGCTTGATGCACAGCCATCAATCCTGCCACCTGACTACTTTGGGGACCAATTTTGTATCCAGCGGAGGGTTCTGGGGACTCATTCACCCATGCATTCCCTACGCCGGCCACCAGTTCTTTCTCCCCGTTGTTGTCAACATGGTAAGAGCATCCATCCACATAGACAGTGGGCATTCCCTCACACTTGTCTTCTTCAAAGACTTTGTGTGGGGAATTAAGGTATGCCTCCAGGTTGTCCTTGATTTTTAGACTTTCGTCCTCGAGACAGTTTTCTCTGGCACAATCATGCAAGTCAGCCAGACCTTGCGCGAGGGGACTCTTCTTGTTTTGGCCATATCTGACCTCCACAGGAAAGCCTTGCATTGACAGAATCCAGGAAGTAATTCGGGAATTACTCACATTTCCGGCCCGGATTCTGTCACTTTGGAGGTATTGCACAGGCTGGTGTGGAGTTTCCACTATGATGTGCTCCCCCTGGATAAACGGGCGGTAATTCTTCAATGCCCACACCGTTGCCAGGAGTGCCTTCTCAAAATCGTTGAATTTTTCCTCCACAGAGGATAAAGTTTTGCTTGCATAGGAGATTACTTTATTGACCTTGTCATGCTTTTGGTATAATACTGCCATCAAGCACGTATTAGAGAACACTATCTCCAGGAAGAACTCCTTTTTTCTGACAGGGTAAGCTAGGCATGGCGCTTGTGAGAGGCATCTTTTGAGTTGTCTTACTGCCTCGGATTGTTCTGGACCCCATTCCTACTTGACCCCCCCCCCTTCAAGAGATGAATCAGTGGTCTAGTGATCTCTGCGTAGCCTTCCATGAACTTTCTGCTGTAATTAGTTAGTCCAAGGAGGCTCCTTAGTTCCCGCAGAGTTGTGGGATCCTTCAGTTTCTGAAGTGCTTCCACTTTATTTGCCTGGGGACAGAGTCCCTGAGGAGTAATCTCATGCCGTAAGAAATTAACACGGGTTCTACACCACTGTGCTTTCTGAAAGGAAAGTTTTGCTCCGGCGGCCCTCAACTGTGTCAGAACATAATGGATCTCCGCTATGTGTTCCTCCACAGATGAACTTTTGATGAGGACATCATCTACATAAGCCAGGTTACCCCTCACACCCAGGTCGGGCATGGCCTTATGTAGGAAAATGTTGAATTCATTGCCGGAGTTGAGGTATCCGAAGGGAGTCCGGGTCCATGTGTACTGCTGGCCCCCAAAGGTAAAAGCCAGTTTGTATTGGTCCTCCCTACTGACAGGCACGGTCCAGTATCCATTGGTCAGGTCTATTGCTGTGAATACCTGTGACCCCTGGATCTGGGCCAGCCCTTGGTCAATGTAGGGCAGAGGCCATCGGGAAGTATGGACCCGTTTGTTGAGCTCCCTAAGGTCGCCGCACAGTCTCCACTGGCCGTTTGGCTTCAATATTCCCAGCACCGGATTATTGAAGGTGCTGTCTATTGGACGTGTTATTCCCCGGGACTCAAGGTTCTTAATTATTTCAGTAAGGGACTCCATGGATGCGAGAGGCAAACGATATTGCTTCACAAACACTGGAGTCATTCCAGGGTCCGTGGGAATTGTTGTTATGTGGATGTCGGTGCGGCCACAGTCATATGAGTCTACCGCAAAGAGATCTTGGAAATCCAAGAAAACTTGTTTCAACTTTTGCTTCTGTTCCAGAGTCATACAGGCATCAGCTAGGTTGACTCTCTCTTCCACCATCTGCCTGAAGCCTGGAAAGACTTCTGGTTTGGCTATCTCAGCGGCCTCCTACAGCTGGGTGGAGAAGTCCCTGATCAGAGTGCTGATTTGGACTGGAGGCTTCAGGTGGGAAAGGCAGCCCTCATGGACCTGGAAAATCACTTCATCCCTCCTGAAGTCACAAGTCACATCTTCCTTACCACAAGGGCAAGAGGTGTACACCAGGAAGTTCCCCCCATGCCAGGTGAAAATCCTGTCTGGTGTTGTATTGTCCTCACTGTCACTGTCAAAACAGTCCTTGGGGATCGGTCCTAACAGTTCATTTCCTAAATCAATGGAGAAATGTCGGTCATCAACCGCCATTCCAATAATGGTGCCTGCGACTAGAGTAATACTCTTTAAGTCACTGTTATCCACCTCTATTGGAATGGTGTCATGTTCTATGTTGACTAATGGTGTTGGGTTTACCCCTAACCCTTGCTGTTGGAGAGAAGCATTCAGATGAATATAAGCATCAGGGTTTTTCAATTTTTGTCCTCTTTTAACTTTCACTTCCAGGGAGAATTGTCGGGTCCTTTCTGGGATGGTGACTTCCTCTTTAATCTGAATTTCAACTGCATAAGGTAGCAATTGAGCTGACCTAAATGCTTTTTCTGGATCATCAAAGCCCATGGGATTATCCGCTAATCGGGACCAAGCTTTGAAGTTTATTAGGTCCAAACTAATGGCAAAGCGATTGAGAATGTCACTGCCTAAGTAAAAGGCGGTAGTGACGCCTTGCACGACCCAACAATTATGGACTATGCTCTTGTTGCCAATGGAGATTTTGAGCATACACCTGCTTGGCAGGAGATGTTTGGAATTAGGTGCTTCCAGGTCCATTTCCCATTTGTCTATCAGTTTAAATGTGGGAATGGCTGGATCTTTTGGGAGTCGGCGGAACATGGCTTCGCTGATGAAGCTCTTACCGTTGTTCACACACACTTGAGCAAGAACAGAGTCCTTCCCATCATTTAACTGAACAGGGATGAACAACTGATCTCCAATTTGCTGAATATCAGCCAGGCTCTGAGCTGTTTTCACATCTTTCTGGACCATAGGAGTGGGAGTTTCTGATTGTGGATTATTAAAGAATTTCAGAGTGTTTCCTTCCAGTGTGGAATACCACCTTAAACTGGAAGGAAGGTTGATTTTCAGAAATAGAGAGGACCCCCCACCACCAGTCTGTTGTCCTACTGCTATTACTGTCACGTCTGGAATTTGGTTGTTCTGGAAGTGAAATTTTACTTGGTCAGATTTTTGTTCAACCATGTGGCAGGTGCCATTTAAACTAACATGGTTAACACTCTGTTTTAATTTTATTGGTCGGCTAGTCTGGGTCTAGAGGACCTTGTTTACATAATCTATTAGGGGTGACAACCTTCTCAGGAGGTTGTTCCCTAGTAAACAAGGGGTGCCCTCTGGAGTCACTACTATGACCGGGTGTTTCACCTTGTGTCGCCCAATTTTGATGTCCAAATCTGCAGTCCCCTCGACAGGAATTTCCTTCCCGTCAAAGTTCTGCAGTTGTCCAGGAAGGGAGGTGAGAGGAATACGGTAATTCTCCCCCCTTCCTGCATTTAGTTCATCAAAGGCCCTTTTGGACAGAAGGGTAGCTTGGGATCCAGTGTCCACCAGTGTCAAAATTGTACCCTGCCCCTGTACTTGTACCGGGGCATAATATCTTCCCTCCTTCTCCTCAAGGGGGCCCAGATAATGCCCATTTTTGGACAACTGGTGTGCTAACTTTCTGGTTTTGGACATGGCGAGCGAAGAAATTTGGGCAGAATTCTGTGAAGAGCCTGGGGAATCTGAAAGAAAAAGTTGGCAACTGGAAATGGTTTCAGGTTCTGGGCCGCCCCCCCCACCCCCCTTTTTGGAGGCAGTCATCAGGATGAGTTTGACCCGTGGGATTTTGGTATTGTCGGTTCGGTTCTGGGATGAGATGATGGGCGGCGGTAGCTCAGTATCCACATCTCCCCAGTCTGAATTGGCATCCCTTGGGACCCATTTTTCCTTGGGAGGAGTTCCCCCATCTCTGAAGGAGAAGATCCTTTTCCCAGGATCTTCTGAGGATCCCTCTCCCTCAAATTGGAAGACCTGTACCTCCTCCACAAAGTGGGTCTGTTTGGGTCCTTTGTTTCTCCTACCCCCCCTCTGCTCCTTGGGAGGCAGGCTTTCAGGGGCAGGAGATTTTGTTTCCGGTTCCTGGCTTTCCAGGGGCTGTTTACAAGTTGGGAAGGAAGCTTCCTCCAAGGCTTTACAACCCCCTTCCTCTTGTGCCTCCTCCCTGGGAACCGTTTGGGGCATTCTGCGGTGGCATGCTCATCTGAGGGTTCTGTGGAGCCCTCAGTATGTGACCCAGATCCCGTGCCATATTTTGGACCTGGCGCTCTTACTGGGAAACCCGCTCAGGCTGATACGGGGCTCTATTTTCTCCCCTGGGCTGATCCCGGGAAGGGTAGCTATCCCTTCTCTGATAATACCCTGGGTTGGGAAGATTCGGGTACCCCTCCACCCTTGGCCTCCCCTCTCCTGGATTAGGTTGTCTGGGCTCAGGGAATTGGGTTAAGAAGGATGGATGATTTTGGGGTTGGAAATTGGTTGGATACCTGGGAAAAAAGTTCTGCCCAGGATTTGGTGAATTTCTGCCCTCCTGGGGGAAGTTAGGAGGGAAGTTCCCTGGGTCAGGTGCTTGGCTGGATCCCCCCCTTGGGCTGGAGGAGTGCACACATAACCCAGGATGGTTCAGTTTCCCTTGTAGCGGGGACTTACATAATCAGGGGAGCGAGGGACCCCATTTGTGGGACTACCTCCTCGACTCCCTTTCTGTGACTGGCCCAAGGGCCTTCTGGGCTGTGAATTATTTGGTGCAGGCAGGTTTTTAGGCCCCCCCATCTCCAAATCTAAAACGGGTTGACCTTTACCTCTGCCACCTTGGCAGCAGCAGGGGTTTTTCTGCGCATTGTTTTTATTTTCGATGGGTTTCTGCACCTCATAGATCCGGGTAGCCTGTTCAATGACCCAGTCTAAAGATCTTTTCTCATGAAAATCTCTCACGAGCTGGGTCATTATGTATTTGTGTAAGGCATGGAAAAACGTATTGATAAATTCTCTGCTATTCGTGCGCACCCTTCTGGTGGTCTGCGCAAAAGCACGCTTTAATTCTTGCACAAACTCTTGTGGGGCCTGATCCTCCCCACATTGCAAATTGTAGGCTGTCTTGCGAGCCTCTTGAGGATTTCTGTGCACAGAAAAATGTTTTAAGATGGCCGCCCTGTATGACGACCACCTTGAATGGTTTTGATCCTCCAGCCCTGCAAAGAAACTGGAGTATTCTGGTGAGAAGGTCCATTTGACGTACTGGATGCAGCTACTGCTGTCCTTCAAATGGAAAGTCTCCATCATTTGCTCATAGAGCTCCAAGTGTTCCCAAACAGAATACTTGGCGTTCTTATGATAAGGCGTGATGACACTCCTTATTGCCTTTATTTGTTTCAATGGGTCCTTAAGCAAGGCCCTTTTTGCCTTATTGGCCTTTTTGGTTCGGGTAACCCTGGTCCATTCATCCTCTGACTCAGAAGCACTGCTCCCAGAGGTGCCCGTCAGATCTTCGAGGTTTTCCCGGATTCTGCGAGCCTGGGAATGGCTGGCAGAATGTGGTGATCTGGTCTCCTGTGTCCTGTAATGCTCAGAGGAGTCTTCAGATCCCTCCTTGCTGCCAGGATTTGATGGGTACCCCCCCCACTGACCTAACTGGGCAGAGGTTTTCAGGATGCCCGTAATGGGCCTACTCTCCTGGGGTTCCCCACTAAATTGCACTGTGCTTGGGTGCCCATTCCCGGATGCCCACCCATCCATTCCTGGGAGGTACTGGCCTATGAGCCCCATACTTCTAGCTGGATAGTAATCTGCCATCCCCGTGGCCCTGGGCTCATGTGCGCGAGGGGACATGGGGGTGGCAGAGTCCAGGGACTGGGAGAGATGAAGGCCTCTGGTACTAGGGCTCCTGAGGTTATGCTCAGGAGTTTCTCTTTCCCAGCGAACCTCATCTCTATCCGCCCCTGCTCCCTGTTGCAATGCAAGAGCCAGCGCTTTCAGTTCCTCAGTTAAGGCCTTACTAGACTCTATCAGTCTCTCCTGCATCGCTACCTGTTGCTGGAGCCTATCATTGTGCTGGCAGAGAGCCACATTCTCTCTCTGTGCCTCCTGATTGGTCCTGGAGTACTGGGCCAGTCTTTTCTGCAGGAGGGTTATCTCCTGAGCTGTGTCCCTATTGGCCTGCTCCTTTCTTGCCAGAGCATCCTCCACCCTCCTGGTGTGCTCTAATGAGTTCTGGTGTTCTTTTTGGAGGTCACCCAGTCCCTGGAGGGCCAGGTGATTTTCTTCCATTTTCCTTTTTAAGTGGTGGACTTCCTGGCCTAAGGTATCCCTTTCCTGACTAAGAGCCTGCATCTGTGCCGCCAGGTCGTCCCTTTGCCTTTGGAAGGCACCAGCTTTCTGGCGCTCCTGGTCAAACTCTGCCTGGGTATCCAGGTCTTTCAAAATCAGTTTATTGCTCTCTGCCTTCTCCCTATCTAGGTGGCTTTGCAGGGTGACTACCTGCTCAGCACATGCCCTATTGAAGTCTAACTGTTGCTCCAGCTTTTTCTGGCTCTGCAGTAGGGAGTCCAAACCTTCTTGGTACTCCTTCTGCAAGGCCAGAAATCTGGCATCCTGGTCAGCCTTTTCCTGTTGCAACACATCCATATCCTCCTTTATTTTAGTGATGTACCGTCACTGTCATTTTCTGACTCCTGGCTCCTGAGCAGCCTCTGCTCAGAAGAATCCAGATCAGATTGGGCCTTCTCTAACGCCATCTGTTGCCTATTTGCCAGATCTTGGCCTTCAGCACATTTGTCCTGCATGGCTCCCATATATAGATACAAATATGCCGCTATCCTAACCATCTTGTTGTGTTCATCTTTAGCTTTAGGAGCCATATATAATTCACTCAGGGCCACATGTAATGGATCCTGATCTCTCCATGTATCTGACCCTGGTTCAGTGACCTGTTGCGCGATTGCCTTCAACCAGACCATTTGGTCCTGATGAGTCCACTCACCTCTCACAAATAGCTTATGTAAGAAGTGCTCTCTGGCTATTTTGATGTCTACCAGTGTCGTCATTCTGGAATTTGAGTTCCTTCCTGACTTACAGAAGTTGGTATTTTATTTTGCAAAACAGACCTTCTCCTTAGAGCGTTCCTTTGAAGAGTGCTTTACAGCATACCACAGCGTGGTGATCCGACCGGATGTATGTATCCCGTCAGTTAGCACACTGTATTAAGCTGCACAAGTGCTAAATCTAACCCAGAATATACTGGCTCTGAGCCCCCACTTTGTTAAGCGACTTCACTTCAACACTACAGCTAAGTCAATGCGTAGTCTGGGATGCTGAGGGAAACCCTTATTGATATATTTTTAGGTCCAGTTTGTGTACTCTGGATGACAACCCTTATGTAACACCCCTCTCTTAGAATCCCCCTGACCCCACTGCGCCAAGAAGTAGGTCTGTTTTGCAAATTTAAAAGGTTTATTTGAGAAATATTTGAGAAATATAACAATATATATCTATCATACTTTTATAATAAATTAATATTGGATATCACACTTAAAATATGACAGTGAACTGGTAAACTGATTTGGTTACTTAGAAGTAGTATAGAGGATGAGGTAGCTGAAATGCTTTATGGTTTCAAGGAAATGCAAGGTGGAAGAAATGCAGTACAGAAAATAAACTGATATGGTTTCACAAGAGATAATATGTTCACTTTTCCCCTGGTGGCAATTCACCCCACCCCTATATGCAATGCAAGGAGATGGAAGTAACACACACAGTCTTCAGGAATACAATCAACTACAATACGGAATTCAGTCCCCCCCCCCAGCAAGCTTAGACAACAGGTATGCTTTTTAAAACACGGGCAAGAGTGCTTTGTAATGTGGTGGCAAGGAAGTGAAAAATGCTAAAATTGCTTTTAATTCCCTATAGGAGGTTCAGGGTGAGTGGTAGACACT
The DNA here is from genome assembly GCF_040938575.1 of Ambystoma mexicanum. Lineage (NCBI taxonomy): Eukaryota > Metazoa > Chordata > Amphibia > Caudata > Ambystomatidae > Ambystoma > Ambystoma mexicanum. Next base: position 223,179,105 of record NC_090936.1, read on the forward strand.
TTAAATCAGTTCAGGTCAGCCCTAACAATGGTTCAGGGATGGTTATTAGGTTGCAAACAAATTTTAGCAGTTCAGGCAAAAGCGGCTATCTTTTTACAGTAGACGAATTCAGGCCAAATCGCAAATCACGGTAAACTTTGCGAGTGCGTAAATCGCGATTGCGGTATAAGTATATGGAGTAGGAAGTCGGTTCCAGGCTTGTTGGAAAGCTTAGATTCTTTCAGAGGAAAGTTAAATCTCGTTCCTAGGACAAACAGTTCCAGAGATACGGACGATTTTGTGAAGGTAGTTTTTCGGATTTAAAGTAAACTCAAAATGACAGGTGACAGCTTGCAGTTGCAGAATGGACAGGTGACAGTTGTGCAGCTTTAAAAATGACAGATGACACGATTTCTAGGAGGCTGTTCTAATTAGGTTAAAATAGTTTGGATAGATTATTTTAACTAAGAGATTGGGTTCTGCACAGTTCTGGCGGATACTCACTCCAAATTTTGAAATGAATGGGCCTCGTCACGGATCTGGTCAACACGTCCAGCGGCGGTTCTCTCTGCTCGGTGGGTCAATCAGGCACCGCTTCTGCTCACAGCGATCCAGACTCTGGTTCTGCTCACAGCGGTCTGGGTCTGGTCTGCGGTTCCGGCAAAAGTTATTGGCAAAGAATTCCAACAGCTCGCCCGGCTGTTGAATAGTTTGGTTAGGTTTGCTGGATTCTGAAGGCCTGCTGAGAATACTTTTGCTTGCAGTGGGCCTTCTAGGTTCAAAGTTCTGTAGTCTATGGGTCCCTGGTTCTGGTCTCTGTCTGGATGGGATGTCGGCCGTCAAAATGCTCCGCAGAAATGGAAAATGAATCTCTCTAACTGGGTTTCAATGTTCCTTTTATGTGTTTGAAAGTGGGTGTGTGCGTAGCATCACTAAGCCTGCCCCTCTCTTGATTTGATAGGTCAATAGATTCTTTGGTCCCTGATTTGGGAAGGGATGGTGTGTCAGAGCGATGTCATTTTTATGACCTACAGAACTGACACTCCCCTGGTCAATGTGCACACAAATCTATTTCTGATCCAAATACATATTTCCCAGGTACACAAGTGGTTGACATTACATGTACATATTACACATTGCTTCCGGTAGTCTCTGTTCCGACTATGGCATTTCTAGGAGCTTGCATTCAAAAATGGCAACTTATTTTCAATTTTAGTGGGTTTTGCAACATTGGTTTTTCATCAAAAATTATACAAAGGTACATTTCCCTTCCACATATATCCCAGTAACTTTCCATGTCTCTAGCTTAAATACAGTGTCTACAATATTCATAATTAGCGGGGTTTTGCCCCAGAACATGGTACAAATTGGAGTTTGGACTCAAATCGTGAGGGCATTTTTCATACTAAGACTCTCAAAGTTGTACGTTCCTGTCATTTGGTTACAATAAGTTATCAATTTTTCTATAAAATATATATTTGTTGCAATTCAACTCCCCAAAGTGTTTGGGTCCGCCTCCAGAAGTCTGGGTGGGTCAGTGATCACATGTCTCTCCTTGCTGGCAGAGGGCTGTTGACAGGAAACACTCACAATTAACATACCCCATTCAACTGAAAGGGGCTATTGTCTCTCTCCTCCACGCTGAAGGGGAAACCCCCTCCCTCTCACTCAGAAGGGCCATGTGATATCCTGACTCCTGTTGTGAGTCTCAGGGGTGTTAAGAGTTCTCAGCCTCTTGGCCTCTGGTAACAGCAGGTGGCTAAGATTTTTTAATTAACCCACAGGCTTTGAAGTCCAGTTGACTCAGGTGTAACGCTCACCTGACTCCCACGGAGGCGCTGGCCTGGTTTGCGCTGTTGTGACCTCGTCTAAGGTGATGCGCAGGGGTCGGGAGACGGACTGGACCGGGCCCCAAATCTGGCTTGTCTGACTCGCCGAAGTATCCTTCTGTAGGTGAAAATAGGGGGTTAACTGTCTGCGGGGTAATGCAATCGGCCTCCCACTTACCCCTCTCACCCTCCTCAAAACCCTTCTGTGCTTCCCCGTAGCGTCTCACCTTAGGGTCTGGAAGGACGAGCTCTCCATCCTGCTTCTGATGCAGGGGCGCGTTGGTATCCAGTTACTTCACTGGATTTTCGGATTGGTGGTTTTAGATGCGGGGGCGCGTTGGTATCCAGTTACTTCACTGGATTTTCGGATTGGTGAGAACCAAACTTGCTTGGCTTCCAGGTAAGTTTTTGATAAGTGGTTCCCCTTGTGTCCATGCATTAATGTTCTAATGCTAGTGTCTTTTTCCCCATAGGGGCCGGGGTACGGAATGCCGGAGAACAGGCACCGACCCGAGATGAGAGGTGAAATCCTTGTGGAAATCAGGTAAGTCTTTAATGAGCGTCTTGGTAATGTCTTTTCATTTGCTCATTAACGCTGATGTCTTTTTCCCCTTAGGGGCCGGGGTCCGAAAATGCCTGGAGGCGGCGCGGACCCGAAACGAAAAGGGAATGACCCAGCAGGTAAGTCTTAACATGGAGATTTAGCTTCTCTTTTCCCTTCTTTCTCTCACCTTCGTTATTGTCTTTTTCTCCCTAGGCGCTGGGGCGCGACTGTGAATCCGGATGGTCGCTGCAGAACATGGAAGCGCCCTGTAAGATGAGTAGAATGAGGCGCTGCAGCGATCGATGTAATGTGCTTTTAAAAATAAATGTCTTCCTTTTCAGGATCGTCGGCGAAATGTCTCCGGGATGCAGATTTAGCAGGTAAGGCCTTTTCCTTCTTCTGTTCTCTTGTTCCCTTCTTTTGCAGGTGATTCAGGCTGCTGGCAGGCGTGGCAGAAGTCAGGATGCAGGAGCAGACACGGTGAGCGTCCAGCTGCTAGAGGCAGAACAACGCGAAGCACGTGTGGCTGATCGGGTGTGGTTTAAATAGCCTTGGAAGAAGTTCCTAGAATGTGTCCTTCCTCCAATCAGGTATATATCCTTCCCCGACCACGCCCGGGTGGTAAATGAGTCCCACAGGTAAAGTAGTTCCTTTCAGGCCTCAAGGAGGCTGGGGTTCTGCAGCATGGTCTGCATCAGGTAAGTGCACCCAAACACTTTCATAATGAGCCTGGCGCCTATGGCGCCAGGACTGACGTTTTCTATGAGCCTGGCGCCATAGGCGCCAGGACGCTGTCCAAAGGGCCCCTATAAGGGGTTGCTGGGACCTTCCCCGGGGACTTGATGTCCGCTTTCGGGGACGCAGGGCCTGAGGCGGCTCCCCAGGAGCGGGCATCGTGACAGCACTCCCCCCCCAAGGCCCCTCCCAAGGTTGTTCCCTCCGGGGGTTTTGGTTTGTCTGGGAAGAGTCGGTGGAATTTCCTAACTAATCGAGGTGCATGCACATGGTCACTGGGTGTCATATATCGCCCTTGGAAAGTATGGAGCAGATGGGCGATATGGAAGAAGGACTAGACTCCGAGTAACTGCAAGGTGCGGTCTAGTCTTTCTGTTGTACTGCCTACAAGTACCGGAAAATGGAGAACACCTGTGCGTTGCAACTTTCTTGCTGCCGACTTGAGTACACCTCGCTTGTGCTCTGCCTCCAGTGGTTACTCTGTGTTTCCTGTGTCTTCCTTACCTGTTAATCTGCCCGTGTCTTTCCGTTACCGCTGTTCGCGGTTCCTACTCCCGTATGTTCCGCTTTCCTGTCTGTTATCTGCTTCCGCTGCTTTACGCGCTCTGCGCTGCCTTCTAATACTCACACCTGCTTCAGCGTCTTATTTGCCATCGGACACCTTTTTGCTGGGAACTCTTCGTTGTCCAAGTTCTTTGGAGTACTGTACTGTTTGTGCTGTTCCGCACTGGACCGTAATACCTATTCACAAAGAACACTTACTAGTGCATGCTGGTTATTGAAGTACGGACACACGCCAACAACTTCCTGCCAGCTACAGCTACATAATCTTCCAGGGTTTTTCGGCAAGGCTTTTCCCTGGTTTGGAGTGGGCTCCCCGGAGTTCCCCGCTGCCGGGTTAATTGCTTATAGGCAAGGTGGCCTCCGGGGGATCTCGCTCCTATTTCGTCAAACAGAAGAATAAGATCGTCAAGACAAAGACAAAGACAGCCTGGAGGGAAAAGCCGGAAAGCTCATCAGACGAATCCGTAAAGACCCCCACAGAATCATCAGGTGAGGAGTGGGCTAGTGGGAAGGAAAGTGCGAGTGACAAATCTACAGATTCTGAGAGATTGCAACGCCAAGAGAAGATGGCTAGTCTTGAACAGTATCAGGAGATGGTTAACGCCATACAAGCTCTGAGGGTTGAAGTACAAACCCTACAAACTGATAATGCCGCATTGAGGCAACAGAGAGAAGATTACAGAGGAGAACTACCTCCTTTATCCCTACCTTGCGGTAAATATGAGGGAAACCCTAGGAAATTGAAGGAGTTTCTGGATGCCTGCACAATACACTATACTTTTCGGCCCAAGACATACGAGTTGGATCGAACAAAAGTGGGTTTTCTAATTTCGAACTTAGCTGGTAATGCCCTAGCCTGGGCCACCCCACTAGTGACAAACTCAGACCCAGCGTTAAATAACTATGGTGCCTTTGTAACACGTTTCAAAGAAAGATTCGAGAGGCCTGAAGTCTTATTCTCCACCTTTGAAAACCTATTAGACATATGTCAAGGAAACTCAGACATACAGACATATGTTACCTGTTTTCAGAAGGTGGCAAGTGAAGCAGGTTGGCCCGAAACGGCACAGCAGGCAATTTTCCGTCGGGGTCTGCATGAAGACATAAAGGACGAACTGGCCAGAGTAGCCAGACCTGCTTCATTTCAGGAACTCGTGTCATTGGTATTACAGATAGAATTCCGCATGTCGGAAAGGAAAGCTGAGAAGAAGAAGCCCCGGTCTTTAGTACCTTTCACTAACCTACCCTCAGTACCTGAAAGGATTCAACACGAAGAACCAATGCAGATAGGAACTGCGAGAGGACCACTTACAGCCAACGAACGGAAGAGACGCAAGGATCTTGGACTTTGCATGTATTGTGGGTCCAACACACATTTGTTGCGAAATTGCCCAGAAGTACCTCCCAGAAAGCAGGGAAACGAAAGACCCCAACCTTGAACAGGGATAAGGAAGGGGAGACATCTATGCATCCCTGTGCTAATGCTCAGCCAGCTTTGATCAGCAATAACACACTGATGGTGGTTAAGATTACATTAGACTGGCACTCTACTAAACCTATTGAATGTTTAGCCATGCTGGACTGTGGAGCTGCTGGTAACTTCGTAGATGATAAGTGGGCTAATGAACACCACATGCCTCGACGTCCTAAGATCAAACCGATTCCAGTAGAAGGAGTGGATGGCACACCTTTGACTTCCGGACCCATTTGTCAGGAAACACAGGAATTACGGGTCAGAGTGTCAAATCATTCTGAGTACCTATCTTTCGATCTCATTCGAGCAGCTCATTTTCCAGTCATATTAGGCATACCATGGCTCAGAAAACACAACACGGCAATTGACTGGCAACTTAACACAGTAGAGTTCAGATCCACGTATTGTGCTCAACAGTGTTTGACTAATGAACCCGCTTTGTCCTGTGTGCTTCCAACAATACAAAATACCGTCCTCAGTGTCAATGCAATTCCCATCCAGTACCTGGAATACGAGGACGTGTTCTTAGACACCCAACCGAGGAATCTTCCTCCTCATCGAAAAGAAGACTGCAAGATCGAACTAATTCCGGAGGCTGAAGTACCCTTTGGAAGGATGTTCCCTTTATCTTTACCTGAAAAGGAGGCATTGAGGGAATACCTGTCAATCAACCTACATAATGGCCTCATACGGGAATCCTCATCGTCAGCAGGGGCATCTCTTTTTTTTATCTCGAAAAAAGGAACCACAGAACTAAGACCCTGCATCGATTACCGGGGTTTGAACAGTCTGACTATACGAGACAGGTATCCTATGCCCTTAATGAAAGACATTATTGAGGCAGTCCAAGGAGCACATCTCTTTACCAAATTAGATCTTCGAGGAGCTTATCACCTACTTCGTATTCGTGAAGGGGACGAATGGAAGACAGCTTTCAGGACTCCTCTGGGACACTACGAGTACAGGGTTATGCCCTTTGGTTTGGTAAATGCACCGTCCCAGTTTCAACGCTTCATGGACAAGATATTTGCAGACATGTTGTATTCCTCTGTTGTGGTTTATTTGGACGACATTTTCATATTCTCTAATACTCTGACTGAACATCGTCAACACGTCAAAGAAGTTCTCCACAGATTAAGACACAATAGTCTATTGGCCAAACCTGATAAATGTGTTTTTGAAGTTACTACAGTACCCTACTTAGGATTCATCCTCTCTGAAGATCGGGTACAGATGGATCCAGCCAAAACTCATGCTGTAACCCAGTGGTCCACACCCAATTCAGTTAAGGATATACAAAGGTTTTTGGGACTTGCAAACTTTTATCGCAAGTTTATACCAAACTTTTCAGACATCATCCTTCCTATTACTAATCTCCTTAAAAAGAGAGTCAAGTTTCTCTGGGACCAGAAGACGGATCTGGCATTTCAAAGGCTTAAGGAAGCATTTGTGACAGCACCTATCCTGAGACAACCGGACCAATCCTTACCATTTATTGTGGAGACCGATGCTTCAGGAGGAGCGATTGGAGCTGCTTTGTTACAAAAGAAAGAAGACGGGTTGGAACACCCTATAGCTTATTATTCCAGAACCCTTAGTCCCAGTGAACGAAATTACTCAGTGCTGGAAAGAGAACTTCTGGCCATAAGACAGGCCTGCGAGGAGTGGAGACACTTATTACAAGGAGCAGTGTGTCCTTTCCAAGTTCGTACAGATCACCAGAATTTAAAGGTGTTACAGAAAATGGAATGCCGAAATTCCAGACATGCCAGATGGGCCTATTTTTTTTCTCAATTTGATTTTGTAATCACCTATTTACCAGGAAAGGATAACTCATTAGCAGATGCCCTTTCCCGCAGTCACGGGAGTGACTGTGGAGGATATCAAGGTCCAGAAATTCTTCTAGCAGGGAAAAGGTTCATCAATATGGTTAACACGTTCCTTCAACAAGTACAGAAAGCCCAAGAGAATAACAGAAAGATAGACGACTATGGAATTACCCAAAAAGGAAATCTGGCGTTTATGAAAAATGCTTTATTTTTACCCACTCAGGATCTACAAGAACAGGCCATGGCTTGGTGTCACGACATCCCATCAGCAGGACACAAGGGTCAACTTGCCACCATGGAATTGGTGTCTAGACAGTTTTGGTGGCCTACCATGAAAAAAGACATCAAAGAATATGTGGCTACGTGCCCCATATGTGCTCAGAATAAATATGCTTATTGTAAGCCATTAGGCTTACTTCAACAGGACGTTGTACCAGATGGGCCATGGCAACACATTTCCACAGACTTTATTGTAGACCTTCCAGTTTCCAATGGACATACGGCCATAATGGTCACTGTGGATTCATTCAGTAAACTAGCGCATTTTTCACCATTGAAAGGTCTACCGACAGCAAGTATCACTGCGGAGGTGTTTCTGAAAGACGTGGTTAGGCTACATGGTCTTCCGCAATCCATAGTCTCGGATAGAGGCTCACAATTCGATTCGAAGTTTTGGACTGCCTTGTGCAAGACCCTGGGTATAAGGAGATCACTGTCATCAGGATTCCACCCTGAGAGCAATGGGCAGACAGAACGTCTTAATGCAACATTGGAACAATACATTAGGTGCTTTTGTAATCAGGAGAAAAATGACTGGTTTCACCTACTTCCTATGGCAGAATTCTCTTATAATAATACAAGACATTCCTCGACAGGCATGAGTCCTTTTTTCTGTACCTACGGTGTTCATCCCAGACACATTCCTCGGTTTGGTCCGGTGTCTACTAACATTCCCTCTGTGGATCATCTTTTGGACACCCTTCAGTCTCTTCACAAAAACACCAAGTCTAATCTTGAAACCTCCCGTATAGAGAACAAGAAGTGGGCTGATCTTAAGCGAAGACCCAATCCACAATGGGACATTGGTACCAAGGTATGGTTATCTACCAAGTTTTTGCCCAGATGGGTACATCAAGGAAAGTTTTCTCCCCGTTTTATCGGACCTTTCAAGATTACTGCCAAGATCAATCCAGTTGCCTTTCGATTGGCTCTTCCTGCAAAACTCCAAAGGATACATCCAGTGTTTCACACCTCTTTACTAAAGGAATATGTGGAAGATCCTCGAAAAAGAAGGAAGAGAGGAACCGGTAACCTACCCATTGAAACATCGAAGGAGTATGAAGTATCCAGATTATTGGATTCAAGATACAAGAAAGGCACCTTACAGTATCTAGTATTATGGAAAGGATACCCAAGATCAGAAAGTTCATGGGAACCGGTCAGTCACATCTCTGCAGCCCAACTCATCCGAAGGTTTCATCGACTACACCCGGGTAAACCGGGAGGAGGACCGCTGAGAAGGGGTCATACTGTCATATATCGCCCTTGGAAAGTATGGAGCAGATGGGCGATATGGAAGAAGGACTAGACTCCGAGTAACTGCAAGGTGCGGTCTAGTCTTTCTGTTGTACTGCCTACAAGTACCGGAAAATGGAGAACACCTGTGCGTTGCAACTTTCTTGCTGCCGACTTGAGTACACCTCGCTTGTGCTCTGCCTCCAGTGGTTACTCTGTGTTTCCTGTGTCTTCCTTACCTGTTAATCTGCCCGTGTCTTTCCGTTACCGCTGTTCGCGGTTCCTACTCCCGTATGTTCCGCTTTCCTGTCTGTTATCTGCTTCCGCTGCTTTACGCGCTCTGCGCTGCCTTCTAATACTCACACCTGCTTCATCGTCTTATTTGCCATCGGACACCTTTTTGCTGGGAACTCTTCGTTGTCCAAGTTCTTTGGAGTACTGTACTGTTTGTGCTGTTCCGCACTGGACCGTAATACCTATTCACAAAGAACACTTACTAGTGCATGCTGGTTATTGAAGTACGGACACACGCCAACAACTTCCTGCCAGCTACAGCTACATAATCTTCCAGGGTTTTTCGGCAAGGCTTTTCCCTGGTTTGGAGTGGGCTCCCCGGAGTTCCCCGCTGCCGGGTTAATTGCTTATAGGCAAGGTGGCCTCCGGGGGATCTCGCTCCTATTTCGTCAAACAGAAGAATAAGATCGTCAAGACAAAGACAAAGACAGCCTGGAGGGAAAAGCCGGAAAGCTCATCAGACAAATCCGTAAAGACCCCCACAGAATCATCAGGTGAGGAGTGGGCTAGTGGGAAGGAAAGTGCGAGTGACAAATCTACAGATTCTGAGACTGGGTTCCCACGACCTCTCCTGAGGTCCGTACCCCTTCCAATCAATTAGGTAGAAAAGCTTTGACCTAAACATTTTTGAATCTAAAATGTTCCTCACTTGGAATTCGGGTTCCCTCTCTATCTGAATAGGTTCTGGAGGTTTGAGTAGTCGGGTTCCGGGTACCACTGGTTTCAGAAGTGACACATGAAAAACAGGATGAATTCGCATATTAGCTGGTAAATCAAGTTTAACCGCTACTGGGTTAATTATTGCCGTAATAGAATAAGGTTCCAGATATTTTGGGTTAAAAGTTCGGGGCCCTTTGAGCGGTAAATGTCTGGTAGCTAACCACACTTAATCCCCAATCTGATACGGAGGTGCTTCACTCCGATGTAGGTCAGCATTCTCCTTGTATTTTCTCTTGGCTTGTTGTAAATGCGTGGTTGCCTCTTTGAAGGCTTGGGTAATGGTAGAATGCAGATGTTCTACTGCGGGCACTCCGAGGTTCTGAGGTGAGTGGAGGTTTGAGGTTCGAGGGTGATGTCCAAACAAGGTATAAAAAGGACTATGGCCAGTTCCAGAGTGTACCGAATTATTATATGCGTATTCGGCTATCCAAAGAATGTCTTTCCAGTTGCTTTCAGATTGCTGTAACATACACCGTAAGTACTGCTCAAGGGTCTGATTTGTCCTCTCAGTCTGACAATCGGTCTGAGGGTGGTGACTGGTTGATAATCTTACGTCGATTTGTGCCATTTGACAACATTTGCGCCAGAAGTGGGAAATGAATTGGCTTCCCCGGTCAGAGATTAGTATAGATGGGAATCCATGTAGCCGAACAATATTTTCGAGGAATTCTTTGGCTAGGACAGCAGCTGAAGGTAAACCTTTCAAAGGAATGAAGTGGGCCATTTTGGAAAACAAATCCACAATTACCAGAATGGTATTGTATCCCGAACAAGGAGGCAGGTCCGTAATAAAATCCATTGATAGGGTGTGCCAGGGTGCTGGCGGTACGTCTAGAGGTTGGAGGAGACCGGCTGGTCTTTTCTTTTGACCTTTATTTTGGGCGCAAACACCACAGGACATCACAAAAGATTTAACATCTTTTCGCCAAGAGGGCCACCAGAATTGTCGTTTCACCTTTTCCATTGTCTTGGCAATACCGGGGTGTCCCTCTATTAATGTATCATGATAACCGGAAATAACTAGTTCGTGTAAATCCTTGTGTGGCAGGAATAAGCGTCCTTGGTAATAAGGTAAACCATTATCTATGGTAAAGTCTGATCCCTTTTGTATCCAATCCTGTAGGACTGTAGGGTCCAGGAGTTGTTTCACTCTGACTTGAATGTCTTCAAGCATCTGTAACGAAGTCATGCCTAGAATTCTCTGTTCGGGAATGATTGGTACTGGTTCTGAGTTTGTATTAGGTTCTCCCATTCCAATTCGGGATAAGGCGTCTGCTTTGCCGTTCTTGCAGCCAGGTCGATAGGTAATCTCGAAATCAAATTCAGTGAAAAACAAAGCCCATCGGAGCTGCCGTGATGACTGAGCCTTGGCGGTTTTCAAATACTGTAAATTCCGGTGATCAGTGATCACTGTGATGGCATGTCGAGCGCCAGGCAGGTAATGCCGCCAGGCTTTAAAAGCAGACTTTATGGCTAACAGTTCTTTGTCAGTGATTGCATAATTAATCTCTGGTGCCGAGAATTTTCTGGACCAAAATGCTACGGAATGTAGTTGGTTGGTTTCGGGATCTCTTTGAGACAGAACTGCACCCATGGCTAGGCTGGATGCGTCAGTTTCGACGACATACGGGAGATCTGGACGTGGGTGTTTCAATATAGGTGCGGAGGTAAACTTAGCTTTTAAATCCTCGAAGGCCTGCTCGGCTTCTTCAGACCATTCAAAACATTTATTTTTCCTCAAGAGTGCAGTAATGGGTTGTACTATGTGTGAAAATTCCGGGATAAACCTGCGATAGAAATTGGCAAAGCCGAGCATGCTTTGAACCCCTTTTACAGAGCTAGGTGATGGCCATTTGAGGATGGCATCCACTTTTCTTGAGTCCATTCGGACTCCTTTGGGTGTCAGGATGAAACCGAAAAACTCAACTTCTGTGGTATGGAAAACACATTTCTCCAGTTTAGCAAATAGTTTGTGTTGGCACAGTTTTTCCATAACTGCCCTAACGTGTTTTCTGTGATCAGATTCCGAAGAAGAGTACACTAGAATGTCATCGATATAGACGACAACACAAACATCGATGAGTTCCCGAAGGACATCATTCATGAAGAATTGGAAGGCAGCAGGCGCATTGCACAACCGGAAGGGCATTACCTGGTATTCAAATAATCCATACTTAGTACGGAAGGCCGTTTTCCATTCGTCGCCTTCTTTTACTCGCACCAGATGATATGCCCCCCGGAGGTCTAACTTGGTGTATATGCAAGCGTCCTTTACCTGGTCAAGGAGTTCAGGGATCAGAGGCAGAGGATAACGGTTTTTAACTGTTATCTGATTCAATGCGCGGTAATCGATACAAGTTCTGAGGTCGCCTTCCTTTTTAGGCACGAAGAACAAAGCCGAGGATGCCGGGGACTTTGACGGGCGAATAAAACCATTGGCGAGGTATTGATCCAAATATTGTCTCAGATGCAGGTTCTCAGGTTCGGTAAGGGCATAAATCCTGCTACAAGGGGGTTGTGCACCGGGCACCAGATCGATTTGGCAATCGTACGATCGATGAGGAGGTAACGTGTTGGCCTGTTCCTTTTGGAAGACGTCCTGAAAGTCTTGGTATTCCGGAGGCAATTGCATGGAGGCAGAGGTTACAGATGCTAGATTAATCTTCAGGTTTTCTGGATAACAAGTTTGTGCACAATCCGGGAAGGTTATTCTCTTAGCTCGCCAATCAATTTGAGGATTATGTGTCTCTAACCAAGGAATTCCAAGAATAACCTGAAACTGTGGGGCCTTGATTACATCAAACACAACTGCCTCCCGATGGCCGTCGGGACCAATAAGAGTCACCTCAGTAGTGGAATGCGTTACCGGTCCAGAGGCAATTTCAGTTCCATCTACTGTGGTGATGATGTCTTTGCTGGTTTTAGGACGGAGAGGGAGGTTAATCCTGGAGACCAACTCACGGTCCACATAATTTCCAATAGCCCCGCTATCGATGTATGCCTTTATTGCATGCAACTGCTTAGGCTGTTCTGGATCTACGAGAACCATTGGCACTATGAAATGCGAGGTCTGAGAGTTAGTTTTCAAGCTCGGCAAGCGGACCCCTACGTTTGTCGGGCTGAGTCGTTTCCCGAAACAGAGTCTTCAAGGTTTTTATCAGCGGCCCCTACCTCCTTTCGGGGCGACTTTGCCGGGCAATCTCGTAGAAAGTGTCAAGAGTTCCCACAATAAAGACATAACTTTAATTTCCGCCTCCTTTCACGTTCCTTTTGAGTTAAAGGTCCTTTAACCCCACCAATTTGCATAGGCTCTGAGGCATCAACTCCCTTGGGGTTAGCGTGGGTCTTGACCAACACCCGGGTCTCAAACCTGGACCGATCTGCTTTTCTGTTCTGGAGTCTGTGATCCAATTGGACCACTAAGTCTATATATTCTGTGCATTCTCGGGCGGATTTACAACTTGGGCCAGGACATCTTTAAGTTCTCCACGTAAACCTCGATAAAATAACGTGATTCTCTTATCCTCTGGCCACCCAGTTTCTACAATTAGTCTATTAAAGGTTGCAATGTAGGATAGGAGATCCTGATTGCCCTGTCGCAGGGATAGAAGTTCATCATCCAGAGCCTGCCCCTGAGAGTGTCGAGCAAATAACCTTTCCATGCTTGCTTGAAATCCTTGAAAATCACGGAGAATCGGGTCATCCTGAGTAACCAGTGGAACTGACCAATCGGCAGCGCAGCCGCAGAGATATGACAATACAAAGGCTACTTTGGTCTGATCATTAGGGAAGGCCCCAGGCCTGCATAGGAAGTGCAAACGACACTGATTCATGAATACGGCGAATCGTTTGGGGTCCCCAGCAAAGCGTTCGGGTGGGGGCCAGCGGCATGTTTCCAGGTAGATTAATATGCACAGGGTTACTGGGAACCACAGGAGCGGGGTTCCCTCCAGAACCGGGTAGAGGCGTTTGCCCAGCTTGACTTTGCAAAAGCTGTCTGGCCAGGTCATCAGTTCTTTCCTTTGATATTATTAATTCCCTCTTGAGGGCATTAGTCTCTTGATGAGCGGCATGTACTTTGGCCCGTAATTCCCCCAGTAATTGGGCCAACTGATCAGTCTCAGAAGTTTCTATAGCACCTGGGTGGGAATTTGTAGGAAGGCTTTGCGTTCTGTAACGCTCACCTGACTCCCACGGAGGCGCTGGCCTGGTTCGCGCTGTTGTGACCTCATCTAAGGTGATGCGCAGGGGTCGGGAGACGGACTGGACCGGGCCCCAAATCTGTCTTGTCTGACTCGCAGAAGTATCCTTCTGTAGGTGAAAATAGGGAGTTAACTGTCTGCGGGGTAATGCAATCGGCCTCCCACTTACCCCTCTCACCCTCCTCAAAACCCTTCTGTGCTTCCCCGTAGCGTCTCACCTTAGGGTCTGGAAGGACAAACTCTCCATCCTGCTTCTGATGCAGGGGCGCGTTGGTATCCAGTTACTTCACTGGATTTTCGGATTGGTGGTTTCAGATGCGGGGGCGCGTTGGTATCCAGTTACTTCACTGGATTTTCGGATTGGTGAGAACCAAACTTGCTTGGCTTCCAGGTAAGTTTTTGATAAGTGGTTCCCCTTGTGTCCATGCATTAATGTTCTAATGCTAGTGTCTTTTTCCCCATAGGGGCCGGGATACGGAATGCCGGGGAACAGGCACCGACCCGAGATGAGAGGTCAAATCCTTGTGGAAATCAGGTAAGTCTTTAATGAGCGTCTTGGTAATGTCTTTTCATTCGCTCATTAACGCTGATGTCTTTTTCCCCTTAGGGGCCGGGGTCCGAAAATGCCTGGATGCGGCGCGGACCCGAAACGAAAAGGGAATGACCCAGCAGGTAAGTCTTAACATGGAGATTTAGCTTCCCTTTTCCCTTCTTTCTCTCACCTTCGTTATTGTCTTTTTCTCCCTAGGCGCTGGGGCGCGACTGTGAATCCGGATGGTCGCTGCAGAACATGGAAGCGCCCTGTAAGATGAGTAGAATGAGGCGCTGCAGCGATCGATGTAATGTGCTTTTAAAAATAAATGTCTTCCTTTTCAGGATCGTCGGCGAAATGTCTCCAGGATGCAGATTTAGCAGGTAAGGCCTTTTCCTTCTTCTGTTCTCTTGTTCCCTTCCTTTGCAGGTGATTCAGGCTGCTGGCAGGCGTGGCAGAAGTCAGGATGCAGGAGCAGACACGGTGAGCGTCCAGCTGCTAGATGCAGAACAACTCGAAGCACGTGTGGCTGATCGGGTGTGGTTTAAATAGCCTTGGAAGAAGTTCCTAGAATGTGTCCTTCCTCCAATCAGGTATATATCCTTCCCCGACCACGCCCGGGTGGTAAATGAGTCCCACAGGTAAAGTAGTTCCTTTCAGGCCTCAAGGAGGCCGGGGTTCTGCAGCATGGTCTGCATCAGGTAAGTGCACCCAAACACTTTCATAATGAGCCTGGCGCCTATGGCGCCAGGACTGACGTTTTCTATGAGCCTGGCGCCATAGGCGCCAGGACGCTGTCCAAAGGGCCCCTATAAGGGGTTGCTGGGACCTTCCCCAGGGAGTTGATGTCCGCTTTCGGGGACGCAGGGCCTGAGCCGGCTCCCCAGGAGCGGGCATCGTGACATCAGGTCCCTTTGTCAGCCAGTTCTCCTGTCAGAGTTTAGACCGCTAGCGCCGCCTTGTGGAATTTTGATAGGCATCCTTACATTAGAGTGGTTATGTGGAACCCCCCCACAAGAAGGTTGAATCTTTAGAGTGGTCTTGTGCCCATGATTTCAGCAACTTTTTGACATCAGTAAAATGGATTTTTGAACAAAGGTCTCCGGTATTAGCTATCTTGCAATGTTTGAAATTGACATTTGGAGCTTGCCCTCAAAGAAGCAATGGTGATTTAAAAGCGCTTTTGCTCTGACAGGTGCTGCTATTTTTCCTTTGGCACCACCTTTCACCCCTGGCGCTTTTGGTATGCGCAAAACTGCGCGGTTCTCCTGGACTCTGGGATGGAATGATGGGCGGCGGCAGCTCATCCCCACATCTACCCAGTCTATTGATTCAGCATGGGTCAAAACCCTTCACAAGCACGCAACGTTTTTCATTCTGTTGCTTGGAGCCCATGAGGAAAATGAACATAAAACGTGAGGTAGAACAAGGTTGGTGGATGCATCGATCCCAGTGACAAATCACAGCATCATACTTCTGATCGAATGACAAGTTCAACTAACATTCCAATCAACATCAAATGTGGTTCACTGCTTCAATAGGTTCACAAATGTCACTTACAATCATATCATGCACAGGATTTTTATGCATTTCTTTTTTTTTACCGTTTTACGATAGCAGCACTCAGCGGTCAGTAAAGGGTAGATTCGTGTGCACATACATTTCACATCTTTACACAGAGTTGTCTTGGGTTGAGCAAGGGTCATACCACTTTAACATGGCAATTGGCAATGCAGGTTTTAAACTTTTTTTCGCAAATGGCTTAGCAGCATGAATAAGACTGGAAGGCGCAGGGATTTAGCATGCAGGGTTTGTAAGAGGATTCAATTCAACACTACAGCTAAGTCAAAGTCTAGTCTGGGATACTGAATGGAAACCCTTATGGATATATCTTTATGTCCAGTTCATGCGTTCTGGATGACTACCCCTATATAACACCCCTCTCTTGGAATCCCCCTGACCCCACTGAGCCAAGAAGTAGTTCTGTTTTGCAAGTTAAAAGGTTTATTTGATAATTTAAACAATAGATATATATATCACACTTTATAATAAATTAATAATTGAATATGACACTTAATCTGAGCAGTAATCAATGATGGATAGTCGGGCACTAGCACACTTGTGAATAGGAACAGAAGAATAAGGTGGTAGAGAATGCTTTATATAAGTTCAGATGGATGTAATGTTGAATGAAAATGCAATACAGAAAATACTCAATATGATTTCAACAAAACAATGTAATCACTTTTCTCTGGCAATCCCCTCCCCCCTTTATGCAATGCAAGGAAATGGAAGGAAAGCACACAGTTCTCAGAAATGCAATCAAATGTAATTCAGTTCACCCCAGCAAGCTTAGACTACAGAAGTTGGAAACACAGGCCCAAAATGCTTTAATATGTGCTGGCAATGAAGTGAAAAATATGCTAAAATGCTTTTAATTCCCTCTTGAGGTTCAGGGTGAGTGGTATCAAGTTAATATTAGTCCAGGCTCACTCTAGCAATGATTCAGGGATGGTTCTTAAGAGGCAAACGAAATTTTAGCAAGGAAAGCAAGAACTGCTGTTTTCACACGTGGAGAAATTTGCAAATCGCGGCAAATTTGCGAGTGCGTTTTTCGCGATTGCGGAAAAAGTATCAGGGGTAGGAATGCGGTTCTAGGTTCGTAGGAAAGCTAAGATTCTAAGCTTTCAGAGGAAAGTTACTGCAAGTTTCTAAGACAAACGGTTACGGAGTTATGAACGGTTTTGTGAAGGTTGTTTTTCGGATTTGAAATTTTAAAGTTCAAAGTGACAAGTGACAGCTAGCAGCTAGAAAATGACAGATGACAGCTTTACAAATGACAGGTGACAGTTAGGAGGCAGTTCTACTTAGATTAAAATAGATTGAATTATATTATTTTAACTAAGAGATTGGTTCTGCACAGTTCTGCTAGGTACTCACACTATATTCTTGAATTAGAATGGGCCTCGCCACGGATCTGGTCAGGTTTTAGACTGGACTCTGGTCTGGTCTCTGCACTTCACAGTGATCTGGGTCAGCTCTCTGGTTCTGCTAACAGTGGTCTGGGTGAGCTCTGCTCTCTCTCTGGTTTTGGATACTGCTCTGCTTTCTCTGGAGATTGATGGATTTGAAGTCTGGATCTCTGGATGTGGTATGGTCCGGCAGAGCACGTTGCAGCAAATGGAATTGAATGTCCCTATCTGTCCTGTCTGTCTGCTTTTATGTGTTTTGAAAATGGGTGTGTGTGCAGCATCACTAGGCCACTTCATCCTCTTCCCCTTGATTGGGGGAATGAAATGAAGTGTCATCATGATGAGGTCTGTTTATGGTACAGAGAACCTGCCCCTGTCAAATTACACACAATCTATATTTTGACCCAAAAGACATATTTGCACAGGTACACATTTGTTTAAAATTACATGCACCATCACATATCACAGGAGGTATACCCTATCCAAATCTGCTCTTCCTGGGAGCTTGCATTGAGAAATGGCAACATATTTCACTTTTTGGTCAGGTTACCAATATCAGATTCTTACTCAAATTTATACACATGTGCGCAAGGAGTAGGGACATTACTTGATGAAGTGTCAGATTTTTAACATGCATACATTTTAAGTAATACCCTCTTAACTGCTAGTTTGCCCCCAGATCATGCCACCGGTTCTAAAAACCTCTTAAAATGTGGGCAGAAAAATCACAAGAATTATGGTATCATTTAAATAATTTTCACAAGTCCGTACTATGAGTTATTCATCTTTTTCTAAAACCATATTCTGGCTACAGGGGTGTGGTTTCCCCCCAGCACAAGGTTGCATTTCTGGTTTTTCCAGTTCTGCCAAGCCAGCTTGCTCTCACAGGCAGTGCTCCTCCCCTTTCCTTCCAGGAGGAAGCCACTTTTTACGGCCCCC
Source organism: Ambystoma mexicanum (assembly GCF_040938575.1). Classification (NCBI taxonomy): domain Eukaryota; kingdom Metazoa; phylum Chordata; class Amphibia; order Caudata; family Ambystomatidae; genus Ambystoma; species Ambystoma mexicanum. The sequence continues at coordinate 223,197,233 of NC_090936.1, forward strand.
ATAATAAAACATTTGCCTGAGTCAGGACAGGGCTTTGTTCAATAGGAAGCCATTTATGGCCACTTCAATAAACCCTCTGCCTGGGTCCTATGTTTAGCCTCTAGCAGTCCCTTGGTAATCCAATCAGAGAAGTGTCATATCCCTTTTGGTGGGAGCAGCAAAAGGCAGGTAGGCATGGGAACACAGCAGTTGTGCAAGTCTCAACTCCTGTCGGGGGTAGCTGGTGGGCAGAATGCAGTTTCATTAAGCCAGGCCCCAGCTAAAATGTCACTTTTTGTTACCCAGTTTAAGTCAAGACAATGTTTACATATGCAGCTAGAATGCTGATTCTAAGTCCAAAACTATGGCATTTCAACAGTGACAACTATGTGCCACTCAAAAGTAGGTCACTCAGTTAATTTAAACATTTTCGATTTTTGGTAGTTTTAAATCCAGTTTCAGTTAGGCTGCTGCAGACCTGCAGAGCTCAGCCAGTCTTGTTATGAACATTCAAGTCACTTCAGAATATAACATTACATTGGATCCACCTCTCAGTAAGTCTTTCTTTGGCATGCTTTGGGTTCATCTATTCAGTTTTACACACATAAAAAAAATCTGGTGTTGTTTTAAAACGCCGGCTTTCTGATAGTGGTGAGTACTGGTACTGCACCCATTTTTGGGATTTAAGAAAATGAGTTCCCCACAATTCTAGGTTGCTTTTGGCAATCAGCATTGCCATTCCCAATGGTTTCAGGCTACTGTGTGGGTAGTCCAATGGTGGTTTTAGGCAGTGCCCTTCTGTGCCCATAACATCGGCAAAAATGAGTGGCAGCCTATTCTTCATGCATTTCCCTGTGCATTTTCTGGGAAGCTCTGGCCATCATGATGTTTTCCATGTCAGTACTGCACAGTTTTTGAGGTAGGGCTCGGATGTATGGGTAAAAACATCCCACAGGTTAACATTTCACCCAGGGGGACAGGGTTGGGGGGTCATGAACACTACATATCATGAACGTGGGGGATTGTGGGGGGTCAAGGTATCTTTCATAGGGACAACTTTGTTCTTTTTCAGACCCCAACTAAAAGTCAGGTCACCGCCAGGGGAATGATGTACTGTGGAAGGTAAATGATACAGTGTTTATTTTGTTACTTGTTCGCATCTAGTTGCTCGTGAGAACGTGCCTTCACCAGAGCTGCCATGGGGAGGAGGCTGGGGGGAAGTGCAGGCTCGCTGTGAGCGATCAAGTGGGGGTGAGCTGCAGTTTCTGTAGGCGGCCTGTTCCACAGAGGCCTGGGTTTAGTATACTCAAAATGGAGTCTAGATGCATAACAAAATGGAGTCTATGGGCCTCATTACACGGATGGCGGTAAGGATTTACCGGTACCAGTATTTTACCACTACCGGTAAATCCTTACCGCCTTACTACGAGGTCCCTTTGCAGGTTGGGGAATTTAACCCCTGCATTTTGCAGGCGTTAAAAACCAACCCGCAAAGGGACCCAGGGAGCTAATTACGGTACTGCAATTTGCGGTACCGTAATTAGCGCCTTCCCCATTCCCATGATGCCCTATGGGGCAAAAATGGGAATGGGGAAGGGCAATGGTGGAAGGGGGAATTACCGCCCCGCCAACCTTGGAAGGGGCGGTAATTCCCCTTTCCGCCAAGGCGGTGCCCGTATTTTACCGGCATGAACCATGGCGCTAATAGCACCATGGTTCTCCGCCATCCGTGTAATGAGGCCCTATGTCATGTTACAAGGTGAGCCATGCGGCCTCACGTGTCGATCCGCAGCCACCCTGCTTCCTGGGCCCAGGTGCATGGGGGGCTGCTGACGAGTCATGTGCCTCACGTAGGTGGGCAATGTGGGGGAGGGGGTCCTTAAGACCTGTCCTCCCATACATTTCCCCCCTTTTCTTGTGATGAATATTGTAACTCACCCAACCTCTCGCGCTCTTTTTCATTGGCTAATGCTTCATCCCATGCTGGTGTCCCCTTGATTGGCATCCATGCTCTACACACCCCTCGGAGACTCTCTCCCGCCCTAGCATACTCGCCTGGAGTGCAGGTCATATATATGCATCCCCCATCCCCTTCCAAGTCTACCCATACTTCCTTATACCATTCTCGTTCCAGGGGTTCCTTTATTGTTGTGTGGTATAACCTGTCCACTATGTCCCCGTCATAATATAATGCCACCATTCTATATTTGGGTCCGGGATCCTCACCTGTTTGTACTTGTGCCTCCTGCATAATTTGTGCTGCTCCTCTAGTGTTGCCCATTGTCACCATCACTATTGTACAGTTAGGAACTGTGTTTGTGCAGCACCAAAGGCCTAGCTGGCACAAGGAGAAAATCAGGAGCAAAAATACGATAATGGGTATTAGCATTTTGACAGTCATTCCAAGCCAGGATGGTACCCATGAAAACATTTGTTATCGAACCAAGTGCTTGGGTCAACTCCACCTTCCTTTTTCATCCACGCCCCCAAATTGTGCACTGCCGTGATAACGTGTGACAGTGTTCCGTTGTCCGCATCCGCAGATGGCATGAATGTGCAGCAAACACTCCCGATTTTTCAGCAAACACCTCCATCCATCACCGTCAACAGGTCTAGGACATAGCTTTTCTGCATTGTCATTAGCCGTAGGGCCCTTAGCTCCACCTTGATTACGTTGAATCCTTCTTCAGTGTCGTTGGCCAGTTGGATCAGCTCCCAGTGCGTTATTTGCAGCCACTTTGTGTTGGCTCACACCTGGATACTAGGGACGAGGGAAGCAAAGAATGTTTCAGCAGAGTTGAATAGCCGGAACCTGTCAGGAATTTGTGTCAACAGTTCTGTGGAGGCTTTGGATATGTAGTTGGATGATCGCCGCTTTCTTGATATCGGACCTTGCACATTGTCCAAGGACAGCACATGCATTGGCAGTTCTTCTGTTGGTTGTGAGTGTTCTGGACGGTGGGCGGCTTGCAGTCCTTCTCCTCCTTCGATATGACTCTCTGGGACCACCATCAGGGCAGAGTGCAGCGTTGCCAAAGAACATGTGCCCCTCCAAGATTGTGGGAGGTGCCAGTACCACAGACCCAGTATGTGTCCATAAGGGCAGCCGTCCCTTTCCTCATGTCTGGAATGATGAGCGTTTATTTACAGTTCTTATTTGTGCCCATGTTGTTTCTTCCCTCTCCAAGAAAGCATTGTTCATATGTGATTTCTTTTTGGAATTTGAAGGGTTTTTCTATGGCTGTCACCGAGGTTAACTTTGTGATGTGCTCGGTCCACACAGGTGCGCAGGTTTTCTCGACCCATTGCAGTTTCTATGCCATCAATCCTCGTAGCGCTTCTGCTTTGCATGTTAATACTTCCTCTTTCCACTTGTTTTTCAAAAATAATGTTCCTTTAATCACTAAAAACGGTTATTTTAAACATATCACTGCTTTGGGTCTTTAGTAGCATGTCTTCTCGTATTGCAGCATTTCAAACGATACTGTGTGTGCCTGAAAGGTGTTCTTTATTCTACATAGGGTGAGATGAAGGAGGCACTGGGCATCTGCAAGAGGCAATTCATGAGGCAATAGTACCTTAGGTGTGCCTTAAGCATGGTGGGTTTCAGAGAGCATACGTAACAGCTCTCGTTGGTTGTTTGCTAGGCGGTGGAGCTCATATCTGCATACCACTTATTTGATTGATGTGGGTGTCTAGGGTCTTCTATGGTGTCCAGCCCCAGCCCGGAGTACTCATCATATTTTCTCCTCCCAACCTCCCTCTGCCTCCTGTTGCTTTTGAGGTACATTCTCGTATTCCCAAATGCTTGTGTTGTGTTCTGTTCACCTGCCCCCCCCCCTTTTCCCAGTCGTCATATAGGGCTAAGAACCTTTCAGTCATTTCTGCATTTTCTTCCTGTATATTTTTGGGTGGATTCATATTCTATGGACGGATGGACTGTTGGCGTGGCAGGGGTGGTGTCATATAACCATGATAAAACAGATGGATTACGATCATTTAACCCATAGACACTATATTCAGAGGTATTGTATGGGGAAGTGGGACGTGGGGTCAGCTTATTGCTCGTGTCATTTAGGTGCTGCGCGTGATCAGGGTGTGTGTCATATCCCCATATGAGCTGGAAGCCGTCCCATATAAGATAGGCTCCTTCTTTGACCCTATTGGTTCCGTTCCCTCCCTCCTCATTTATATCGATAGATATAAATGTAACCGCCCAGTATAGAACCAGGCCAAACATTAGTGTAAAAAATATGACAGCACAGACAAACAGACCACTCTCATACGTATATCTTCGCAGATCAAAATTTCCATTTCCATTCCTGTCTGCCCTAACACTATTCGTAGCGGGCGGCCTGTCCGTTGCCATGGTTTCTCCTATATATTGAAACATAAAAGTGCATTAAGCCTCCCAAAAAGCATTTGTATTATTTTTACTTCAACATTTTCAATTGTCCATTATATATATATATATATATATTTATATATATATATATATATATATATATTTTTTTTAGAGGTGAGCAGTGTGAGAGAGAGAGAGAGAGAGAGAGAGAGAGAGAAAGAGACATATTGCAGTGCATCATTAACATTATGTATATTATAAAAGTCACTCAATTAGTCCTTTTTATATCACATCATTGCCTACTGGTAGGAGGGAGTTGTTTCTCTCTTTTTACTTATTATGTTGTTTCCTTCTTTTCCACTCCCTCATACTGTCCCTCTGTAAAATTATCATAGGCTTTTTGAACGTCTGTTAAATATATCCAATATCTCAGGCCCTTCACTTTAACCGCTGTCGGTGTGCAATACACTACTTCGTATGGACCATGAAATCTTGGAGCATTCCACCTACGCACGAAGCTCCTTACATACACCATTTCCCCTGGCATTAGCTGACCTATTGGGTAACCTGTGCTGGGCGTTATGGCCTCACTTCCCTCTTCATTTGTGAACGGGGGTACAAGCTGTCTTGCTATCATACGGGCTGCTTTTGTGAGTTTTGACAGGTACTCATTAAACTCTTCACCTAGTACAGTGGCACTTCTGTGGTCGTCTGAATGTCTGCGGTGTGGAGAATTCGCCGTGTGCATACACCTTCCTGTTAAAATTTCATGGGGTGACAGATGGTGGTCCTTGCTGGGCTGATTTCTCAGCTCAAACAAGGCCTAGGGCAAACAGTGCACCCAATTTTTCTTGAGTGTAAAACACAGTTTTGACAACCTCCTTTTAAGGAGGCTGTTGATCTTCTCAACCACGCCGTTACTTTGTGGGTGATAAATAGAGCAGAGTTTGTGTTTTATGCCTAGCAGAGCGGTTACTTCTTTGAAGAGATCATTAACAAAGTGTGTGCCGTTATCAGAATGAATTACGTCACAAATCCCCCAGCGCGGGAATACTTCCCGTACTAAGAACTTTGCAGCACATTTGGCATCCAGGTGTGCACAAGGTCCTGCCTCAACCCATCTTGAAAATGGGCAAACCACTACTATCATGTAACGTGACCCATTGCTCCTCTTTCCCATATCTGCATAATCAATATGCAGTTCCCTGAAGGGGCCTGTTGGCTTAGGTAGTGTTGCTCGCAATGTTCTCAATGTCATTGCTGAATTATATATTTGGCAGGTTGTACATTCCATTGCCATTTTTGAAAGTTGCTCCTGCAACCCTGGGACGAACCAATTCTCTTGTATTTCTCCAGCGATATGCTGTTTCGCATTGTGGGTTAGAAAATGTAGTTGTTGGAATGCTATTTCTAATAGTTTGCTGGGCATCACTACTTTACCTGTACTATGTTGATGCCATAGGAGGTCTGTTGGAGACTGGCTACACCCCCTCTTCTCCCACAACTCTTTCTCCTCGTTTGTTGCCCCATCTTGGAGTTCTAATAGTTGTGATACTGTGAAAACAAAAAGAAGATATCGAGGCTGATTACCCCAAAAGGAAATACACCAAACTCGGGTTACAAAGGAACATACAAAAGATCTTTATTTTATACTGAACAGTTTCAAAGGAAAAAGCAACAGATAGCTATCGGCCCTCAGTACAACACAGCAAACTCCAGCATGGTTCGGTGTGCTCAGTGAGTGGGGCTGTACATTAGAATAGTCGCACTCTTTATACCCTCGAAATCATGATGTTCAACCCATTTCTGAGTTAATATAAGTTAATACATTATGGATCTAGGGTTCATGCCGAGTTTGTCCATCTGTACATTTAGGGTTTACCTTTAATGTATTCACTAACAAGCCTCAATGGCAGGAGTATATCTTAGGATTTCATGTTAAACCTTCTCAAACAGTTGTATACAATGTAGTCAAGCAAGTGTTCACATTTCAATATTTGAATGCATTGTGCCTCATTACAGATCAGGCGGTCCGGAAATAACGGTGGCGGTAAACCCGCTGCCACCGTTGTTTTCGGACCACCTGATCCCGACTCCTGCAGGTGGGAGGTGATGTTCACGCCAGGTTTGACCTGGCGGGTTTAACACCGCCCGCCTGCAGGCAGACGAGGAAACACCAGCAGCATTACGAGATGCTGCCGGTGTTTCCATGATCCCCATTCCCATTGAGTATGATAGGACTCAATGGGAATGGGGATTAACACCATTCCGCCTCCGTGATTCCCGGAAAACCGGGGTTGTAATGCCCCGGTAATTCCGAGAATCACGGAGGCGGAATGGTAATACGAGTCCGGCGGTAACCAGGCGGTTTAACCGCCTCGGTTACCGTGGACTCGTAATGAGGCCCATTGTGTTTAACATATGCTCGTGGATTAGCTTCATTGGCACAAGTAATCCTCTACACACAGGTCAGCGGAGGAC